>NC_091824.1:84642634-84945134 GCF_038994185.2 Dermacentor albipictus | reverse complement strand
TCCTTTGGTACATATTGAACTCATTCAGAGCACAGGCTTCTCAGCTGCCGTCTCGTTTTCTTACATTCAAAGACTATTTCATTACGCGCGGGCACAGAAAAGCTTTGTTATGACCGTTGCCAGGCCGTGCACATCTGAAAGGGCCACCCGGATCACGCCCGTCTTAAAATTTTCGGATCAGTGGCCCAAAACCCTAAATTCAGAGATGCAGGGCGATTCCAATATCCAGTCCTGTACAGAGGCTTCGGACAGTTGTCCAGCTCCCGAGACAATGCCGGAGCACCGGTGCATGCCAAATTGGCAGGGGATTCCACGCTCGACGGGACTAATCCTTCGCATATTGAAATCAGTGCGGCATCTAAGTTTAGGACGACCAGGGCGCGTAGTGGGGCTGACAAAACGCATATTAAATTCTAAATCCGCAAGGAGTCTGCACATTCCTGTCCCCGATTTTCCTTCTCTTCAATTTTACTCTGGCCCGGCTTCAATTCCGCCGACTTCGCCAGCCTGCAAATTTGAGAGGGCGCAACTGCGCGCCAAACAAAACTGGGGCCTTATTTTCGACCGCGTTCAGCGCTTAATCTTCAAGGAGACGCAGCACCTGTGACACAGAAGCCCGTATCTTTAACTGAAGCGCATAGAGGAAAGGAGACACGCATTTCAAAGAACGGAGTGAGTAGGGTTGTTCATAAAAGATACATGCTTTGGCATTTCGGCACGTGAAGAGAAGGCACAACAGGTCACTTGTTCTTTTTTTCTCTTTCTCTCTTTCATGTATCAGTGCTTGTGCATGCTAATGCCTCCCTTTTCATTCCGATAGCAATTACGCCGATGGTGCAGGCGGATTCACGCCTTTCGCGCCACTCTTGACGTGCTGTTCCAGCGACGGCGGATGCGTGCCTCGCGCGCGGTATGCAGTTTAGAGGGCCTCCAGATGAGACAGAGTGCGTTTGCCTGCACAAAGGACGAAGTGAAGTGGACGCACCGTGAACGTAGCCCTACGCTCAATCCACCTCGCGCGGCCAAGCACGGGCAGCGTTCTGCCTTCCGCTGCTCTCTGTGACTGATTTATGGGACTTATTTATTTTAAGTGTCGCTACGGTGGAGCAATTGCCGGCAGCAACTGCGAGGCTAATCCCACCAGTAGCCTACAACCACTCAACTCAACTCGTGAGCGTTGCGCATACAGCACACTAGCATTGCTGATGAGCCGCTGCGTCTATGCTCTGTTCCGAGTTTCCAAGCATCAAGCTGACGTCACGTGATATTTCACGTTTTAATGTTTTGATGGACGGCTGTTAGATACGGACCGTTAATTAGCATCGGTCAAGTTCTCCGAGCGCAACCGCTCGCCGTCGCATTCCGATTATGGTGCGCTGGTACGCGTCGACCTTGCCACCGGACCCGCCAGACAGGTTGCCGATCCCGCCCTCGTGAGCAGCGCGTGGAGCTTTTGTCTCCCCATGCGTGACGTTTCCCGAAATAGCAACTGGGAGCCGGCACGGTTCGAGGTAGTTGACCCACGCAGCACTGGAAGGTCGATCAAGGACGACCCGTGCCCTCCTGCTAAGCGCCACCTAGGCGAGCAGGCAACGCCGAACGGAGACAGCCATCAGAGTATAAAGCGCATGGAGTATAGAGTCATTGGTCGAACATGACGCCATTCGCACGGGCCCGACGATTGGATGAACATGACGACACCTGTACGGGCTCATCGATTGGCTGAAAATGACGGGACCCCGACGTACTGAAGGAGTTGTAAGTCAGAGAACCATCGGGAAGGGAGAGACGTTCTTCTTGCCGCGGACTGCAGCGTACGAGTTGCTGCCGGCCGTAACCATGACATTTTGCTGCTGTTTTGCTTTGTTCTATTCATTTACATAATGTAAACGACCCTTTATTTCACTAAGTCCTCCTCAACTTCAGCCAACTCCAGCACTCAATGGCAAGGTGCAAATACAGCCCAAGAGAACAGGTCGCTGTCCCCTTTGGTGTCCTTGCGCTGTTAACCAAAACGTCAAAGCATGTTTTAACAACAAGTCCAATCTATTAACCTTCGTAATATTTCACTTGACCCTGATGAAGAATGGCGGGTGCTGACTAACTGGTTACCCGTTTGTCTCATCACGTGCGGCATCGAGGTGCGACACGTGCAGCGCCCCTGGCGGCCCTCCTCGTCGCGCGAGCGTTGTGAGACGCCTGGTAGTTGCAAGGGGCGCTGTTCCTTCTACCCACAGCAGGAGTTGCCTTGCGTTCTGGAGCCATATAACGTAAAGCTATTTCATTCCGATTTTATTCCAATCTCCTGCCGTCAAATTTACGTAACCATCGACGCAAGCATCGGGCAGTGACGCACATCGGTGTTAGAAGAACCCAATTAAACGACCTCCATGGCAGTCACTTTTGTTTGCTTTCAACGCCACGGCCGCTGGATAGAAACAAAAAGTGAAAAAGAAAAGGGAGAGTGCGGCCTACCACGTGCACCGAGAACGGTGTCATCAGCCACGGCACCACCGGTCGTGGACTGTTGTCTGGGATTGGCAGAGAAGATGCGTCAGGAAAGCACTCGGAACGACGTCGCGTGTGGAAGCCGACGCGTCCCAACCCCGACAACTAGCGCCAGTCGGCCCAGCCAAGCGGCCGAGAAGGCAACTGCGGTGGTCATGTTCGCTCCCATTGCAACCAGCCTGATCCAGCAGGCCGCACCTTTTCCTTTTCTTTCTTTTTCATCCACCGGCCATGGTACTGCCTACCTTGAAATACCAAGCGCTGTTTATGTCGACCACGACAAAAAAATTGGTGAAGCTACTTGATTTGACGACTGGGCAAAATTATCTATTTCATACGGGATTGACCCGTTTTTCGCGCTTCATGACGTACCAACGCATCGATCGCACATTCGACACGCTCATACATCGACTATGCCGGTGGGTGACATACGTACCTCACTTCTTACATATGGCCAAGAAGAGGCCGTCCACTGCTTACCCTCACTGTAGCACCCTGGATGCGTCTGTGGAACATCTGGTCATCGACACAAGGTAGCCAGCCGGTACTTACACTGGCTAACCTCCCTGTCTTTCCTATCCTTTGTCTCCTCCTCTCCTGGTCATCGAGTGCTGGCAATGCGAGCGCCGGTGGAAGACCCCCCCGGTTCGACAGGCGTCCTTATTCTGTGGAGAAGGTCCTTGGAGTCTGGTCGTCTTTCGACAAACAAATACATGCTGTAACAGGCATTGGTGATTTTCTGACAAATAGTGGCCTTATGCAGTCTCTCTGAAAGACAATTCATTGTGAACGCGCTCATTACCTGACTTTTTAGACATTAACCCACCGTGGAGTCTTAAGCTAAGGCTATGGTGTTGCGCTGCTAAGCGCTAGGTCGCTGGACAAAATCCTGGCCTCGGCGGCCGCATTTACGTGGTGACGCTATGCTAAATATAAAAAAAGAAGCCGCTCGTGTTCAGTACATTGGTGGCGCATTAAAGATGTTCAGGTGGTCAAAATTAATCCGGAGCCCTCCCCTACGGCAAGCCTCATAATCAGATTGTGGTTTTAGCATGTAAAACCCCAGAATATTATTATTTTTTATTTTTATGCGAACTTGTATATTTGCGGGTGCTTTACACTTGGCTGTGTTTTGCGATTCGGGGTGATCATTTCGAAGTTTCCCGGAATTTTAAAAAATCGCCTGTGGCAGACAACATAATTCTTGTCCTAGAGCTGGATTACTTGAAGAGGCTTACATTACTAGCACGACAAACCGAAACACATCTTCAACTAACTAAAAGGGATTTACTAATTAACTTTTTAATCAATCACTTTACGGCGCATATTGTAATTTACGTATGGTAGCCGGTGGCTAATGGCAAAAAAAAAAAAGCGCAGAATCTGAAATAACTCTTTTTTTGTGTGTTTTGTTCCACCTATGAATTCATAATCATGGAGTGCAGTATTATCAGATGTAGAGCTTCCGCAGTTTTCGTGATGTCGCGGCACATACAGGTGAAGTGGGCGAGGTCTGAATATTTTTTACCAAACGCGAAGGAGTAATGGCAGAAATGGAAAAGAAAGAGATCGGAAGAGCTTTGCGTTATTTCGTAACCGGATCGCACCAAGATGTCGCATCCGCATTTAGAACTTGGAACAGCGTCGGAGAAGCTCAAGCGCAACGCTAAGCCTTGCCATCACTGTCAATGCTTCGCCCTTGGAGGTGATAAGGCGTAAGCATTTCTATGCTTATCCAACGAGGAATCCCGTCCGTCCGTCTGTCCGTCCGTCTTTCCATCCATCCTATCGATCGCTATCAAGATTGGGCCCGCAGCAGCGAGCAAATTTACCTTCGTGCTGATCCTTGCCTCAACGCGAACTAAGTGGCGAGAACACAGCGCACACGAAGCTATCAGCGCTCGGAGCTGTCTATCCCCATCGCAGATCGCTTTAAAGATAAGGCTCGCGAGCCCGCGACAGTCGCAGAAGCCGCCGGAGTACGGTTAATCAAGGCGCATGATGGTTCGACGTGGTTCGATAAGGTGCTAAAGAGCGATAACACCTTATAATGATTGGATGCCATCAGCGCAACTGGCGCCGCCACCTGCAGTAGTTAGCTTGCGTCATCAATTTAACTGCGCCGCCGTCCGCAGCAGTTCGTGTCGCCGCAGCGCTGTCGTTTATACTGGTCGGATCAAGTTTCATACCATACAAAATGACGCTCGACTGCGTGGAGATGAGGAAGTTGCACACGTTTGCGCATACTTAGACAGCTCCAAGAGGATCTCCTGCATGAATTTTTTTATCATTGTGTTATTCTTCCTTTATTAATTATTGATAGTTAAAGGGAACGTATATTTTTTTTATTTTTTTGTGTGGAGAATTGAAATGGGGTAGCTGGACGCGCCTGTTTTTAACCTATTCAGTTAGACCCAACTTAACCGAAAACTGCGGCTACCTACCGCAATTAATTAACTTTCCCAGTTATGACAACTGCTCTAATGTTGCTTAACTATTCACGACACAGGTCAAAAATACATATTGTGTTTGCAAGGTTTGTGTCCCGTTTCCAGAAAATATGCAAGTTTGAAGGCCTTAAGAACACTTATTATAACTTGTGGTTGAAGGGGCTAAGGGAAAGCTTCATCGACAAGAAAGCTTCTGAAGCTATCTTTGCGGTGATTTTCGGAACACATATTTCGTACGAAGATGGTTGCGGCATAGAGAAAGAAATTCAACAAGAGGGGACCCTCTTCAAAAACTGGCAACAGGAAACACGTCACGCCTAGTTTCAACAACGTCCGTTAGTTGACGCGAGCATCAGAAAAAAAGAATGTGAAATAAACTTCCAGACAACGTTTTATTTTTTTTTATTCCTTCCCACTAAAAGTGAAAAAGTTTTGCGTGTAAATGAACTTATACTTTGCAACTTTTTGTTGCGTTGCCTAGCAACAAGCTAGCGGCACGCCAGACGCGCGTGCATACGTCATGCGCCAGACAAGCCGCAGGAGTGAACGTGGATGGTCGTACGTGCGAAGCTCGCGAGCTCGGCGACCCGTCTGTTTTGGATATAGCCCATTTTATTGGGCTCCCGGCCTTCTCTATGCTTCTCTTGCGTGTCGTCTGCATTTCGACATGGCACCACTGCACTACTGGACTACGGCAAGGTGAGAAATTGTGTTTGACAGTGTGCAGCTCATTTTAAATCACAATTAGGCTTAGTTCGAGTGGCGCAGTTAGCGAAAAACAGCACCGCCGTCCTGGCGCAGTTAATTTGAGTTAATGCCTCGTCCTGGGAGATGTTTGCGACGCTTTTTATGAGCCCCAACATTACTGTAACTTACTTCGGTAGTTTTTGGGCACGCCTGCCGCGCCCGGCTTACTGACGCAGTAAGCGAAAACCGGCTCGGCCGTGTGACGCATTTGCGCGTGTGCATGCGTGTACAACGTCGTAGCGCCTAAGACAAATTTTTGCACATTCTGTGGCCCCCAACATTATTGTAACTAACGTCGTTATATTTGGGGTAGTTTAGAAGCACGGTTGCCGCGCCCGGCTTATTGACGCAGTTAGCGAAAAGCAGCTCGGCTGTGTGCCGCAGTTAGTTTCGCGTGTACTGAATCTTACTAGTAGAAGTTCGTGAAGCATTCTCTGACCCGAAGAAGTATTGTAGTTTATTTGGTAACGTTTTGGGATATCTTGAGGCTTGCTCGCCGCGCCTGGGGTTGTGAAGCTGTTAGCAAAAAAGCAAGCTGGCCATAGCGAGTTAGTTTTGCGTGTACTGAATTTTAGTGGGACAAGTTTGTGACGCATTTTATAGCCCTGCAACAACATATACCTTATTTCGGTACTCACGCTTCTCGAAAACGCGACGAGCGATTGCCGAGAGTGATAACACGGGAGTGTTGCATGCGCCGGCAGGACGCGTAAAAGATAACACGGAGGAGCTCAAGAACATGACATTTATGTATTCTGAGCGACTGAAAACAGGCTTTGCACCCACGAGTCTGACTTGAGTGCGATTACAAGGCATTCTGCGAGCGTGTAACATGGTGTGGCTGAGCCTGTGTTGTAGCCACCTTTGTGTACTTGGCGTACCATCGTGTCGACTGAGGCCAAGTTGTTTTGGAAACGCGCAGTCACCCGTGTATTTGTGCACTTAAAGTGCAGGAAATAATGCCCGGGAAAGGAGGGGTGCCTGAAAATCGGATGTTCTGATTTTATGGCATTGTTTGGGAGGAGTCTTTGCTGCGAATTGTACCTAAAAGTGAATTTATCTGTAATGCCGCTCATTCACCACTTACGAACGTTTCGCCTCTACACGCAATACTCCTGTTAGGTCAATATACCGAAATGATACATGCTTGTAATTTACTTTCTTTCAGCTGATGGAATCCGGTGGAGCATCGTACGGCAACGACTACTGCTTACCTGGTGCCACAACTTTGGATGAATGCAGAAGAAGCCCGGAACGAGCATTTATATAGAGCAAAATAAACATTTCATCATTTCAGAAGACGTCTTTCATTTTCTTTATGAAATTGCAGCTGACAGATTCGGTGCAGTCTTGTAAAGGTCAATCGCAATCATTTCTACTTAATAATGAAACGATTCCACGCCAAGGCAACGCGAGGTTCAGCAGAAGTGGGGAAAAAAAAGAATGCCGAGCAGCGGAGCCGGTGCGGCGTGTACCAACTGGTGTTCAAAACGCGCGCGCCCAAAAACGAAACCGGAAGAAGTCAACAACATCCGCTTGGTGCGCTACAGCCAATTCGGCCGCTGGGCTCTATGGGAGTGTCCGCTCTTGTTGAAATTTCTTTCTCTATGGTTGCGGTTGCAAATGGTCCCATTGTAATGCTATACTGTTGACCAATGCTAGCATTGCAGTCCAGTGTTTCCGAGTACTGCACGCTCCAGAAGCTGCAGCCAACGTTTCAAAAAGCCGGCGCACCTTATTCATTAGCATTCTGGACCGTGGTCACAAAGTACCTTTAATGGGCTTCCGAAGCATTCTCAAATTTCTGGCATACAGGAAAGAATGGCAACTGGAGCAGAAAGAGACATCACCATCCGCGCGAGCTCTTTAAGCAATTAAAGTGAAGGTGTCGGCTAGTTGGTTGAACAACTAGGGAACCAAGGAAAGACGAGAACACCAAAGAGATGTGTGGTTGTTGAGTGCCTCTTCCGCGTCCTCGTCTTTCGTGCGCTGTTCCCCGTAGTTCTGAAAGCAAACGGGGATAAAACGAAGGACGAAACAGAAAGGGACAAGACAGCACGCTGTCTTCTTGTTTAGTCCCTATCTATTAGCGCTGTTTTCTTCTCAATCACGCACCGACTAGCTCACTTAGTCGCATTACTGAGGTCTGAAAGTTTTTCGTGACATATCCCTGGCATCCTGTCTCGCGTATTTGGATCATTTTTATCACTAATGCAAAAGTTTTCAAACATTCACATCGAGTTTACATTGCGTTTACATCGCGTTTACTTCGCGTTTACATCCCAAAACTAGCTTATTTAAAAAGTTGTGCCGGACAAAATCGGCCAGAGCGTAGCAGCTTTCTCCTATCATTACCCAATTTTTTTTCTACCTTATTATTCCGAAGCGTGCTGAATAACGCTCGGGGCGATGGTAGAAAGCTTCTTATATTTTGCGTGGTGACACTGCACATCAAACTCGCAGGAAGCATTTTCAGGAATGTGCGGTAATGAGTGATATTCTTTCCGACAAGAACACACGCTATGGCGTGACCTAGAAAGAAAATAAAGATGAAAAAGTAAAGCATCCGATCATTTTTTGTGCATTAGTGCACGTTTTTCAGCTTCGCATAGAACCGCGTTGTACAGAAATAAAACACAAACACATGTCAGCACTGAAATATCAGGCAAAAATGAACCATTTTCCAAGTTGACGGGAAAAAAGTATAACCGAGAAAAAGTGCATGTAAGGCACGCCGGAAGGGTGAAAACTCGTGCAAGGCCAAAGGGTCCCCCGAGGCTCTACCAACTAAATGTCTCGTCAGGGAAAAACGCTAAATGAGAGACATATAAGACAAGGCTACAGGGAAAAAAGGGAAAGAAAGAAGAGAGAAAAAACAAATAAAAATAAAATGAAGATGAGAAGCGCCATGACAGAAGCGTCGGCGGCTTCTAATCTGAAAGACAAAGACGTTGCGCCGAACATGATTAAAATTGTGTCATCAATCAGAGAAGTACCTCTGTGACTCTCCTCCTCTCTGCCACACTATCTCCCTCTTGAGCCTCTCACCCGCTCCTTTCTACTCTTTATAGCTCTTTTCTCATTTTCATATCTGTGCATAGCCCATTCTTTAGTACACACTTCATGTTCAGTTTCTTTTTTTGTTCGTTTATTTAGCCTCATTTTCGGGCGTTCTTTTTCCTCTGCCCTCGGCTTTGAAAGACCTTTGGCTTCTCCGCCCTTTGTCCTCCCCTCTTATTGGCTCGTGTCGGCAAATCGCAAGCAGTACGGAAAGGGCGCTCGGAACCTCCAGCTTGTGCTTCTTGTTAGAGCGGCGACTTAGCCGTTTCCTTACACTTTTTTCCTTAGCCATTCCCTCTGCCTCCGAACAGAGTCTGGGCGAAGAACTCGGAGGACAGTTTCTTAACGAGCAAATTATTCTGCGAACGAATGGGACGAAACCTCGTGCCATTGTGAAGAAGCCACCGCGCGCGCTGGAGTTTTACGCTTGGCGCTGGATGGTCGTGGATTCCACTGCCCATAAGGGCGGAGTCGTTATCGCACTCCTTTCCTTGCCTGCAGCCGCGAATTTTATTGGGGAATGTTACGGAGCAGTTTTGTCATATTAGTCATATGTCATATTAGTCATACGTCAAATGAAACGGCAACGCGCGCTCCTAGCTGATTCTGGATGAGATGACCCACAAAGAGAATAGAACTAATCTGTTACACTGTTTTTGCTCGTTCACGCTTATAGCGCCTAATACTTAAGTCCTAAGGATTACGTGTGGACTCTATACAACGTTGCTTTATGGCGTTTCCTGTTTTTCTAAAGCGATTCTAAAGGAAAAACTATAAGCTGTGACTGAATCCTGACAAGTTTATGCTAACGTCACCGCATTCTTTCTCTACGTCGCCGAAACTTAGAGAGGATTTTTTTGTTGACTTTGGGTGGAGGCATGCACAAATATCGACTTTCGAGACCTCAAACCGATACTCTTGCAAACATTAGTCGCACATACAAATCAATCGACTTATCAATCTATGCATCCGGTTTTATTCGATCAACTATTGTACCGTGATATTGCCTGACTTACGGAAATTTACATGCGTATAACACAACATAAACTACGCCTTAGAGGGCATACTTGTGTTACAGAATTTCAGTACAACGTGCTCCACGTTATCTGGACCGCGTATCCCAATGAAATAAATCTCTCCCTCGCTGTGAACACGGAGCTCATTGTTTATCTCAAGCACCAAATAACATGAACTGATTTTGCACGTCTCAACAAAATTCAAGGTGACAGCGTCACGATACGAACTATTTTATCTCGCTCTATCAAGGGGTATTTAACGTCCTTACGTCTTTGGCACGTTATACCGGTCGTAATATGTTATACAACTCCTTCAGGTTTGTAAACGCAAACGTCGTGACGTGAACAGTGTGCTTAATTCAGCGTAAAAGGAAGGAGCCAGACATCATTCTGGCCCTGTGCCATCAATTTGTTGCCGTGACGTAACATCACTTTCAGCTGCAATAAGCTGAATAGCCACAAGCCAATAACCACAATTCTGAATAGCCACAGAATTATCTGCTCCGAAAGGAATAGAAGATGGCTGTCTGCCGCACGCTCAGGCGCTGGCGACTCACACCTGCCGGGGAACATGGGTTTATTTGCGTACAGTAAAACTTTTACGGGGCCGTATAACGTTATCGAGCCCTTTCGGCACGTTTACAACATCGCTCCATCAACTCTTTCTTGCTGATGATCCGTCTTAGCGGCATTCTCAGCCTTCAGTGGCACGCCGCCACGATTTTCGACCAGCCACCACAAGCTAAGCAAGGGGAAGCGGACCAATCGCAGACGCCGGCACCAGCCTCTTCATCCGGTTATATATTTTCGCAGAGCTGGCTTGGCCTCATCGAAACTTTCTCCACGTGAGCATGCTCCTCGCTTTTTATCAGCCGATTACATAAGAAAAACCGCTTAATGTAGGCATCATTATTGGTTTTGAAAGCAAACAAAAGTCATCTCCTACAAACGAGGCGAATGTTTGATTAGGCTGTTCAGACAATGCTGCGGGTCACCGCGCAATGCTTGCCTCAGCGGTTACGTAAATTTTACGTCAGGAGATTGGAATAAAACCATATTGGAATAGTTTTATGTTATCGGGCTTGTAGTTGCACCCAGTGACACTAATTTCTCGGTCAAAATTAAACCACACGTCCCTGCATGACATACAAATAAACCTGGTGATCGAGGATAAATAATGCTTAGCAATAAAAGCACAAGCAATGGTGCTCCAAATCGCCAGTAAGCATATTGTTTTCATTGAAATATAGTCGCATACCAGAAGACATTTGTGTAAAAGTAAATGTCCCTGTTTTCGGCCACAGTAACAGAAAATCCATTGGCGGGCATAGGGTGCAGAAGCCAGAGGTTGGAAAAGTGCAGGCCCCACTTTTAGACACATACACTTGAAGATATCGAGTTTTGAACTCTAGCTTCAACACATAGGTGTCAACGCCCCACGATCTGGTTGTCACAGAACGCATGCCCGCGGCCCTCTCAAGATGGCCGCCATTGCCGCAGCAGCAGCAACGCCGCTTGAACGGCGATGGGGAAGAGAGCTTCCCATTGTCCCTGAGCTCACCGGACCGGTTGGTGACCTGGCTCGCCTGAGCGCGACGGTGGGACGAGGCGGCTCGGCGAGCGCCAGAGCGGCTTGGAAGAAGGAGCAGGTTGGTCGTGCACCGGGAGACAGCTGAAGATGTGGTCGGCAGGCTGAAACCTCCAGGCCGAAGTCTTCGCCGTTCGACCGACAGACGGTGCAAGTCCGTCAGGATCTTCGGCAGCGAGGTACCAGCAGCCCGACGCTCTTCAGACCGGGATCTCGGCAAGCACGCCACAGTTAAACCTCGTGTTCCAGCCCGCTCTCAAAATTTTCCGCCGGACTGTCTTTTTGAAATCGCGTTTAATCTTTCATTTAATTATCCATCGAGTGTTGATTCTTATTTGTCCTGTTAGTTTAGTCTTTGCCGCATTTATTGTCGCGTATATTTTGTGTTTGGGTCGCGTATTTTGTTTGCTATTTCGCGAGTGTAGGATTTCCCACGTGGTGGGCTTAGTGTCGCGCGAGCGGCGTCAGGGCGTGTGTTGTGTGACCCGCACGCCTTCCGTGAACTAGGCCCCGCTGCTGGTAATTTGTATGTCTTTCCAGTATGTCTCGCGCATGATTTCATTTTATTAAATTGAGTGTGTGTGTTGTACGACGTCGCCTCCCGTCTCATGCCTCTGGTTCACGGTCGATCAGGCGTGGACCTTATCGCCGGTCAGCAGTCGAACCCTCACTAAACGCACGCGGGGTGGGGTTGTTGTCGCCCCATCCCCTCCGGTTCGGAGAGTGCGACTAGCTCACCACCAATCTTTGACACTGGTGCGCACGCAAGGTAGCGTGTCCACGAAACATGTTTCAGGAATATGTCGAGCTCAGCTGAATGTAAAGATGGTTTTGCTACTTCAGTTAATTTGGTAAAGAGATGCCGAATAAGTTTAAATGTTATTGCGAACAGCAAAATGAGCTGCGCTTGGTCTCTGGTGGTCGATCGTTCTCTTTGTTTAATCCGCAAGACGGAAAAAGAAAAAAAAAACGCTTCAGTGAAGCAGTGCGCGACATGACAATGGCGGCATGATCGTGAATACGTGACACCGACGACAACGACTACTGTTGTATGTTCTACTGTTGTTGATCATGTAGGTATGACATCAATGGTGGCACGGCCGCGCGGACATGCTGACAACAACGATGGTACGAAAACAATAACGGTGACTGTACAACAACGACGATGACGACAATGGCGGCACTACGTCAGCCAGGATGGCCTTCCGACTGCAGCGCGACAACAATAACTATGAGGACAGGAGCACGACGGTGACATTGCGACGATTCATGTCTAAGACAGTGATCACGTCAGATTGGGATCATCGCGTGGAAGAATATGTCCGGCGAATCGTGGGCTCTTTACTGCCGTTTGCATTCACTGAGTTGAAGTTGGGATGGATGACACGTGCACTTTCGTGCGCCAGTTACTGGCGTTAAGAGGCTATCGAGCATCTACGCGGCATATGGGTAGGTACGACTACCAGCGCCTTCTTCCAAGCGCCTTCTACTTTACCTTCAAATCACCTAAGGTCAGCCTTCATAAGAAATGTACTTAAGAGGAAGCTTTAGCTCGAGTGCTCCTATCTAAATACATGTAAAAGGAGAATTCGTTTTTTTCGGCAACCACTGCACCAAATTTGACGAGGTTTGTTGCATTTAAAAGAAAAACTTAAAATCTAGTGACTGTTGGTTACAAATTTTTAGTTAGGTTGTCCATTTTTTATTAAATATTGGCGAAAATCGAAAATTTTCAAAAAATGAAACTATGAAGTGTACAACTCTGTAACTCAACCACTAAAAATGATAATACAATTCTGTGAATTGCATCTAGTAGTACATCCAAAGCGGACAAAATTGATATGTTACACATGAATATAAAAAAAAAACTTTAGTTAGAGGGAAATACAACTTTTGCAAAACCGTTGTAACCAACGTAACAAATTCATGTAAAATGTAAAATGACATATTGAATTTGTCCGCTTTGAATGATCTAATGGATGCCGTTTACAGAACCGCGATATCAATTCTTTATGCAGACCTATGAATTTGTAAACTTCGTGCTTCTATTTTTTTCACACGGTCAAATATTTGAAAATTGTTTTAAGAAAATTCAAGCCCCAAATCGAAATTCCGCTTACAACAGTCACTAGAATTTAACTTTCTCTTTCAAATGCAACAAATTTCATCAAAATCGGTCGAGGGGTTATCTCATAAAAACGTGTTTGCGTTTTACATGTATTTGGATAGGCCGCGTCGGAGTTGGGCCCGAGCCAAAGCTTCCTCTTAAGTCCCATACTTTGCAAGCTTAGAAAGCGACACGTGCTATGTTGCGGTTCCTGAAGTCGACGGACCTCTATGATCGAGTGTAGTCTCATGTGCACCTCCGAATACGTGGAACCCACAATATTCCCTTTCATTTCTTTCTTTCTTTCTTTCTTTCTTTAGCTCCCTTGCGTAGGATAGCAAACCGAACGTGCAACTCTTTTACCTCCCTGGCTTTCCTTCCCTCTTCGATTTCTCTCACTCTTCTTTCACTGAGTTAAAAGAATTAAATTCATAGCAGTTTGGACATTTATCCTTTAACTTGACCGTGCATGTCATCAAAATAGATGTCCCTAATGCCTACGTGTCGTTGAGAATTGAAGAAAAATTACCTAGAGTCTGTCATCGATATGAATGGAAGCGCCTTCACCGCAAAACAAAGAGTCTCCAAAAGTAAAGAGTACCTTTCAGCTCCTGGACCACCTAAACAGGGTTTCCTTCCCGTGTGGCAAGTTGCTTTCTTGCGATTGGCGAAATTCATATCGGCGTATTGCCTCCGAGGAATAACGTTTAACGATTAAGCACTAAACAAGGCGGAAACGATGTTACTGTTCAGGAAGATCAGCCAGTCGACTTGCCTTTTTTTTTTCAGAAAGACAGCCTTGAGCACATCGACATTCGCCAAAGAAAAGGAAAGGAAATCGCAAAAAAAATAACACGATAAGCGAGGCAAAAGACTGTGAGACTCTCAATTTAAGCAGGGCGCAGCCAGCGCCTCACGAGCTGGGAGCCTAACCGCTAACCATTACCTCTTTCCACGATTACGCTACATTTCTCCCAGCAGCGCTCCGCTCACACGTGAGATGGGGAAGGAAGCGCAGGAGTTAAATAACGAGCGGGGCATCGAAGAGCAAGTTTGACTGTCAACACGCACACGCTCCAGTCGCTCAGGCTATCACGACACCTCCCCCAGCACCCTCTGTCACCGGCGTTGAAAAAAAGCAACAACGAAGAAAACAACGAAGAAATAAAACCTCGAAACAGCAAAAAAAAGGAGCAACGAAACCAAGCGCCGTCCTCATCATTCCATACGCTTAGTGGAGCAAGAGGATTGCTAAAAAAGAAAGTCATCCCTTCCCAGTAAACTCTCTTTTCATACACAGAAAAGAAAAAAAAATGGTTGCGATTGAAGGCATTAAAGCGTGCGACTCGCACAGGCAGATGAGGGAGGGGGCAGCGTAATATGACGTGATAAACCAATCAAACCTCCAGGGGCCTGGTTATGAAAGAAACGAGAAAGAAGAAAGCGTGGTCGCTACTACGAAACGCAGGGCGCCCTATGCCGGCGAGAGCCAAGCGGTCCAAGAAATGAGGCGGTGCGGGCGGTGGATGTACACAGACGTGAGACTCGCTCCGCGACAGCCGACCGGAGCAGACGTGTTGCGGATGGGCTCCCGCCCCTCCCCAATAACCTGCGAGTCGTCCCTCTACACCGACGACGGTTGCTATCGCGCCTCCGGCAGCCTTGGTCACATCCCGCCGAACGGCCTGACGGGCTCGCCGCCGCCTGTACTCCCACGCTTTTTGGCCCGCCGCCGCTGAACCCAGCCGCTAAACCGGTTGCCAATCGGACTTTGCCTGCGCGGCCCTGGCGCGCCAGGCTCTCCGACTGTAAAACCACCGCCCCGACTGCTGAAATGGCCGCCGAAGTTTCGCCCGATGGTCCGGGCCCTTCCAACGGCCACCAACGTACACCATCCATGGTCAACCTCCCTGACGAAGACTCCGATATGGACTCTCGTGATTACTTCACGCAAGAACCAGGCCTCCTGACATCGTCGTCCGATTCAGCTGCGAGCTTCCCTACCCACGGTCCCGCGTGGGAGTACGTTCTCAGCAAGCATCGGGCGAAGAAGCTCCGCAGGGCCGCCCGGGAAACACAGACCTCCTCATCACCGGAATCAGCCATATCCGTGAGTGGCACTCCGTCCAATCGCAACCTCCTGTCCCCAGGCATAACCCGAAAGCCCGGTCCTCGTCGCCCCAGACTGCCACCCCTACCAAAGGGAGATCTGAAGGTAGTCATCCGGCCGACGAGAGGCCTAGCCCTCAAAAAATACCCCAACCACGCTATCGCGGCAGCAATTGTCAAGTCCTGCCAGAACCCCACCCGCGCGGAGGGGAAATACGTCGTGCGGCCCCACATGGGGCTCAAACATCTTGATAGTCAGCACCCCGCACGAGGAGGCCGCTGACGAGATCTGCCAACTCACCCACCTTAAGCTGGACAACCAAGCCCACCCGGTGAGAGCATACGTCCCGTTCTCACCGCAAACCATCAGAGGGATCATTCACGGACTCGACCCCAACAACACAAGGGAAAGCCTCATGGAAGGACTGTGAGTGCGGGACACCCGCATCAAGATCCTGGACGCCCGCATCTTGGGCGCATCTACAACGGCGCTGCTCACCATAGAAGGATCCCACCTACCCAAGCTGGTCTACCACGGAGGGTGTGAATACCCATGCTACCAGTATAGGCCGGCCCGGCAGTTCTGCCGGATGTGTATGCAGCCAGGACATCGCCCGGATCTGTGTCCAGACCCCAACACGCCGGTTTGCCGCCGGTGCGGCATGCCGAGCCCACCCCCCACCCACGTTTGTGAGCCGAAATGCGGACTCTGAGGTGGTCAGCACGAAACCGGCACCAAAGAATGCCCTAAGAGACTGAAGCCACCAAGAGCGCTTCAGCTGCCACCCACCCGCAACAACGAAGAGAAAAGATTGTCTCGATGGGACGGCCTCCCCAAGATCCACAATAACCGCTGGTTCGACTCCGAGGACGGGGACTCAGCCGACCGCAGCCGCAGCCGCAGCCAATCCAGGAGCCGATCCAGGTCGAGAACCCGAGCCCGGCAGCAGCAGCCACACCCACAACAAATGCGGACACCGCCCACACCGATGCCGAGAAAAAAGCGGCAAGCCGCCCAAGACCCAACCAAGCAGGTGAGCTGGGAAAGCAGGGGCAAGGACTCCTCTGCTCCTCCAACAGACACCCGAATCCCTAAACTACAAGCGATAATAACTGCACAAAATGCTAGGATAGCAGAACAAGACGCCAAGATCGCAGCGCTTATGGCCAAACTAGACAAAGTAGTCAAACAAAACACTGCGCCGCCACCCACCACACCCCCACAGCAACCCGATGAAGTAGTGACACACCAAACGCTACAGCAAACACTACAGGACATGGAGAAGAGAGTAGTCAGCTCCCTCACCGAAAATGTCACCCAACTATTCAGCGTGCTTCAAGCTAAAATCGAAACCATAGCGGGCAACCTCGCGCAGGTAACTGCTGCACAGAACTGACACTCAATTTCAATTCAGGCGCTCCAGACTCAAAGCCGCAAACGCGCCTCGTCACGCGAGCAAGGTCCCTCCCGCAATCGCAGCCGTGCCAGTTCCATTGGGAGCGATGCCGGCCCGCCAGCCCACCTAGCCGCCCAATATGGCCCCAAACCATAAGCCAAACAACACCGAACACATAGAAATATGGCAGTGGAACTGCAGAGGTTTCAGACGAAAACAAGGACTCCTTAAGCAATACCTCTGCACCACCCCCATAAGACCTGACCTTATCTGCCTGCAAGAGATAGGAGCCGAAAGAACCCCAACGCTAGCCGGCTACTACACAATCCACCAACCCCACATGGCGACGGTTGCAATCCTCGTCGCAAAAGACATCACTGTCATCGAGCACTCTTTATCGGAACCGGACATTGAGCACTTAGCCATAGAGATAGTGCCCAATAAACGGGGCCGGAAGAGCACGTTCGTGGTTAACACGTATAAGCCACCAAAACCAGCAAAGGCCGATTTCACCAACCTCCTTTCCGAAGCCAATCGACTGGCGCAAGCTAACCAGCTCATCGTAGTTGGGGATTTCAATTCCCCCCACCATGACTGGGGGTATCAGTCAAACTCAGCAAGAGGAGTGGCAGTCGCACGAGCAATAGAAACCCTCGGACTGGAACTCCTCACCGACCCTTTATACCCGACCAGGGAAGGCAACAGTGTCACCCGTGACTCCTGCCCCGACCTCACCCTAACGAAGAATGTCGCCGACGCAACGTGGACGAACCTAGGCGAAACGCTGGGCAGCGACCACTGCATACTCAGCACGTCCATATCATCATCCAAAATTAGAAGGGGTTTGGGCACCGCCCATATCACAGACTGGCCCAAATTCCGCAATGCACCCTTCCCGTCAGGTCCCATTCAGTCTATTCACGCCTGGAGCGAAGGCATCAGACAAGCATACAGAACAGCAACAGAAACAATACACCGCACACCGGAAGCCCCAGAAGTAGACCACCACCTACTCAAGCTATGGCAGAAGCGCGGCCGGCTCGTGGGAAGATGGAAAAGGCAACGCCTAAACAGACCCCTCCGCCTGCGGATTGCACAGCTCACGGAGGAAGCTCAAACATACGCCACCAATCTAGCACAGCAAAATTGGCAACAGTTCTGCGAGTCACTGCGAGGAACGCTGGGAACTTCCCGCACCTGGGCAATTCTGCGGAACCTCATCGACCCCTCTAAATCAAAATCACAATCTACACGCACCCTGAAGCGCATTGCTCACCTCTTCCCGGGAGACGACGCAGCAATGCTTCAGGCTCTAAGGGACAAATACATCGGCACTAGTACGGCCCCACCGTGCTCGGCGACCTACCAGGGCAAGGAAAATCCTGCACTCGACGCTCCCATCTCTGCGGCCGAGGTGTATGCCGCCGTCCGATCGTGCACCCGAAACACGGCGACGGGAGTAGACAGAATTACCAACGCCATGATCCGCAACCTGAGCAAGGCACAGATCAGGGACCTCACCAAGTACCTCAATGACTCGCTCTGGGAGAAGAATGAAATTCCCTCCGAGTGGAAACACTCGGAGATCATAGTAATTCCGAAACCGGGCAAGAAGCCGGTGATCGAAGCACTACGACCTATATCTCTCACATCGTGCCTGGGCAAACTCTACGAGCGAGTCGTCCAGACGCGCCTCCAACACTACATGGAAGACAACAATCTTTTTCATCCCTCCATGATTGGCTTCCGATCGGGCTTGTCGACGCAAGACGCCTTCCTTCTCCTGAAGGAAGAGGTTCTCTCCAACATCCCGAGGGGTGGCGAACACATCATTATGGCGCTGGATCTCAAAAGTGCGTTTGATAACGTGTCTCACGAGGCCATTCTCTCGAAGCTCAGCAACCTCAACTGCGGCAAGCGCACCTTCCAATATATCAAGAACTTTCTATCCAGCCGAACGGCAACAATAGGAATGGGTGACAAGAGATCGGACCCTCAAGACATGCCCAACAAGGGCACGCCACAAGGATCGATCATCTCCCCGCTCCTATTTAACATCGCCATGATAGGAGTCGCAAAAGCTCTGCAACAGGTTCCGAACATTGGATACACCCTGTATGCGGACGACATTACGATCTGGACAAACACCGGCTCCCTAGCCGAGAAGGAAGACACGCTCCAAGCGGCAGCAAACTGCGTCGAAACCGAGGCCATTCGATGCGGGCTCTGCTGCTCGCCCGACAAATCCGAAGTTATCCGCATACAGGGACACAACTACAAATCACCAGGCAACCTGAGCATCCTTCTACACGGGGCTCCCATCCGGGAAGTGCCAGTCATCCGGATCCTGGGTCTATGGTTGCAGAGCGACGGAAAGGCCAACCACACAATCCAACTGCTCAAAACGACAACACAGCAGATCTCTAAGATGATCCGCCGGGTGGCCAGAAACAGAAAAGGCATGCGGGAGGAGGACACGATCCGTCTGGTGCAAGCGCTGGTCATCAGCCGCCTCTCCTACGGGCTCCCATACCTCACCCTGCTCCGAGCAGACCTAAACAAAGTCAATGCGATGATACGTGTAGCCTACAAGAATGCCCTTGGTCTCCCACCGTATACATCCAATGTGAGCTTGGAAGCTCTGGGACTACACAACACGTTCGAGGAAATTCAAGAGGCGGTCCTCCTGTCCCAGAGAGAACGCCTGCTCTTCACAGCGACAGGCCGACACATCCTCAAGCGTATCGGCTACCCGGCGGACATTGACACCATCCAGTCGACCACGAACATTCCTCCACGGTACCGGGCCAGAGTACACGTGGACCCACTCCCAAAAAACATGTCTCAAACTCACAATGAAGGCAGAAGAAACGCCCGAGTAGACTACCTCAAACGCACAGCGGGACGAAGCCCGAAGACGGTCTACGTTGACGCTTCCCTCTATCAGGGTGCATCGAACGCAGCAGCAGCCGTGGTGGTGGACTCTACTTACACAGAAGTCTCCAGTATCTCCATTCCGCACTGTATGGTTACGGAAGCGGAAGCGGCGGCGATCGTGCTGGCTGTTCAATACGGGGACGCGACCAACCGAGAACTACAAGTAGTAACCGACTCCCAAGCGGCATGTCGGCTCCTTCTAGCAGGCAGAATACCTCAAAAATTAGCTAGATTCACGACTAATCCATTGGCTACAAATTCTTCACTCAAACACCAGATTACGTGGGCCCCGGGGCACTCGGGGCTGGAGGGTAACGAGGTCGCGGACAGGCTAGCTCGAGGTCACACAAACCGAGCGGCCACAATCCTCGATTCCACAACCACCCTCCCCGTCCCCGCGGCTTACGTCGCGAGACTTCAATATCTGCGTAAACAACGACAGCTTTACCCCCCACCACACAAGGGGCTAAACGCACAGGAAGCGCGGGACTGGAGACAGCTCCAGACCAAGACTTTCCCCAACTTACACAAATGCAGCTTCTTCTCAGAACACTACAAAGACGCATGCCCCTGGTGTAACGAACAGCCCACTGCCTCCCACGTCACGTGGGGGTGTACGGGCCCCAAACCGCCAGACATACAAACACAACAACCGGAGGAGCAGTGGGAGGCCACCCTGTCCAGCTCAGACCTAGAGACCCAGCGCGGACTGGTAATCCAGGCGAGAGCAGCAGCCAAGGCCACTGGGGTTTTGAAATGAAGACTCCACTCACTGTACATTTCTTTCTTTCTCCGCAGTTCTTTCCTCTTTTGTGAATAAATGTTTTCTACTACTACTACACAGACGTCAAGAAGACAAGCCCATCGTGGCGCGCCTTGTCCCTCTCTCACTTACGAGCACATTTCCAAACACTCCCGACGCGCGTCGCATCGCACACTTCCCTTTCCCCTCAGCCCTCTCCCGTCATACCGGGCCCTTCGCACGCCTCCCTCTCTCCTCTCTCGCGCACGCGCCAAGTGACACGCGCCATCCACTTTCGCGGAATCTGGTCGACCCTGCGAAGACGGAGCAGAGGGAGAAAAAAAAAAGGAGGGGGGATATTCCTCGCTCCCGCAGGCAGCGATGATGCTGCAACCCGTTTCTTGCTTTCCCGGTTCGCGGTTCTTCCACCAAGAAGCAATCGCGGAAGGCTAGCAAGCGGGCCACGCCGGGCGACGACGACGCGCACCACACAGCGACGCGGGCGCGCGCGAACGCCGCGAGCAGGACGGAGGGGAAGGGGCGCGAGTCCGTCTCACTGCCAGGCGCTGCAGGCAGCGAGCGAGGAGGAAGCGGGCGCGCGCTCGAGCGAACTGGCACGCGATCAAAATAAGATGGAACGGTGATAGTTTGGTGGCGCCCTGGGAAGGAGCTCCCGCTTCAAGACGCGCGTCGCCATCGCCGCTGCAGAGCGAGGCGCTCGTCTTCGGCTTGGGAAGAAAGCGGGGTTTGAAGTGGGGAGGGAGGGATGAGACAGAGAGAGAGAAAAGGGAAGGGTCTCGGCCACTGGCTCGTGGTCCCAATCTAATTACGTGGTTCTCGCGCGACGCGACGCCGAGGCAGCACCACCACGCGCGCGTGCCTCGCTTCGTTCGCACGCCAGGCTGAGCGACGCCTCGCGCCCTCCCCGGACAGCGCTGGTTCGTTCGCTCGACGCCGGCTCTGCTGCGTCCGAAGCAACAACTCGAAATGTTGGACTGCGCTACGCCGCACGACGAAGGCGAGAAAGAATTATAAGCAAACACGGGTTGAGGGGGGGGGGGGTGCAAGGCGAAACCCAAATTGGATTCATAAGCGCTATTCCGCGCGCCAGCGTTCCGCGTGCTGCTCTGGGGAGGCAGTGGTGGTAGCGGCGGAGGCGGTAGTGTTGGGGAAGTACGCGCCCGCGGCAGGGCGCACGCAGCAGACCGACGATGTCGTCGCCGAATAGCCGCAGGCGCTGGAAGCGACGGGGTGGGTCGAGGGGAGGGGGCAGGAAAACGTTCTTCTTGAAGTGACGACGTGGCGGTGGACGCTTCGCGTCCTGTGTTGAGAAACAGAGAAGAGCAAGAGAGAACTCGAAAAAAAAAAGAAATAGAAAAAGAATGGAGGGTGCCAATGCGTCCGTTGCGATAAACCGGGAGCACGCGTGCGTAATATTCCCGTATCTGTGCCGTTTTCATTCGATTGCTATTCTTGCTTGTGCGTGAACCACGTTGGTCCGTGCGCGAATGCACGACGCTTCGTATAATGGGAACGAGCTTTTTGGTTCCGTGGTCTTGTTTTTCATCTCAGCCAAAGTAAGAGGGAAACTTTTTTTTTTCACGTCCACGTTTCTTGGGGATGAAGTCTGTGCTTTCGGTGCCGAGCGTCTGAGTGTGCGTGCGGTTACGAAAGAATTTCAGCCATGCCGCCTCCCTTTACTCGACTGCTTCCTTTCGCCAGTCCATCGCTTAGCTGCGTGGGAGAGGGGCGCTTTCATTTGATTTTGTTGCGTACGCGCAACGTCGACATCCAGTGACTTGTTCCTTGCTCTCCTCACGGAATTGGCAAAGGCGAACGTATGCTTGCTTGGGTAGAGTGCTGTCGTAGACAACGTACCATGATTCACGTGAACAGGCTGTTGCTAAGGGTGCGAAATCGAAAGTAAAATTAGTTTGACACTCACAGAATAATGCTGGCAAAATTTACGTGATATATATTTTTTTGCCTCAATGAAATAAGATAAGGCGCTAGTCACAAGCTGAGAGAGCATGCAACATGCGTTCTAACTGGTTTTCGTCTGGAGACGACCTGGTGCGAAGACGTCTGGCGCGTAATGCTCGAAGATCGCTATGCGTTGAATACACCGCTAGGATTTGAACTCGAGTAAGTGAGAGAACAGAACACGAAAATGATGTCTCCGCCGATGTCGCACACACACAAAAAAAGCCACACTGTGGGAAGCACTTGTAATTCTTTATGATGGTGCGCAATGTTGGCGCAGGAACGCGCCTCGCTGGTCAGCTGGTATCATTGGGGTTTCATTGGGGTTTCGATTATCTCAGCCGTAAGGCCAGGAAACGGCTGTAGCGAACGGAAATGGAACCTCAAACTGTCACGTGCTTATCCAGGCCGAAAAATGTTTTGGACACGTATTCGCAGAGGGCCCATTTTAGCATCTCCTCATGATATTCTCCCTCCTCTTGTGTACATCTTAGCCGAAGTGCGCATTTTACTGACACAGCAGTTACGTAAAATATCGAAATTTGTTTTGCTACGTCCGACCGTCTTTTCTGTTACGTCAATAACGCCGCATCTCTCTCCTCTTTGTCGCCATCCTGAATTCGTCGTCGTGTCGTTATTGTACCATCATCTGCAGGCAACATCCTCGTCGTGAACTTCACTCTCGCCGCAGAGAAAAGGAAGAAAAAACTATGCTTTCCACCACCACTGCCACCACGACAAGTCGAAATGATGCTCGGTTTGCGACAATGTCAGTCGGAAGTTTGACGAGCTAACCACAGAGATATTGTGCAGCTTTGCCCTTGGGCAGCTGACGTGGGCTTTTGAGACCCGCAAAGGCTCTGACGCTGACTGCTTTATCGCAGGTATTTCGGAAACCACTGCCACACTTCTACGGTCGACTCCGCTCGCTTGGATGGAGGACGACGTTATGTGCATTTCAAAGAAGTTGTTCTCGAGAAGACAACGGTAAGCGCTGTGAGGCTCCAAGTGATGTCGCAGTAAACAAATTCAGGGCAGGAGAAATCGCTAATCGCGGCCTTGCCACACGTACACTTCTACCTCCGGCTTAGCTTTCTGAATGTGAGCTGTGCTCTCGACGCACACGTGCTGATAGCGTGCTCCCGAACTTGTTTCGATGCGAAGCTTTCGTTGCCTCTAGCCCACGCTGTACAACTGCTGCTGGTACAGTACTACCACTGCGCAGGCACAGGAAGCTATGTGCCACTGGCTGTGTGGCTACACTTTACGAATCCTCTGAAGAAGGGTGCATGCCACTGTGACACAAGCAGTATAAATGTCCTAAATGTAGCTAAATGTTTGTCGTACTTATCTTGCGTATGCCTCTGCTCATCAGCATTCCTCCCTCTTGACATGGACAGCGAACAGCCGCAAGCGACAAAGCTGCGCTCGTGTCATCCACGTATGCTGCTACCTCGCTAAATCAAACAAGCTTCGCCTCGTATGCCCATGGACATACCTTGGTGTGCCGCGGTGAAGTTCAACAGACTGCCGAAAGGGCAATGTCCAACATTCCTCGGTATGATCACCTTCTTGTACTTCCAACTCCGGACCTACCTGTGCAATGCCTTAGTAGACAACGCTCCGTGGTAGCCTAGCAAGATGCGTATACAAACGTTCATTCTAAAACTGCGGTTTCCGCTTCACGTATATGCATTTACAGGCGTCGACCTGTAAACAGAACATCGCGAAGACTCATACTTTCGATCCAACACACTCACGAAAATGCAGGCCGGGGGTTCATCGAGGCCTGCGCATCCAAAGGCGCGGGGCCGCTCGAGGGAAGTGCCTGTCACAAGAAACGGCGCTGCTTGCGAGCAACGGTGCACTGGGTGATGGATGGAATACCGCGGAAATGGGGCGCCAGTGGTCCAGCAGGAGACGCGGCAACAGGTGCATCGGGATTGACGTGTAAGCGGCAAGGGATGCAGGCACCGTGGTAGATCCGGGAACTTGTTAGATGGATTTCTCTCTCTCTCTCTCTTCCTCCTGTAATCGAAACTTTCGTTTTCCACGAGGAAATTGTAGTCCTGCTCAGCGGTGCACCTCTGAATTCGGCTGCGGTTGAAGGTTAAGGCTTCACACTGAAGCGGCACCATACATGAAACGAATTTCTGAGGGTGGCACGATGTTACGAGTGGTGCGCTGCTAAGCACCAGGTCGTGGGATCAAATGCCGGCCGCGGCGGTCATAATGAGATAGGGACGAAATGCAAGAACACCCGTGTCTCGTGCACTGTGGACGCGTTAGAGATCCCTGGTGGTAAAAATTAATCTGGAGTACCTTACTACGGGGAGCCTCTTAATCAAATCGTGGTTTTGGCGCGTAAAACCCCACAAGGTAACGTCATACCGTTTCCATGGTTACCGGTGAAAGTGGATGCGTCACGGAGGCTACACCGGCCAGGGTGGCAGAGCCAGTTATGGAAAATGGGATCTGTGGGGAAATGGGTTCAGTGTATTGGCCCAATTAAGCTTAAAGAATACAGATCCCAAGCACTGTGGTAATCGATGTAAGTGAAGCTTTGTCTGCTGTTTGCGTTCATTGATGCTATTTGTCGGTGATTTTGATGGCATACGACAGTTGTGACGTAACGTGAAGTGTTGCCTTGCCTGCACCACTCGTGTTTGTTGTTGCTCCGCTCAACGCTTTTGCCGAGCGCGCACTAAATGCCGTTACCTCGGCATTTAGTGTGCGCTTCGGCGCCATTCTGGGTTGTAGCATTGTAACTCCCAGAACTGCCCTATCTCTCTCTCTATTACCTCTCTGACATTCTCCCCACGTCCTTCTTCTACTGTCGTTGCTGTTGTGGGTGAGTACGGGGACAAGCGTGGCAGCTCCTGCACTGCATTTGTGGGGCATGACGCCTAATGACGGCGTCCAGAAGGAATCATGTGCACATGCGATGCGGCGTAAATGTTGGCACGAGCTTCTCGGGTCGTCGTTCGTGCCACAATCACGTTAGGTATCAAATGGTGTTGTCACGATAGCGTTAAGGGCCCCTTGTCGCAGAAAAGCCGCAGAAATCATTCCGAACCACAACCAGGCAAGCCCTCCCCGTGGCTCCTACCGTGTCTTATATTCCTTACAAAGGTACTCCTCGGAATTTTGAGAATAACAGCTCGTAAACAAATCTCACGAAACAAAACACTGACGGCACATGCCTTTTATGCTTTTTTGACACGGCCACGCCTCCACCACATCCAGACGCGGCAGTAGTTAGTGGCGTGCGTCTAAACCACGTCCCGACGCGATCGGCGTTAGCAGCGTGCAGGAGAGCAGCAGCAGCGGGAAAGTTGAAGAGGCAAAGAAAGCTTCGCTTCAAAAAATGAATCCGTATTCCAAGAGTGCGCAGTAACTATGCGGTAATTACCGGAGCATCGAAATGAAAGGCTGTAGAGAGAGAGAGAGAGAAGGGAAGACGGAAAGGCAGGGAGGTTAACCAGACTGAGTCCAGTTTGCTACCCTACACGTGGGGAGGGGAATGGGGAGTGAAAGAGGGAGAGAGAGAGAACTTAGGTGTAGGATGCCTATAGTCGGGCACTCAAGTCTGTTGCCCTCAGGTAGCGAAAAAGCGCTCGAACTGCTTTCTGGGCCGATGAACTTTGAGGCCAGGCTCCCAAGATCTTCGCTTCCGTAAATGGCCTGTCATCCAGTCTATTTAAGGCACACTGGAGAGTCTCAGGTTGATTATCGAAGCGAGAACAGTGGCACAGAAGGTGACTGATGGTCTCTTCACACTTGCACTTAGCGCACATTGGTGAATCCGCCATTCCAATACGATAGCTGTAGGAGTTGGTGAATGCTACTCCTACCCACAGCCGACACAGCAGTGTTGCGTCACGTCGTGGAAGGGAAAGGCTGTAAAACATTTGTTTAAGCTTCGTCCTTCCGATGAACGGTTACGTGCAGGTTAGTTGGTTCTTGATCACTTATGCGAACTTGTGCTCCATAGTACGAGGACAAATCAGAAGATCTTTGCCCTTATTTTCTTTTTTTAGCCTAATTACGGCTTAAATGCCAAGTCAAGATATCCATTCCCTGCGGTGGACCTTTTTTGTGCCGGCTAGGCCTTATCTTAGCTCCTCGGCATGGCGCTGTTTTCAGTTGTGGAAGATGGCGGTTGTGCTTCACACGTCCACGGCGTACGAGCAACTAAGTGTGATTCGTTTTTTATGGAGCAAGGGACGAAAGCCCATCTAAATCCACAGGGAAATGCAGCCCACGTATAGGGAAAGGTGTCTCGCTTTGAGAAATGTGAGGTGGGGGTGTTGTGAGTTCGCAAAAGGCCGTGAAGACTTGCATAACAATGAGCGCTCGGGGAGGCCGTGTGCGTCGCTGACTGACGACATTTCCGGCGTGGATGCAGTGGTGAAAGGGGATGGGCGTGTGCACCTCAAGGACATTTCCCGAGAGCTTGGCATTTTATGTGGGAGTGCTTAGGACATCGTTCACGGGTCATTAGGGTTTGGAAATGTTTCATGTCGGTGGATGCCTAAGCAATTCGATGACACGATGAAAGGCAAGCAAATGATTGCTTCACTGAATCATTTGCAATGGTAGGCGGAGGAGGGTGAAAGTTTTCTGGACCGTATCGTTAGTAGATATAAAATTTTGATACTGTACTTCACGTCGGAATCGAAGTATCAGAGTATAGTGTGGAGATGTCCGGGTTCGCCTGTGACAAAAGAATAATAATTTCAGTGCCATCCGTTGGAAAGTGATGTTAACGGTCTTCTGGGATCACCGACGACCACTCCTGCTGGATTTCATGCCACAAAGTGCAACCATCAATGCCGACAGTTATTGTTCCACACTGTCATGTCTGCTGGCTGCCATCAGAGCAAAACGCCGAAGGATTCTCGATATGGACAACGCGGTTATCCTCCACGACAATGCGAGGTCACATGGGACAATCAGAACCGCCGACAACCTTCGGCGATTACACTGGGAGAGTCTGGACCACCCACCATAATGTCCGGACCTCACCCCTAGTGATTTCCACGTTTCCGATGTGCTGACGAAGTTCCTGGCAGGACAGCGATTCACGTGCAACGATAAAGCCAATACACCAGTCCGATGGTAGTTACACAGTTAGCCTGACGAAGAAGCTGGAAGTTGCCACAGGGGCATCTCAAATTTAGTGCTTTGACGGGACAAATGTCTGACCGCTTGGGGGCTATGTGGAAAAACAGTGTAAGGTGCGTAGAATAGTATCTATATATGTAATTGCATGCATGTGCCTTATTTTAGCTAATAAAAATGGGGCAAATACTTTCTGATTTGCCCTCGTACTAACAAGGCATGCGCGAAGAAACAACAATCACACACGCATCATTTTATGTATGTGATACATCTGATATAGGAACTTGCGCTCCCTTCCAACATATTTCTTTTTTTTTTTATCCGTCGAAATGTTCAGCTAGTTCGAAAATTGAGAATCCACGTATTTTGGGTGTAAGTATAGCTTAGCTTCGTCAGGGAAAAAAAATTGCTCATAAACTCAGGAATAAAATGAGAAAGCGACGACCTGGAGCGAGACATCATGCAGAGATGGAACTGCTACAGCGAGAACTCGAAAGCATTCCAAGACGGCAACGAAGTGCGGCTCGAGCATATATATATATATAGTTATGATGTTTAAGAGCTCAGGACCGAGTGCGGAACATTCGCAGGGGTTCCTACTGCGCTGGAAGAATATAACTCTCCTGTAGGACGGCTCTACAGTCGCCTCCATTGTCGACGTCGTCGTCCTGCCCGAGCGTCTTGTTTCCTTCGCCTAATCTTACGCAAACATCTCCGCACCGGCAACTCGTCCACACAACCGGAATTCCGGAGAAAACGGCGCGAAGAGTTTTGTGTTGGAACGTCGCCTCCTCCGGAATGGCGAAGAAAAACTCGAACGCGAGAAAACAAAAGCGTGCATAACGGGAAGCGGGACCGATGGAATAAGGGACCACCGACAAAGGGAGTTGCGGGTGGTTGGGAGAGGGGTGAACAGGAAAGGACGGAGGGAGGAAGGGAGGGAGGGAGAGGGAGGCAGTGGCGACGCGCGAACTCTCGCTGATGCCGTACACAACGTGCGAGGAATGATACTCGAAGCAAATAAAAGCGAGCAGCGAAGATGGCAAACAGTGCGGAGACATGCGGCGTGCGAAGAAGGGGCGCGGCCATCGTCTGCGAACGCGGAGCAAACAGTCTCGTTCACGTGCGAGGCGTTCGCGCGCGAAAGAAAAAAAAATAAGATGCGCCTTTTCTTCCTGTAATCAAATAACGCTGGAAAAGAATATTGAAACGCTTTTCAAGTCTAGCGTTGACTTTCCCCGCGCCTTTTCAAAGTGAAGACGTTACACGAGAGCGTGAAGATTTCTTTTTCTTTCTCTTTTTGCGTTTACTCTTTTCTTTTTGTCTAACCATTCATTGTAGTTTTTTGTTTTTCGCAGACGGAAATCGTTATTCTCTTGCTCAATGCTTCTTTGTGTGCCTGCTTCTTTTTATCTATCATTAGTCCTGTTCTTATCTGTCGTAAGTCCTGTTGCATGCAAGTATGAAAAGGTTTTCGGCATTGTAAATGTGTGGACGTCGGTACTTCTCCACCATGCGCACTTTTTCCAGAAACACACGCGCGAGCACAAATGCTGTTTGTTGCTTTTTCTTGCATTTATTTTACAGGCAATTTAAATTTTTCTCACCGTCAACGGTGCCTATTTTGTCCACCTTGTCGCGCAGCCCGAGGCAGCTCTTCGAAAGTGATCAGCGCAGGCGGATCGGCCGAAAGGCAGCAAGCGAGTGGAGTGGAGCATTCACTGGCGCAGTTCACGAACGCCAGCTGTATTTTATTTAATTTTTATTTTTTGTAAGAATGGAAGTAGAGTTTCATACTGATGAAAAACGTCGCTGTTTTGCTCGGAAGGCGAAGCATCGATTGTGATCGCGAGTTAGCATACAGCTCTACGAAGCAAGGATAGTGGTTTTATCGGCCGTGTAAACTAGGAATACATTCGCCTGCTAGCTGAATTAACAAGCATGGTGTCAGCGCGCGCAGGCAAGCATGAACGCGTCACACTCGATGACCGCGAACACTCGCTGCGAAAACGCTTGCGTGAGCGGGCGAGGCGGCGGCAGCGAGCGAGGTGACCTTCGTGCTGCCTGTCGCTTCAACGCAAACCAGCCGCAGACACGCAGCACGCACAAGGTTATCAGCCTTCCGCAACCTAGAGACAATTGAGCACATATTACTATAATGCCCCACGTACCGCGACGAGAGACAATTTTTTGAGCAACAAATGGACATGATTTGCCACGAGCCGTTAACGTTACCGAGCACCTATAGGTCCAATGCGCGGCCTTTCAAAACAGCGACGGGTTTTGGATTTATTGTTCAAATACCTATCAGAAATTGGTCCAATCGGAAAGCTTTAAAAATTGCACCCTTCATAACAAAAGCCTAAATTTACCTGCCATGTCACCTGTAAATATTGCTATCAGGTACACTCGGACATTTCATATTTATTTTTCTCCTCTTTGTCTCCCACTCTCTTCTGGAATCTTATAATCCCATTCCTCATCCCTATACAAAGTAGCATGCCAGCGGTTATATACGCGCCGGCGAAATTCTCTGTTTTTCTAATAAAGATCTCTCTCTCTCTCGTCTTCTGCAGATTGCTTTCAAGACGGCAACTGCGCAAGGTACGCAGTTGCTGGCGGAGTGAAGGCCGCCCCTGCCCCGCTCCCGTGCTGCCTCCCCGCTTTCCTCCCTTTCGCACGCCAGATGGTGCCGCGACTCTCAGTACCCTAAATAAGTACCCCTTGTACGCCCTGTCGCGAAGTGCGCAGTTGCTGCCGGAGCACAGCGCCATCCCTACTGCCTCCCTCCCACCCTGCCACCGGATTTTGCGCGATGAAGACGGCGAGTGTTAGCGCGGTAGCTTTCAAGACTCCCGTTCAGCGGAAAAGGCGGCGGCATCCGCGGCGTGTCGAGAAACCCACGTCACAGTCACGTGATGGTTCACAGTCACCTAAATTTATAAAGTAAATGATTTAAGCCGTAACGAAAAATAGTTCACATTGTAGGACTCGAACTGAGTCCGTCGGGTTGGGAGTCGGACTCGCGAGTCGTATACGCACTACCCCTTCGCCACGCAGGCTTTCTTTTTTTGTTTATGGCCTGAATTTGACAAAGAACAGCAGCACTTAAAACAAAATTTGCTGGATACAATGACCACGCGGTATTGATATTATTATTATTATTATTATTATTATTATTATTATTATTATTATTATTATTATTATTATTAGAGAAGGCGACCGACCAACGACAAACAGCACTTACGAACCAAAAGCTTTGTAAGTTCTGCCTCTGATTCGGGACCAACGTGAGAATAAGGAGGTGATTCGATGGGCTGAATATTTTGCTAGTCACAAACATATAAATAAACTGACAGTCAAGCCTGGAAAAGCATAAGAAAAATTATTTGTTATGTTTTATTGAAATGTAGAAATAATAAAGGGAAGAGAAAACTGGGCGGCAAGATAGCGGGCCACCGGTGGAAGCCGGACCTTCAATATTACACGCGTGTTGCTTCGAAATTGAGCTACCACGGAGGCAATTCTGCCGTCCAATTTTTCGTTTGTTTTGAAATGGGGTTCATTGCAGCTCATTCGAGGGATCGCAAGTAGCTCTTGATCACGAGTCCTAGCCCTTCGCATCAGCAGCCCGAGCTCGGGTCTCGCTTCGCAGCGGTGGCAGTCCGCACAGCGCCACATGCACATTCCCCACTACAATTGCCTCCGCGGCGAAGAGGAGCGATCCTGGCGACCTAAGGCGAAGACACGATAAGGGGGCCGTGGTACGGCTTCAAGCGGCGGACGTGAACCGTCTCGCGGCGACGGCGGCGTTTGTCCGAAGATGGCGTCACCGGTTGGACCACATAATTCACAGGCGATGTACACGCGACGATACGGTATACGGACCCTGATATTTCGGAGCAAGCTTTCGGCTAAGGCCTGGAGCTTGGAAGGGCAGCCGAAGCCAGACATGAGAGTCTACGGCAAAGGACTGTGTGGGTTGATCGTTGCCGTGGAGGTCTATGCGGATTCCTTGGGTATCCGAGGTGAATGAGCGAGCCAGTTGGCGGCACTCTTCAGCATGGCGAGCAACGTCGGAAAGAGGGGTGAATTCAGAGGCATCCGGATGGTATGGTAGTACGCTGTCGAGGTTAGTACATATTTCACGTCCATAAAGAAGGAAAAATGGTGAGAACCCTGTGATATAACGGCGGTATTATATGCATACGTCACAAAAGGGAGGACATCGTCCCAATTAGAATTATCAGACGCAACATACATGGTGGGCATGGCACCAAGAGTGCGGTTGAGATCGTTCCGTTTTACCTTTAGTCTGTGGGTCACACGCCGTAGTGGTGCGGTGAATAGTGCGGTACTCGGCGAGTAGCTCCTTAGTAACTTCGGACAAGAAGACATGGCCTCGGTCGCTGAGCAGTTCTCGCAGTGCGACGTGCCGTAAGATGAAGTGCCGTAAGATGAATGGGGTGACGTCGCGAGCAACAGCCAAAGCAAGTGCAGCAGTTTCGGCATATCTTGTGAGGTGGTCTACTGCGACAATTATACAATGATTTCCGTTAGCAGTGCATGAAAGAGGCCCATAAGAGTCGAAGCCAACCCGATTAAAAGGACGTGCAGGACATGGTAAAGGTTGCAGAGGACCTGTCGTATGAGCAGATGTCTTGCGTCGCTGACAGGCCACACATGACCGAGTGTATTTGTGGACATAAGAATACATGCCACGCCAGTAGTACCGCTGGCAGAGCCGCTCGTAGGTTTTCAAGACGCCAACATGAGCTTGTTGTTGGTCGGCGTGAAAATACGTGCATATGTCGGAATGCAAATGGCGAGGGATGACTGGTAGCCATTTGCGACCGTCTGGCTGATAGTTTCGACGGTACAAGATGGCATCCCGTAGCACGAAATGGGTGGCTTGGCGACGAAGGGCTCGATGGCATGTAGCCTTTAAAGAACTGTTCAGAATGTTAATGAGAGACACAATCCACGAATCCCTTCTCTGTTCAGACGGCATGTCAGTAACGGCAAGCGTAGCAACCGGGCACTCTATGGATGAGGTTGGCGTTTCGTCGGATCGCATGGGAGATCCGAAGAGCGCATCTGCATCAGAATGTTGATGCCTGGATTGAAAGATGACGCGAATGTCAAGTTCTTGGAGCCGAAGCACCCAACGTCCAAGACGCCCCGACGGGACTTTCAGGGACGCAAGCCAGCAGAGCACGTGGTGGTCTGTCACAACGTCGAACGGACGGCCATGCAAGTAAGGGCGAAGTTTGTTTAAGGCCCAAACTATAGCCAAATATTCCTTTTCTGTGACAGAATAATTGGTTTCTGCCTTCGTTAGGGCACGGCTAGCATATGCAACCGCATATTCCGGAAAGCCAGGCTTGCGTTGCGCAAAGGCGGCTCCAAGACCAACGCCGCTGGCGTCCGTATGAACTTTGGTCGGTGCACTCGGGTCGAGCGTAGTGCCGTAAAACAGCTGGTGAGGTAAGCAGACGACACGAAGTGGTGAAGGCTTGGCCACATGCCGGAGTCCAATCGCGAAAGTCACCAGGGCCAGCCAGGAGCTTCGTCAGGGGAGTGATGATGCAGTCAAAATTGCGCACAAAGCGTCGAAAACAAGAGAATTCCGACAAAACTTCGGAGCTCTTTCACTGTAGTCGGCCGCGGAAATTCTGCGACAGCATGAAGTTTGTCAGGGTCGAGAAGGACGCCGCCTTTGGAAACGACATGGTCAAATATGGTCAGCTGGCGAGCTCCGAAGCGGCACTTCTTCAAGTTAAGTTGAAGGCCGGCGGTGGCAAGCAAGGACTTCACGTAGACGAGAGAGGTGAGTGGTGAAATCAGAGGAGAAAACTACCACGTTGTCTAAATAACACAAGCATGTCTTCCATTTAAGCCTTCGCAGAATATTGTCCATCATCCTTTCGAATGTCGCGGGTGCATTGCAGAGACCGAATGGCATTACTGTAAACCCATACCGGCCATCAGGCGCAATGAAAGCTGTCTTCGAGTGGTCGGATTTATCCACTGGCACTTGCCAATAGCCCGATCGCAAGTCCAAAGAAGAAAAGATTTTGGCACCATGTCGACAATCCAGGGCGTCATCTATGCGCGCTAGCAGATAGACATCCTTTCGTGTTCTCTTGTTGAGGCGACGATAGTCCACACAGAAACGAATCTAGCCATCTTTTTTCTTAATTTGTGCTACGGGAGACGACCAAGGGCTGCAGGATGGCTTGATAACACCACGTTCAAGCATGTCTTCAACTTGCTCGGTGGATGACACGTGGTACGGACGCTGGCGTCATGGTGCGTGATGTCCTGTATCAATGGGATGAGAGATGGTACTTGTGCAGCCTGATGGTGCTTGGTTCCAGTCAAAAGAGGCGTGAAAACCATTTAAAAGAGTAATTAGCCGCTCACGTTGTGTCGGCTCGAAAATAGACCATCGGAAATAGAGCGACAAAAACATCCGGTGATACTCCGTTAGATCGCACATGGTGTGTCAGTGCTGGTACGTTGGCAGTATCCCCGTCGTCGGCAACAGGGAAATGCACAATCACGTCAGCGTCCACAGTCTGGATGGTACCAATAGTCTCGCTACAGTGCAAACCCAAAGTGTACGAATTTGGGTTAGAAATCAGTATTTCTGCAGCACCATGGCGAACCGTGAGGAGGGCGAAAGGTAACAATAGAGGCTGACGGCGAATGAAGACTGCAGCGGGTGTAAACATGACCATCGCTTCGGCAAGCGATGCGCATGAAAGAGGCACAAATACAGCACTGTGAGGAAGAAGGTCAGTATCTGAAGCTACACAGATCCTGCTAACGTCATGAATTTGAAAGTCGGGAGATGGCAAACCATACAGAACGGAGAGCTGAACCTCAGCACGCGCACGGTCAATGACGGCATGATAGCGCGACAGAAAGTCCCAACCGCATTGCGGGAGCAACAAGTTAACACAAAGAAATCAATTGAATACAAGATGTCTCGAATCAGCACCCTGGTAGTGCTCATAGCGACTGGCTGAACTTGTTCTGCACTGGCTGTTCTAAGCAATGGTACCGAAGGCAGCATGGTAACTTTCCGTAATGCACGACAAAGCTTCTCACTAATCACGGATACAGCAGCTCCTGTATCGACGAGTGCGAGAGATTTGATGCCATCAACGGATACTTTAATAACGTTAGCGGGGGAAAAACGGGGACTCTGATGTTCCGACGATGACGCAGTTAGTGCCTCAGGGACTGCGAAAATCAGCTTTCCGCCTCAGTAGTACTAGCACTGGGCCTGCAATGCATGGGTGAGAGTGAGCTCCAATGATGGGAAGACGAGCGACGAGTACAGCTGTGACTGCGGTGCTGGTATGTCATCAGCAGTCTAGACTTCCGGTGGTGGTCTTTGAGGCATACGGAATGGTCGGAAGCTGGAGCTGGGTGTATTTGTGCACAATAGCCTGCGGAACAGCATAAGCTGGTGCCACTCATGCTTAAGGCGGCACATGTGGAACGTGCCTTTTACCGCTGGCATCACGTAGTACGTGAGCTTAGGACACGGCAATTAGTCAGTAAGCAAGCCTCGCATGTCGGCTCATGGGCTAAAGACTGCCATGATGTTATTGTTTAGAAGCCTACTGTGTACCTTCTCACTCATATTTCTAAAACTATTTTTACCATGCGAAAATGGACGGAGATGAAAGAGAAGGATCCTTCAATCAAGGTTCATGTTTCTTGAAGTCGAAAGCGCGATAACTCGGCCAGCACGAGGACGACAAAGCATGATGCCGCAGCGCAGATTTCATCAAAAAAGAAGCGACAAAGAAAATTATTACAAAAATAACCTCCCTGCTCGTTTTCATGCCCCTTTGGGAATGTCGCTCAAACCTTTATTCTTTTTTCTCTCTCTCTGTCTCTCTTTCATCATGCTTCCACAGTTGCTTGCCTTATGCTCCTGCGGTGAGCGTGGACAGGCAGGCGACATTTGCAAACGTAAACGCGTTAAGCAATTAAGCCTAACAAGCGAAAGACGGTGCGGCTTTGCCACGGCGCCCAGCGTGCCTCCCGACGTCGAAGGAAAACAGCCCCCGGGGCCGAAAGAGTTTGGTGCGCACGGGCGGCGAACAAAACGCGGCTCGCTCTCCTGGAGGAAAGGAACCCCCGCGGCCTCCTTCTTTCGCGACTCTCTTTCGCTGATCGTTCTTTCCTCGCCCAATCAGAACGCACACGCGGATCTTGCAATGACGCAACAAGCAACGAGGCGGGGCCCCACCGCAGACGACGTCACATAAAGCAAACTAAACGCAAAGAAAATAGAAAATTTTTACAAATAGATTCAAGTGGCGAAAGAATCCTGGACGCTTGGCCACGCTGAAACAGACGCCGCTTGCAAGAAATCTGAAGAACGCTGAATAAGAGCAATGGTAAGGAAAGGGTTAAAGCGGTACAGCAATACGACAAGCTTTCGAATTGTTTTTTTTCTTCTCTTTTTTTGCGCGGACACGTCGGCTGCGCCTTACTTTAATCTGTGGAGGCTGGGGGACTTTTCTTGAAGTATGACTAAGGGGCCCATGGCGCTCATTAACGAGTGCTCGCTACGCGTCAGTCTAAACGGGTTGTTTACTTCGAGAGCTGATCGCCGAGTAACGTGCTCATGCTTGCATGTGCGTCCCTGTTCTTTGTTAATTGCACCGCACACGCACTGAAGCAAAAATAGATAAAACGGAAAGAACTCCACGGGCTAATTTCAATGATTCTTGCTTAGGGTGGATGTGTCAAGTACCCAGGCGCTATGCTGTTCTCTGAACTGTGTCCTTTATGCAAATTCAAAGGCACGAATATTTTATACCTTGACATCCCAAGTTCCAAGCGCTACTTAATTTATTGAATAACTCGCACTTAAACGAGCGCCAAAAAAAAGGAGTTATTGACCATAAATATGCTGACACGGCGTTCGCGAAACTGCTAGCAAAAAAAAAAGACAGAGAAAAGTGGTGAACAAAATGAGAAGGTTTTACTATTTTGTCTGTTAGTATCTTCATTACTTTTTTTCTTTGTCTCCATCATGTATAAGCTAGAGATTTCCTCCCCCCGTGTCTTGAATTAAAACCACCTGAAAGTCTCAACCGCGAAAATTCAATAGGTTTGCCTCCCCGGGCCTGATTTGCTGTTTGAGCAGTTTTGGAGTTTTCTGAACACCAAAACGGGCCCCTTGAATCTACAGCTTCCTTCGCTTGGTTTTGTGTCCGCAATTTAATAAGGCCTCCGCACATAATTTTGTTACGTTTTCTTGAATACATCAGCGCGTGCTCAGAATTCAGGGACCTCTCAAAAAAAGCAAAGCACGCAGGAGAAGCCCACCAGGAGAACTGAGACGCTGGTCCTTTCGTATTTGGAAGAGACAGCCTGTGTACAGCAGTCGTCTTCATGGGCATTGAGCCGATCAGGCTACTAAAGCACGTTTCCTGGAATATGCAAATAGGCAGGGGTATGATTTGAATAACTAGGCAAGAAGCCTTGCATTTATAGCAATGCCACAATATGATATATATATATATATATATATATATATATATATATATATATATATATATATACTCTCACGTGGTCGCCACCAAGCTGTAATGTACAACCGCAAGGGATTCCTATTTTCCCTTACGAGTATGAACGACGAGAGAAAACGATTGGACAGGTTCACGTTACTCGACGCCATAAACTCACAAAAGAGACCGTTCTACTACCTCTCTGTAGAAGCGGCTGCATTATTTCGAAGAAGAAGAACTTTATTAATTTCGACTCGCTGTTCGAGGTTTAAAAGGATGCATCCTAATATGTCCTATGGTAGTGGCCTTTTAAATTTTGGTCCTCGTATATTGTTTGCTGCCTCAGGAGGGTTGAGTAGTGTGGCGAGTTCAATCATCGCCATTGCTTACAAGTATACAAATGCCGCCTCCTGATTGCTCTTTATTGCGTTATTTTACGATAAATCATTTACATGCTGAAAACTGCTTTTGTTGTGTCTATTCGTCTTTTGCGTGACTCTGTCAACGTCAACGATGTGTATTCGTAGTCGGGCTGCGTCCTCATCCTTAGCTTCACTATCTCAACACGCCGATGAAAATCTTGTATACAGGAACCACCGGCGATCACTGGCAATGTGTGTGAATAGCCAAACGCTTCTAGAAAGCTATTCGTTCTAATAAAGGAATGGTGCGTCGGATGGCCTACATTTGTTGCAGTGGGATTATTCAGGCAGAGTTTGTGGTTTCTTTGCGTTATTCCGTAGAGAAACAGAGCCACTAACCAGCACGTTTAAGGCGGTAGTGTATAGGCAGGTATACATATAAGCCGATAACGTCAAGCATGTGTGCATTGTACTCAGTGGCACGAGCGCCGATGTGGAAGGCGATCGACTGCCATTCTTCTCTCCCGTATAGCTTCCACAAGACGAGGGAGGCGGCGGGACAAGAACAGGGATGTCCTTCCCGAGAGCTCCGCCGCAGCGCCTACACCTTCGCACGCCTCAAAGCTTCCGCGCGACTGCACGTGCGTTTCAAAGAGCTAGGATGGTGGTAGGCCTTTGGCGATGTACGGGACCCGCAATTTGATTGTGTGTGTTTGAGAGAGAGATAGAGGCGCCCCTTTTCATCGGCGCCTTTGCATCAGCGGTGAAAGCCAGACCAATTCGACCAAGAAAGCGGGATAAAAAAGGCAAACATTACTTTAAAACGGAACACTGCCCACTACTTTCGCTCACGATCGAGCTCGAGCCTTTTGCGCGAATGTGCAGTTGGAAGCTGGTCGCACTAACCACTGCGTTGTCGTGCAGCCGTAGCTACCGGCGATAAGGTTTGTGCGGTATTTTGCACAAAGAAGCGTGAAGTGGTGTCAGCTAGTGTCCCTGCATCTGTGGGGGTATATACGGGGACACCGGTAGCAGATGAACGAACTTCGGAGCCTATACCGCAAGCAGCTGTTGTAGCTCATGAGGATGCCGTTGGGCGTATCGCAAAGAAGTTTTGCTTGACAATATGGCGGTGTCCGCTTTGACAGCCTGCAGCAGTCACAGTGAATTACTTCACAGCAGGAGAAATCCATGAAACTTGCCAACTCTTTCTTTTTACTGCTGCTGATTGACTGCTGATTGACTTAAAAAGCAAGCGCGATAAAGTACTTCAAGGTAGAAATAGCAACATGACGAAATGGGACATATGCCACAGCTCGTCACCAAATGAGAAATTGCAATAACGCAGAACAGTCGACATCTTCCGCCTGTTTTGCCGGTGCTATCAACTAATCGATGAAATTCCGTCGATATGTTGTGTTGGATGGGAAAGAACACGCGATTACTCAATCAGGCAACAAGCTTGATCATTGGTGTCACTGAAGTACCTTAAACAAATGGGCCAGCGTTTTAAATGGGTGCCTTTACCTTAATTTTTGCTCATTCCTTCAGTATTCGTGAAGTGTTAGTTATCAAACTACGAGCCTAACAATGAGGGAAAGCTTTCCTTTCCTTGCCTTCCTTTGCGCATTTAGCTGAAAACGGCATTGCGAACAATATTATAATAAATGCCCGATGGTAACCCTTGTCTGAAAACCAAGGGCGCTATAACGTAAAACTGGGGCCCTATAACGTAAAACTATTCCAATATGTTTCTATTCCAATCTCCTGACGTCAAATTTGCGTAACCGCCAACGCAAGCACCAGGCGGTCACCCGCAGGGTTGTCTGAAAAGACCAATCAAACGCTCTCCTCGTTCGTAGGAGGTCACTTTTGTTTGCTTGAAAAACCAATAACATTGCCTACACTGAGCGGCTTGTCGTATCTAATTGGCTGACAAGAGGCGAGGAGAACGCTCAAGTGGAGAGGGACTTGATGGGGCCGAGCCACTGCACTGAAAGTCGATAACCGGATGAAGAGGGTGGTGCTGGCGTCTACGATTGGTCGGCTTACCCTTACTTGGCTTGCGGTGGCTGGTCGAAAATCGTGGTGGCATGCAATGGAAGCTCAAGAATGACGCTAAAACGGACCCTCAGCAAAGAAGAGTTGGCAGAATGAGGGGGTAAACGTGCTGAAAGTGCTCGAAAACGTTACACGGCCACGCAAGAAGTTTTACTATACGCAAGTACACCCATGCTCTCCGGCAGGGGCGAGTAGCCAGCGTCTGAGCAATCGGTCGCAGCCATCTTCTATTCCTTTCGGAACGGGGCAGCCTGCGGCTATTCCGAAGAAGATTCACTTTTGTTCGGCATATTAATGCATCTTTATCGCGTACACGTCACTTTGACGCGGTGAGTTCTTGCGGTTTTGTGACGTCGCGTGACAGGCAGGTGAAGTGGGTGCAGCCCGAAAACGTTTTACCAATAGCCGAGGGCTAATGGCGAAAAGGGGTCGAATAAGAAATAACTGTTTTTCTTTTTTCTGTCAAATCATGCATAATCAGTGTGCACACATCATATCAGCTGGGGAGGTATCGCGGTTTTCCTGACGTCGCGTGACAGACAGGTGAAGTGGGCGTGGTCGAAAAAAGTGTTTGACCAAGCGTGGAGGGCTGATAGCAGAATTGGAATAGAAAATTTTGGAATAGTTTTACGTTATAGCGCCCCTGTTCCAAACTTTTCTATTCCAATTCTGCAATCAGCCCTCCGCGATTGGTCAAAAGCTTTTTTGAACCCCCCCCCACTTCACATGTCGGCCACGCGACGTCACGAAAACCGCGATAGCTCCTCAACTGATATGACGTGTACACACTGATTAAGCTTGAATTCACAGAACAAAAAAAAAGGTTATTTCTGATTCGACGCCTTCTCGTCATGAACCCTCGGCTATTGGTTAGAAGTTTTCGGCGGGCTACAACCGCTTCACCTGCCTGTCACGCGACGTCACAAAACCGCAAAAACTCACCGCGTTAAAGTGACGTGTACGAGGTAAAGATGCATTAACATGCCGAGCAAAACTAAATTTTCTTCTGAATAGCCGCAGGCTGCCCCGTTCCGAAAGGAATAGAAGATGGCTGCCGCTGATCGCTCATGCACTTGCTACTCGCACCTGCCTGAGAGCGTGGGTTTATTTGCGTATAATAAAACGTTTTGCTTGGCCGTGTAACATTTTCGAGCACTTTCGGGACGTTTACGACCTCGTTCTGCCAACTCATTTGCTGAGGATCCGTTTCAGCGTCATTCTAAGCTCCCGTTGCATGCCGCCGCCATTTTCGACCAGCCACTGCAAGCTAAGTAAGGGAAAGCGGACCAATTGCAGACGCCGGCACGACCCTCTTCATGCGGTTACCGATTTTCAGTGCAATGGCTCGGCCTCATCGAATCCATCTCCACTTCAGCCAATAAGATAAGAGAAGCCGCTCAGCGTAGACAATGTTATTTGTTTTTCAAGTAAACAAAAGTGACCTTCTATAAACGAGGAGAGCGTTTGACTAGTCTGTTCAGACAACCCTGCATGCGGCTGACCGCCCGATGCTTGCGTCGGCGGTTACGCAACTTTGACGTTAGGAGATTGGAATAAAAACATATTGGAATAGTTTTACGTTATAGGGCCCCAAGGTGTGTAAGCCGAATCTTTATTCTTCTCGTAAAATTATGCTACACTGAGCAAGATAGACCCACATAAAAATCATGTAAAGCTCACCCAATGTGGCAGTCGACAGACGCGAAGTATCGGTAATGTATATACATGTGTCAAAGCTGTTAGTCTGGCGGTGCAGGTGGAATTCAAAGCGGCACCGTGCGTACTGAAAACTACGAAACCTAACTCTTGACGTTTAACGCATCTGCACCAATCTCAAAAACTTGACCGACTGCATCTACGAATAGAGCTGCTTTTAGCTGTCCTTAGCGGTCACATTGAAATATACATGAGCGCCCTTTGTGACGCATAAATCAGAACTACTACGCGAGTGATTCCTCTCCAAACTCATCCACGCTAACGTCACAGCTGTCCTTCGTGGAAACACCCTACGACGGAGCTTCTGCCCTTTGGCAGAATTCTCCACGCAACTTTTGGTGACGCGCCGCAAAATTAATGCCCCTCCCACGCCGCTCCAAAGTGAGCGCAACAGGGGTATGAGATAACCCGCGCTACGGCTTCTCGATGAGACAATGGCCCCAAATTTGGAAAAAAGACAGGATGCCTAGGTCCATATGCTAAAAGTGAGTGACTGCAGTTGAATAGCATTATCAAGATCGGCCCACGCAAGCCTTTAATGGTACTCCCTCCAGGATGGAACTACGTTACAAACCTTTACAATACCCTTGCGAGGATGTGCGCATCGTTCATTGGCGCCAGGATTGGCCCGAAAAGACAATACGCCTTTGATTACACAATATATACGGGACCGGTCCCGTTTACTCGATGTGAGACAGACGTCGAACCCAAGCGCGAAAGCAAAGAACGCTCCACTATAAATGAAAAACGACCAAAAAACAAGAAACACTGAATGAGTTGTTTCGCACAGGTGAAACTGGAACCGGCTGAACTTTCTCTAGAATTGAGAAGCTTTAGGTGGAAGTCGCGATTTCGTGACAAAGTCGAATGAGTGACGAAAGCCGCTGTTGTACCTGGTGGTCCTTCAGAGCGGGGGCATGCCTGACAAGCGAGATGCAGTTCTCGCGGTTTATGTTCACGCCTCAACATTCATTCCGCTTCGAGACAGCAATGACGCCCTCCTGACCGTCACGAAGAGGCTACTAATCGTTGACAGCGTCACTGATAGGGAGTCCTGGGGAAACTAACGGCGGGTTCACATAGAGAGAGAGGGGGAGGTTGGTTGGCAGAAGGGGCAAGGTGTGCAGACACGGACACAAGAGAAGTGGACAACACGAAGGCCGCTCAATTGAGTGGCGTTCGTGTTGTCCCCTTCTGATCTCTTGTGTCCGTGTCTGGACACCTTACCCCTTCTTTACCAACTTCTTTACCTTCTTTACCAGTCCTTACCAACTATCTCAGCTCTCTGTCGTTGCAGGTGGATTCACAGTTTGCCATGCGATTGCCTCGTAGTGTGCCAGGGTGGAAGCCCGAGCAACACGGTGGAGGCCTGTCACAAGAAGGCCACTGATCAATGAATGGGTAATCTTCGAGAACTCCCGGGGAAAAGCAACGACGGCAGGTATTTGCCTCCGATTGTGCCCCGTTGGAGACGGGTGCGCCACGTTGGAGCACAACAAGCAGCACATAGAAGACATGAGCACCACGAGCAGCACAGTGGAGACCAGAGAGGGGTCATAGAAGTGGTGAACAATTCTGTGTTTGTGATTGACCAGTGAATTCCCCCAACGAGGGAAAGAGGGAAGAAAAGGGCATAAAAAGCGGATCCGAACGGCTCTGAGGGAGGAGACATTCGGATATGCGAAGACGCTCGGACATGCAAAGACGCTATCATGATGTGCCCCGATAGTTGGAGCCGTGTTGTAAAACTGAACCATGTACTTTTTCTGAATATAATCTCTTTTTTCATTCTCTTCAACGTCGCTCGGAATCTTCCTTTCTCTCAGCACCTGGCACGGCACCATTCACTGAGCTTTCGTTGGACGCATGTGTCCCCGAATTCACAACCCCACCAAGGCAGCGAGTATAGGCTTCAGAGTTATTGGTTTACGTTCGGAACACCAAAGATAAAGGAGAAATAATGCTACAAAATTTATGGCGAGCACAGAGCACTGCTCTTCGCCTCGTGCCATAAATAACAGGGAAGTGACAACAACAAAAAACGCAATTTGCTAAGTCATTGAAAATTGGGCGAGAGAGAGAGAGAGAGAGCGTAGAGAAGTTTGTGTTATAGAGGTAGGTCAGTAAGCGGTGGCACGGTATAAAAGAACTGGTAATATAGAAAAACTGAGATCAAGAGAGAGCAACGTCTACAGCACTGTTAAAGGCGGAGAGGAGCAACATGACTGTTATTCATATTATGTACGACAACCGTTAACGCTAAATGTTATCTGTGAAACAGCAATACATTTATTGTGCCATCATGAAAATTTGAGGCAGTTCAGCCCGTAAATAATTTCCTTGGTGCTTGGGGTTCTGGCGCCAAAGGAAACTGGGGGCCTCGCAATCAAGAACAAGGAGTTACTGGCATTCACTGTCGAGCACCGTGTCACAGTGGATTTTATGTGCAATGTCACTGGCCTTGGTAGGCCACGGGCTCGGTGACTCTGAAGCCGGCTAGTCTCCCCGCGTTGCACAGATTTCGGCAGTGCTCAGACTCCAGCGACCGCACTCATGGGCTCATGATAAGGAAGAGAGAGAGAGGACATTGACATTAGTAAGCTTGAAGCTATACAAAAGAAAGCAATACGGTTCATTTTTAGCCGATATGACCGCAACTTTTCTCCCTCATCTCACGCATGCGCATTATCAATAGAACCCTTGGCTCATCGACGCACACTTGAACGTATCACTTTGCTACACAAGATTGTACATGGCCAAAGTTGCATTGATGCCCCGATTTCCTTCAGTCATCCCACTGGGCGTGCCACACGCCGTTCACACCCACTTAATATTGTTCCTTTCCAGTCTTTTGTAAATTGTTTTAAGTATTCGTTTTTTCCAAGCACTGTTGAAATTTGGAACAACCTAGCTGGTTCCTTGCGGGAAAAACCTAATGAAGAGTTTGTGAAGAGTTTGTGAGTTTGCGAAGAATTGTCTAACCATATTTTGTAATTACGTTTCAAGTTCATTGTATGTTGTGTTGATCGAATCTCTGATGTATCCACTCCTGCTATGTCTCATGTATTGAGACAGCAGTATTTGTAAATAAATAAATAAATAAATAAGTATCGCACCCTGATGGAGAACGAATAGTCATTTCGCGGCAAATACTGAAGAACGGGGAAGAATAATCCCTACATCGGTCGTCACCACGCTTGAAGAGGTCGTCTAATCGGAAATACTCATAACCAAAGAGAGAGAGAGAGAGAGGAAAGGGGAAAGGCAGGGAGGTTAACCAGAGAAAAAAAAAATCCGGTTGGCTACCCTACGCTGGGGAGAGAGGGGAGGGGGAGGTAAAGTGGAAACAAAGTAGAGATAAGGAAAGGAAGGAGCATAGACACACAATCACAATCGGTCACTGTCACCGAACACTGTCATTGCACAGCACACTGACACTTGTAGCAACATTAACATCTGTTCAGGCTACAGTCGCCTGTCCAGTTCTGTCGCCCTCAAGAACCGCAACAGTGCCCTCGTCGCCCTCTGCTGCGATGGCTTATGATGGCGGTATCTGAAAATGAGTTCCTCTGTGAGAGGTCTGTGGTCAAAACGCGCTATCGCGGTTGCAAGAGATTGTCTCTGTAAATTATATCGAGGACAGTCACAAAGAAGGTGTTGAAAAGTCTCTTCGTTACCACAGTCCTCACACGAGGCGTCGTCGGCCCATCCAATTCGGTAAGCGAAAGACTTGGTGAAAGCCACCCCTAGCCATAGGCGACAAAGCAGGGTAGCTTCGCGACGACAGAGCCCAGCTGGAATACAAAGGCGTAGGGAGGAGTCAAGCTGGTGGAGTCGGTAGTTGTGAAAACTTCCAGCGTTCCACAAGGATAACGTGATGTGACGGCTGATCATTCGAAGTTTTCGAGCGGCATCGGTCCTTGATAACGGTATCGGCTCCTCTTCGTCCCCTTGAAGAGCCGACCGAACAGCGTTATCAGCGTGTTCGTTCCCTATGACTCCGCAGTGACTTGGAAGCCACTGAAATGTCACGTGGTGTCCTTTCTCAGTTAAGGTATGAATGAGTTCTCTAATCTCAAATACCAGTTGTTCGTGTGGTCCGCGCCGCAAGGCCGATAGCAAAGATTGCAGTGCAGCCTTGGAGTCACTGAATATTGACCACCTTCGAGGTTGTTCTTGGTTGACGAGACGAAGTGCAGCGCGAAGGGCTGCAAGTTCCGCGGCCATCGGTGTCGTTGGGTGACATGTCTTGAAACTGATGGTGGTGGCTTTCGCTGGGAAGACCACGGCTCCAGAGGAACACTGGAGAGTTGCCGATCCATCAGTATAAATATGTACGTGTTCGGCGTACCTCTCGTGCAAAAGAAGCAGAGTTAGTTGTTTAAGAGCTGGTGATGACAGCTCAGATTTTTTCCTGATTCCTGGTACGGTGAGGTGCACTGCGGGTCGAGCCAAACACCATGGAGGAATCGATGGCTTAGTTGCGGGGGTGTAGCCTGATGGGAGGCAGGTGTAATACTCCGAAATCGTAGTACAAAAGGCTGCCTGCGGCCTTTCTGATGGTAGTGTTGCCAGATGGTGGGAACAGGCTCGGGCAACGTGCCTAATGTGCACTCTCAACACTTCTACCGCAATGTGTGTTTGTATAGGTCGGTCCTGAGCAATCGCAATAGTCGCTGCTGTCGATGTGCATTTTGGCAAACCAAGACACACCCTGAGAGCCCGAGCTTGAATAGCCTGTAGAGCACGAAGATTTGTCTGGCAGGTGTTGGTCAGTACGGGCAAACTGTATCTCAAGAAGCCCAGAAAAAGAGCCCTGTACAATTGCAACATTGCATGCACTGACATTCCCCAAGTCTTTCCTCCCAGAAACTTGAAAAGTTGGGAGATTGCTGTCAGACGCTTTTTCAAGTAGGTAACGTGCGGGCTCCATGAGAGATCTCTATCAATGATTATGCCAAGGAATTTGTGAGTCTTCTCATAAGAAATTATCTGGCCATTTATTGATATGGCGTAGGGTGTCATTGGTTTGCGAGTGAACGCCATCAGTGCACATTTGTCTGACGAGATTTCAAGACCTTGGTTGCGGAGGTATAGAGCTGTTAGAGTAGCAGCTTTTTGAAGCCTTGCACGTATCTGAGGACGTGTCACACCTGAGGTCCATATACATATGTCGTCGGCGTACATTGATATCTTGATGGCTGCTGGCAGATGATCAACGAGACCAATGAGTGTGAGGTTGAATAGGGTAGGGCTTAGTACACCGCCTTGAGGTACACCTCGGTACGTGTAGTGTAGCGCGGTTTTACCATCACCGGTACAGACAAAGAACGATCTCATAAAAAGGTAATGAGAGATCCATTGGAAAACTCGATCACCTAGGCCAACCATCTCAAGAGCATCGAGCATAGCCTCGTGAGATACGTTATCGTATGCCCCCTTGACATCCAAGAAGAGAGCTGCAGATAATCTTTTGCGTGTCTTTTGAAGCTGGACGTACGTAGCGAGATCAACAACACTGTCTATGGAAGAGCGATCTCGACGAAAACCAGCCATGCAATTCGGTAGCAGGTTGTAGTGCTCCAGGTACCACTCCAATCGGGCAAGGATCATCTTTTCCATTATCTTTCCCAAACAGCTGGCCAGCGCTATAGGGCGGTATGAGGTGGTTTCAAGTGGGGACTTGCCTTGCTTCAGGAGAGGGACCAAGCGGCTTATCTTCCATTCTTCGGGAACCATGCCATCCTGCCAAGATAAGTTGTAGAGATGTAACAGTTCTCTTCGTGCGCCATCACTCAGGTTGTTCAAGGCGCGGTAGGATATTCCATCTGGTCCCGCGGATGAAGAACGCCTGCATAGAACAAGAGCCGCTTCTAGTTCCTCCATTATGAATGGAAGATCCATGCGGCCGTCACGTGAAACAGGGATGCGACTGGGGGCTGGAAAGCCTGGACCGGTTGCTTGGCCAGCGATCCTTGCACAAAAGTCTTCTGCAACATCAACCTCTAGCCGCCCCTGGAAGAGCGCCAGCGCCTTGAATGGGAAGCGTTGTTCAGGGAAGGAACGTAGACCACGTATGGTTCTCCAGATGTGGGAAAGTGGTTTTCGGGGGTCTAGTGACTGGCAAAATTTTGCCCAACGTCGAGATGCCAATCTATCCATGCGACGTTGAAGTTTCTTTTGGAGTCGTCTGGCTGTCCTAAGGTCTTCGATGGACTTTGTACGCCGGTAACGCCGCTCCGCACGACGACGGAGCGCACGAAGTCGCTCCAACTCTATATCGAATTCCGTGTGCTTCGACGAAACCGTGACCGTGCGCGTGGCGTGTAGCATTGCAGACTTGATTGCTTCCTCTAATCCAGAGGACAAGCCCTCTCGACAAGCATCCTCCATGGTGGAAGTAAAAGTGGTCCAATCAATTAATCGAATGGTGTTCCGTGGGGTGGGACTGGACATTCCTTTGATGACAAGGTATGTGGGAATATGATCACTCCCGTGTGTCTCGATATCCGAAAACCATTTAACATATTTTGTGAAAGTGCTGGAGACGAAAGCTAGGTCAAGACAGCTGCCATAATTCACGCCTCGTATAAACGTTGGGCTGCCGTCATTCAGGAGTGAAAGGCCGTGGTTACAGGCGAAGTTTGCAAGTCTTTGCCCTCTTGCATTTGTTTTTGCGCTTCCCCATGCTATATGGTGCGCATTAAAATCTCCGATGATTACATATGGGGCAGGGCACACAGACAAGATGTTCGTTAAACGTTTGGGATCAAAGATACTTGAAGGCGATATATAAACGCCTACAAGTGTAAACATGAGTTTGCCCTTTTTAATGATGAGGCAAACGTATTGATTTTCATCATGAGGCGGAATCGGCTGGCGAACATAGGTCAGTTCTCGACGAATAAAAACGATGACTTTGCTGCATGCATTAGTTGTTGCGGATATAACAGCTTCGTATCCCGATAATCTGACTGGTTTTGACACATTAGGCTCACATATGACAATGATTGGGAACAAATTAGTATATATATACTGACGAAAGTCCGAAAGGCGTGATTTTAGTCCTCTAGCGTTCCACTGTATGATTGACGCTGCCTTGACTTCCTCTCGAAACGATGGGCGAAGGCTGGCCATGTCTCTATTCGAGGGACTCAAGTACTGGGCTCAAGGCGTCCAGTACTTTCAGTGCATTTTGAGCAGACGTAGTTTGAAGGTTCGACAGAATCACTCGAATGGCATCTATGAGGGGACGCAGCATTGAAAGGACTTGATCTGCTTTGGGCGTGGCATCAGCGGCAGGAGTAGGCTCCCGAGCGGGCTTGACAATCTGTAGTTCTGTGGGAGATTGCTGGCTCGGAGCGCAGGCCATTCTTCTTGAGACAAATTCCTTTCAGGCGACTTCCATGTGCTGTTCAGCCCCTTTTTGGCCTGATTGGAGAATGTGGGTGCTACAATGGAAGCGGCCCTCTCCTTTCGCGGCTCTGCCTTTTTTGAGGAGGTTCGGTGACGCCGACGCCGACACCGGATCGTTGCAGCAGCCTCCCTGTGTGTCGAATTGTCCCGAACCATTTGCTTGAGAACAGCGACCTCTTTCTTGATGCGAGGGCAGTCCCTAGACGAGGCAGCATGGGAACCATTACAGTTGCCGCACTTTAGGACAGTAGCCCGGCACGTCTCCTCCGCGTGAGGTTCAGCACAACGGGGACACAGTATTGAGTTTGGGCAGACACCCTTGACATGTCCTAGCCTAAAGCACTGATGGCATTGAAGAGGCCTTTGTACGAAGGGTCGAACAGGGTGTCGGAAGTGACCGACTTTGACGTGTGTTGGCAAGCAATCTCCTTTGAAGATCAGTTTGACGCAGCGCGATGTTCCAAGACGGCTCACACGCGTGATGACAACACCCTCACTTGCTGGTTTGACGAGGATAGGCAAGTCCGCGTTGGGAATGGCGACATCGATGTCATAAATGACACCTGCTGTGGATGCGTCATCCATCGGGATATATGAACGCACTTTGATGCGCCCTAGCACCGAGATTTGCTTCAGTTTTTCGAGCGCACTCCCGTTGGTAACATCGATTGCGAGGACGTTTTTGCGAGTATTTATCCGAATGTCCTTAATTTCATTCGGCACGACCCCTTCCAAGAAAACAGACAGTTCTTGCCTGTTTAGCAGTCGGAGGTTGTTTGAGGGCTCCTCGGGCACGAACACGATGGCGTGAGGCCAGCGTTCAGGCCTTGACTTCAGAGTCGCCGTGCTCGCTTGCGTTGATGGGTTCGCGTTGACAGTCCTCCTTTTGGCCCTCTTTCTGCGGACAGTGATGAAGCTATCATCCGATGAGTCTTCATCCGACATCGAGTATAACTCAGTGTCCTCGGTGTCACTGAGCACGCTTCCTCTCTTCCTCGTGAGGGACGGCCTTGATGACCTCTGGCCAGGAGGGCCTCTGGAAGGCTCCGCGTCCATGGCCACAAAACCTGGAGCCGAGGCACCAGGAAATTCCGAAGAATTCGTCGGAAACCAGAGAACACAGATAGAAGCGTTCTAAGAAGAAGGCACTTCGTCGTCGTCCCCCCACTCATAACCAAAATAACAGACAGAATAAGGAACAGTAATCCGCAAACAAAAGAACGCCAACATTAGCGTCTGTTTTCTGCCCCATTTCGGTACGGAGTCTTTCGGATCGCAATCAACCAGTATGCGGGTTTCACTGAAGGCTCTTTTTCGTTGGTGGCAGGGTATTTTGTGCAGCATGGAGTCATGGCTCAAGTGATGCGTCACTATTGCTCAGGGGATGAGAAATTCCACAAGCACCATTGCAGATGTCTCTCTCGTTTTCTTTTTGTCTTCTTGCTTAATAAATATATTTGTCTCTCTGTCTTTCTCATGTAGTGAAGGTAATTGCGAAATGAAAAAGTGATGCATGATGCAGTACAGCCCGAGTGATTCAGCAGGTATAATAGGGGTGACAGCAGCGTCTGCATATGTGCTTTTTATATGCGTGCGTGCGTGTAAGCGTGCACGCGTTTGTTTCTGTGTGGGCTCATGGATATGTATGTATACATCGGTGTCTGTTTGCCTACGTGTATGTGTTTGTGTGTGAGTGGGGGGTGGGGGGCTTATGTTCATGGTATATGTAATAGCACTATGGCGTTTCGAAATATACCCTCATTGCGTTTGCTTAAAACGTAGTTTCGAAAACTGTGGGGAGCGCCAGACTTTGTGAACACGGTTCGCTCCGACTAAAGTAAGTATCGAGCTCTTTCAAGGCTGTCACTGCGAGCCAGGGTCTCCGCACCGCTCGTGCTCGCTGAACAAAGTACATAACATATACGTCGGAAAAAGAGGAAGGTTCAAAGCGGCTGGCTGTAGGGGGAAAGGGGGGGGGGTGGCGTGTGTGGATGGAGCATGAAAGGGCAAGAAATTATTTCAATCACGCAAAGTTTAGGCATTTTAATCCTTTTGGAGAGCAGCGCAAGGAAAAGATTAAGGCCATTGAAATCCGTGGCAACACCTGCTCCAGCCTTTCTTTCTCGAGCGGGGCGCTCCGACGAAACCGGTGGCGGCAGCTTGCGCTCGAATCTCGGTTTTTTTGTAATAAGGGAGCCGCGTGAGGGGAGCAGTGAAAGGCGATGGCGCAGCGGTCTTTTCTCACAACCGACTTCGTAAAACGAGCCGCGTACAGCGTTGACGCCATCAGCTCCCAGGGCTGTGGGCAACCCTGCGCACAGCGCTCGGCGATGAATTGCAGGGCCCGGACACGAAGAAAATTCTGATTGATTTGTAGAAGGTCGAAGTAAAAGCTGTGTTAGAGCAACGGTCCCATTACCAAAAATTAAAAAAAAAACAAAGGAAAGATACGCAGAGCCTTCGGTATTCTAGAGCAGGATGAGTAAGTTTTCCAGCTGTAGTGCCCATTCTCTCTTTTCTTGTTGTTGTTGTTTCCTATTGCACATTTCTGGTATCACAGGCGCCAGGCACACCGCCTTCTGAAGTCAAAGCCATTGAAATTGTTGTGCATTCAAGATCAGCCACGTGGAGCTATAAATTTTTGCACCATCCTTAGAAGGACACAAGCATTGTGTGTTTTAAGAAGCAGCGCTACAAGCGGCGTTGTAAGAGGAGCATGTTGACTGTGAACTACCGGCTTTTTGGCTCATTGGGAAGAAGGACCAAAAGGACACTCAAGAGAAAGAGACGAAACCTTAATCAGGAGAAAGACAGAGAGAGGCCTCATGTACAATCCTCTAGCCAATAATGGAGGGCTTAGACGGAGGAAACGCTCGTAATTTGCTTATGCCAATAACATCTGTAAGCCAGCAGTAAAATAACGAACGGGGCTTGCCTTTTCCACGAAGTGCCGCTCTGGTGTGCTCGAATGCCTGTACAAAATCGTATTTGATTGTGAAGATGCATTTTATACATTGGCAAAAAACGCTTTAAAAGATTCAATGGCGATTTAGCGGAAAATGCGGAAAAAATCCATAACGATTACATTGTAGCTCTATGAGGTCTCAGATCCATGATTTAAACCGCGTTCTCCACACTGCACAGTGTTGGTCAGGAACTCACTCGACACACGGCCTGACTCTTCGAGGAGCCAAGAGCAAATGACGGTGGTCCGGAGCAGATGAATGAATGAATGTGCCCCGTGGCAGGGGCGGATTGCAAGAACATTTAATAACAAAAATAATAACGAATTTAGGAACATGTTCTTAAATTCGTTATTGTTTTCGTTATTAAATGTTCGTGCAAGCCGACCCGGGACCCACACTTCACATACACATCTTTTTTTTTTTCATTTTGACACTCCTAATGCCAACCATTAAATATCCATCCGTGCAGAACGTCAGTATAGAGAGTGCTTCTAACAGTTTCTTGTTATGCTGTCATTTAGCACAGACTATTTTCTTTCTTTGTATTTTATTGCGATCGCAATTATATGTACACTCGAAATAAATTTTTATGCCGCTGTCGCCTTCATAATTACACTACGAACCCCGAGTTTCTCATGAGCGCCAGTATTATTCATATTACAGCCCTATTTTAAACGACCTGTTCATAACACGCAACAAGTGCAGCGCCGGCTTAGGACATGAAAAAAGAAAAGAGACTCAACGCGTCACCAAACGCGGAGGTGGCGGTCATGTGGTATCACAAACTACTTAAGAGCCCATCAGTCAGCCCGGTGAGGTGTTTGGAGGCTATACAATGGCCACGTTGCCAAATTCTGCCAAATCGGCCCTTCGAATTGCGCGCTTTGAAAACGCTGAACCACACGCTGTCTCCTCTTGTCCCGTCGAGGGCTGAATAGACTTGACTTTCCGCAGCACGTGCATAGCGTTTGCGTATGCATCCGTGCTAATCTGGTGCCACGAGACTGGCAGAACAGGTCCCAATGACGTGGTGGGTCTCCCTTCTCACGTACAATTAAAGCCGCGTTGCTCTTGGCGCGCATTTTGAGATGGTCGCATTAAACGGTAACAGTTGCTTATTTGTTGTGTACTCGGGCGAATCGAGGCTTCATAGCATAATTACTGGGTCGTAGGCCACCCAGTAATGCAATTTAAGCAAAACAATAAGAAACCGACAGACCACGCATCCTGTGGGAATCGATGTTATGCGAAGCAGTGTGCTGGGAGCCTACCAAGTTAGTGAAACGACTATAAGAGCAACAAGACGTCGACGGCTGTTTGATGACCTACATGACACACATGTCATGATATTCATGCCATGACCAATCCTTTATATTCGTCATACACTCTTGCAATACTACGTCAATCTTGGTACATACCAAGACGCAGGCGCCTGTTTCATGACCTGCATGACAGACATGTGATGACCGGTCATTGACGTTCGTGAGACACTCTTTCCATACTGTGCCGATTTTGGTACATACCAAGTTAACGAAACTACCATAAGAGAACCAAGATGTAGGCGGCTATAGATAGATATTGTCAAAGTGGCAAATGTTTGCCAAGAAATGTTTCGTATTTAAAGACTGGCAGAGACACTTCAGTCTGCTTACGTGTGGAAATGATAGAGCGTTGTGGTCCCTTTGGTGAATTGTTTTCAATCGATGCGTGTATTGCCTCACAAGTGGCGTTGTAGTGGTCATGCGAAAACCTGGCTACTCCCACAACAGAGCAGGTGCGGGAAAGGGCCGTTTGACGAGTTGACAGCTGCGCCGGCGCCCGAGCGTGTCATTATCAAAGACTCCACAACCAATCAGAGCCGTTTCGCTTCCGCCGGGGACGGAAAGGGCAGAAAAAGGTTTTGCGCTAGCTGAGCCGGCTTCGTTCGCTTTCAGTTTCTTCTCGGGAAACAGATGGGAGGGCCACTCATTGTGCATTCCCCCGAGGAAATGGCAGCGTTCGACGAACGGTGGTGAGAACTCGCCCGTGAAAGGGCTCGCCGTCGGCGCCACGATCCAGCTGCCCGAGACCAGGCAATCCGACAGCAACGAGAATATCCCAAGCTGAGGGAGCGGAAGGCCGAAGCAATCCGGCACCGTTACCTGTGGGTTACATAACTGTGACGAAGGTCATGTGCACGCAGGACAAGCTTTGCTTACCCCCATTTTCCGGTAGGGGTAGGGTTGGTCATTTTTATTTTCAAAGGTATTGATTTACTTTGTTTGCAGGGACCTCCCTGAGAAATGTGTCCTCAATCAGAGAATTTTGCGTGGTGTCTTCTGTTTTTCTTTGCGGTGTCGGCCATTTATGGTTGCATATTTCGGAGACGCCGATATATTTCTCGTGTAACGGGGCATGTAATGCATTCGCATTAAAGTTCGTTGTCAGTACACTTTTAAGTCTGAGGCGTGCTTAAATCGTGCTACATCGCGGGTTGGCGCTTGTTTAAACAGTGCAGGCACCTAACGAGCCGGCAAAAGAAGCGATGCTGAAGCCTTTGGCGGAAAGCGAGAAAAGTTTTCTTCAATAACCACGAGGCGGAGCAAAAGATAAACAGTATTACTGACAGCAAATGCCACAGGCGCCTTTGTCTGTCGCGCAGTGCCTTTTGTTTCGACGCCGAAGGCTGAGTGGGCGTCACGTTGCACGGCCACGGAAGTGCCGAATCCTTGAAAGAACGTGGATTTCCGAGCCCTTTTGTTGCGTTCGCGATGAGCGCGCGGAACGCTGATGCGTTCAGCGAAGCCTGGATTGAATTATCGACGCGGGCTTACACTCTGTCGTGTCGATTAGAGCCGCGTCTTGTTTTGCATGTAATCACCGCATGCTAGATGCGGCACCAGGCGTTGCCGCTTCATTGTTACCGCGGCACGCATGTTTCGACGCGCGCGCTTAATAACGACAACTTGTTAAAGCGGGCGAACAACCGGCGAAAGGCGGAGCGGCGAGAAAAGGGGTTCGCACGCTTTAGCAGCACCATTTGCAATTCTACGACGTCGCTTTCGTGCTCTTTAATTGTTTTACCAGCGAACGACGCTTTTAAGATGAGTCGGCCCTTCTCTGGTGTCGCCTCGAACGTTAGGCATATTGCGACGCCACGCCGTAGCCGCGGGTATTACAGCTTCCTTCCGACAGAAGGCAGCGCCGATCGCTTTGTCTCTAATAAGAGAACGTTCGGAACATCACTCGGCCGCTTTCGTACGAGCTGGTGTGCGGAAATGAAATGAATTGCCGAGAGAAACCACTGCAAAGCAGCTGTACACGGGAAGGGCTGAATTGTCACCGGTCACAGACAAAGGTTCAACTTATCGCCGACAGTCTGTTCTGCGCTATTTCTTGGTTTATCGTGTAATACTGTCTGCACCAACACATGGACGGACATTGTTCAGACGTGACTGTAATAGCGTACCAGGTGGCGACGCTTCCAATATGGCTTTGAAATCTTAAAACTCTCCAGCAGGCAGGAGATCCGGCGAAGACGAAAAAAGAAAAAAACATACAAATCAAGGAAAGAACACCGAGCACGCCACCGGCTAAAGATGGCTGGTATCTGGAAGATTTTCCCTGCTACTTTTTTCATTAAGGCCAGAGCGAGAAATTATGCTGCGTCATCGACTTCACGAGCGAACTCAGTCTGCAAATTACCAACACGTGAAATACACTGCTGGTTAAAAGAAGGAGTTACTGCTATTCTGCCGCCTAAAGTCTCCTCCCTTCAGCGGGTCCACAGTGACAAGACGGCGTTATTCGAAGGCTCACGACTCGTGTGACAGATGCGCTAGGCGTACGCGACCGCTGTGGTGAGTGGCTAATGAATGCGGCCTAAATACTTGAAGCATACTTTTCCTCTTCTGATTTGAATATAAAACCGTCGCGCATATATGGTTAGACAAGTTTTACGCATTAGGAGGTTTTCGGCTGTGACAAAACGACTAATACTTGGAGTCCTTCGACACATTGCCAGCGTCTTTCGAATTCCCTTTTGTTTTTTAAAGTAGCGGAGTATTATAGACTGCAATTTGCCAACTTGGCGTCCATAAAGTACGTTGGAGCGCCTACGGCAGAACGCTATGAGTTGTGTGTGGATTGCTTTTCTGGTGGCGACGCAGAGAGCGGAGAAACTTTAGATAGCAAGCTCCTGAAGCATGAGTCTTGAATCCTTTCCGTATGTGCTCCCCATAATTACTTACATTCGCTGTATAGTTTCGATGAAAATAGTAAGGAATTCATAGGGCTGTGCATCAACTCCCTGTGGAAAGTATGGCCTTCGTACAACTGCGCATAGAAAGTACAAAGGTACAGAATGATCAGCACTGGTATAGGGAAAAAAGAAATGTGTCTGAATGCATCGTTTCGACAAATGTGCTTCCTTTCGTTAGCGCCCTGAGGAATGCAAGTATACCTTACCGAAACCTTGGCTACACAGACATCTCGTGTCCTTGAGGAAAGGGTTGATCCGATGGAGGTGGTGTGCAAGTACGCTGGTGTAGCGTGCACAACCTAGCTGGTCAGAATGCACCCCGAGACTCCCATCTACGGTGTGGCTCATAATCAGATCGCGCTTTTGCCATATGCTCCTTTCTTTCTTTATCTCTACTTTGTTATCACTTTACCTCCCCTCCCCTCGTTCCCCAGCGTAGGGTAGCAAACCGGATCTTCCCCTCTGGTTAACCTCCCTGCCTTTCCCCTTTCCTCTGCCTCTCTCTCTCTCTGCCATGTGAAAGCCCAAAATTTAACAAATGTCGATAATTTCAAGTCTTCATCTTACTGGAAACTTCTGTCTTGTTCGAAATAGTGCCGAAGACGCCGTGAGTTCCGATATCAGACGCGAAACGAAACGTTTGATATACTAGCGTACATCCTTGTCTAACGCCTTTTCCTTGTGTGCGCGTCCTTTGTGTTTCGCTGGTGCCCCTTTTTTCAAGTTTGGGAAGAGCGGCTCGAAATTCAGTTTGGTCACGCACGTACATAACAATGTGCATATGTGTGCCTTTCATTGACAGCCAAACGCCTTCTCGGGCTTTCTTGCTCGCTAACTGCTCTCGGGGAGTAATTATTCTCAGGCCCGTCTTATGACTTCCTGTCACACGCTGATCATTTACAATTGAATCAGAATTAAACTGCATTGAGATTACCATTAGCAAATGTAAGTACATATTGGGAAATGCATTTCCCAATATGTACTTTTTCATGTACGTTGCCATATGTACATTTCCATAGGTACATTTCCCATACGTACATTTCCCAATATGTACTTCCCAGTATGTACATACATTTCCCATATGCATATTTCCATATGCATATTTCCATATGTACATTTCCATATGTAGATTTACCAATATCTACTTTCAAATATGTACATTTCCCATATGTACATTTTCCAATACGTACTATAGACAAGACAGGCAGCGACCACGGTCGCTGCCATTCCTGTCTCGGGTCGTTGTCGAAGATACCGAAAGGACTGTAGAGTGTAACACGAGGTCTATGGCACTCCATGAAACTGGTAAAACTGGACTCAATCTTGTTAGCCTCCCTGCCTTTCCTCCCTACGTTCTCTCTGTCTGATGGCCCGAAGAAAGTCGGTTTGCCATCGTTCACCACATTTCAGTCGGCAGCATTCGCGGCAGTGACATGTTCCTTGCCTCGAAAATCTACAACTGCGCATAGAAAGTCCAAAGGTATGGAACGACCTTTGTACGCACATCATCCGCAAAGCGAATGATGTGCGTTAACGTCTCCACAGATTATTCTAGGCGAGAGGCAACGAATGCAAAGGTCCTTTAGAAACGCTTCCGCGGAAACCTTCCTTTGTGGACTAGCATACACCGGCACCACACTGAGTTTTCGGTTTCCTAGGCACACTTCCAGAGCGGCGACTTTCAAGGAGGTAGGACAAAGGTCTTGCACTGGTAAGGTGACGTGAGGTATTTCGCGCCTGTTGTATATCATTGTACTGCCATTTGCAAATGAAGGTATATTCGGATTGCCGTGTGTGATGTATCCTGGGATCGTCCTGCAATTTGAGAGACTAGCCTCTGAGAAGGCTAGAATTGTTATAGGGATGTCTCGAAGGAAAAGGCTGAATTCGCACAGACGCTGCAGAATACCGGCGTGGTTCCATTACATTATTAAGGGCCTTTTTGAACGGCGGAATGGGCAAAATGGGCGAGAAATTGCCGTTAAGCTACTACGGCTATGCGGAAGGAGAACGCAGTATTACTGACCCAAGAGCCAGCACTGCATCCATCATGTCCTTCCTTGAAATCGCAGGCATCTTCGCGACGTGCGAGCGTAGTGCCGTGAACAAAGCGCGTATTACATGTTGGCAGTTTTCCTGCTCAGTGCTTTCAAGTGGTACTTAAGGTCGATTCACTGCAGTTGCATAGCGGCGCTTTGCGGAATCTTTTGGAACATGTTCTTCAGCGGCGTTGACCAGATGCGTTGGCTAAATAACTTCTTTTGTCGGTGCGAGCCGCGGAAAATTAGATGCGTATTGTGTTTCCAAATCAACCTCCCTTGCTTCTTCTTGTTCGATTGTGCGCTTGTATCCTTTGGACCCAAGGCAAACACTTTATTCCTTTGCTGAGCAGCTGTCCATGCAGGGCATCGGCCATAGCTAGCTGCGTGGTCGACGCCGCAGTTTTCACAAACAAAATTGTCTCTACTTGCACACCTCTTAAAGCCACGATACCCCTCGTAGCGTTTACATGCCTGCTCCCCATGACAGTACTTAGCTACATGACCGAAGCGCTGACAGTTAAAGCAGCGTGGGGGAGTCTCCACGTAGTCAACAAGCTCGTGTCTCGTAAAACCGAGGTTAATCTTTCCCGGGAGTTTACAACTTAGAACAAAAGTGAGAACCACTGAGTGAGTGCTCCTTGACTCTCATTCAGATGAGGAGGGTTTAGACCTGACAGAGGATTATTCTCGTATGGAATACTCCCTGAGGTCTCAGGTAGGTGAGCAGCTCTTTATCCGAGTACCTTTTCAGGACTCCTCTAACAATGCACGTGTTTTTCATATAACTGTGTGGCGCACGGGCAGATATGGCTATGTCGCTGACATTCTTTGTCTCCAAAAGAATGTTAGCTTGTCCTTCTGTCTCTAGGTCTAACAGCAATGCTCCCAGTGCTATTAAAGGTATCTTGACTGGCGCTCCAGCGAGAATCGTCTCAACCTCAGGATATAGGACAATAGGGTTAATTTGCCTTAAATCAATCATTTCGGATGCTGAAGGGATTAACACAAGAATGCACACCGTCCGGTCTTCACGATGGCGCACTATACGGAAGCTAGCCTCGTCCATATCTTGGTCTGAAAGGTTCGCCTCCTCGTGGCCTCCAATGATTGTTGACTCGTCCTCAAATTCCCCAGTATCTTGCCTCTTCCAGTCAGGCAGGCTTGTACAAACCAGCTGGCGTTTCTGACCTGGTGTCACGCCTTGGGAGGTCATGGCGGAGTGCTCTTCGGTGCCAGCTTGGGTCCTTCTAGCACCTTGTGAGGCGGCGAATGGCCAGCACCCCTCGGTCTGCGATGCGTTTCGGGTCGTCTGACGTCTTGAACGGTTCCAATCAGGAAGGTGACCAGAAAAGGACAATAACTACAGGCAGAGTTACATGGACAGGCAGCAGCAGCCTCGTCGTCTTCAGATTGCTGGTCTACAATTTTGCACCATGACACGCTGGGACACATATACAGAGAGGCGTTGGCTGAATCCCCTTGTGAGCGGTTCGCAGATATGTTGCGGAGCAAGAACGTGCTACTTCATTGTTGATACTGCCAGGGCACTAGCCTACTCCTGACTTGAAAGTAAAGAATCTCTGCGCAACGCGTAGGCGAGCGTAGTGGAAACTGATGAAAAAAAAACAAGGAAATCGCTCTGCGAAAACTGAATGCATCAGGATAACCACTGTCATCCGTCGTCTCACAAGAAGTTCAAAATGAGTTCGATGGCTTGCTTTCTGTGAGAGCTTATCGGCGTTTACTCCCCTCACAATGATATGGGAAGTAATCAATAGCCTATTCGGAATGATTCGCTCACACAGGCCATTCGAAGCACTTGCTTTAAAGTAAGGAAAAGGTTCACCAACTCTTGCAGAAGATTCTGCAGATGTATACACATCTGACAGATCAGCAGAAATGGCGAGCCCTCTGTCATCTCAATCATTCCCTAGGATGGATACGCCATTCACATTTCGTGAGTTGGATTTGCCGCTTAGGAGATTAAGAAGACGCTGTGCCGTGGGTCCAGATTTTATCAGCAATTAAATGCTGATAAAATGCTAGCAAATCTGCTATGCGAGCGAATATGAGCCCTTATGGACATATTTAATCGCATCTGGAGCACAGGAGAGATCCCAGAAGCGTGGAAGACAGCATGGGTGGTGCCAGTGCTCAACTCTGGAAAGGATCTTGCGAACCTTGCCTCATACCAGCCAGTGCCATTAACAACATGCGTATCAAAGTTGACGGAAATACTAATATGTAAGAGGTTAACTTGGTAGCATGAGCCCGGCAGTAGAGTGCCATTGTGTATGAGCAGATATCACTCATAGTTGAGTACCCAGGACTGTCTTGGACTTACTAAGCCACATAGAGCCCCATCGTGTCGACGGCGCTTCGACATTCGCCATCTTTATGAACGTTACCAAAGCATACGACTGTGTGATTCATACCGGCATCATCGATGGACTCCAAGCCATAGGTGTTTCGGGAAATGCTCTTCGATTCGTCCACGAATTTCTCAGAGAGCGACATGTTCAGGTTAAGCTCGGAAATGAGCGAAAAGCGATGCATTTTCCTCGGTGACCCACAAGGAAGTGTCCTATCTTCCTTGCTTTTTAACGTTACCATGGCCACCCTTCCAGACGCACTGAAGGTAGGTTGAACGCCAGATAAATTGTCCATCTACGCAGATGACATGTGCATTTTAATCTCGGGGTACCAACACAAACAATCTCGGGTACCAACACAACACAAACACAAGCCCAGGGCGCAATCTCCACTATCGATCGCCACTTATCGACGCTTGGCCTATCTTTATCAGCAGAAAAATCTGCCTTCATGCTTTTCCCATGAGCGAGATGCAAGTCAACACGTCTTACGCTGAATATCAGAGGGCATTCAATTCTTTGTGCAACTCATGTTCGATTCCTGGGCGTCACCATCGACAACAAGCTACTATGGCGTGGTGCGGTCGAAAGTGTTGTGGCTGCATCAGTGCAAAGAGTCAACGCACCTCGTAGCATGGAAGGTGTGCCTTGGAGAAACAGTACTATGTCTATGCTTAAACTGAACGCTGCACTGATAACCAGCCGCATTTATATCAGTTGCCGCTGATATCACAATCACAATCTGTACACTGCCTGATATCACAATCAGGCAGTGTACAGATATGGACTTCGCTTGGCAGTGGGAGTTCCTCAGCCGTATTCAAACAAGCAGGTTAGTTATAAAGCAGAGTCTCTTTAACTCCGCCTTTTGGCATCTCAGGCCTTCCTAACGCAGTTATTAAGGCTGGACGAGCTCACCGTAGGCGTGGCGCTTCTCTGGTGGCTAGTAGCAAGAAGTCGCTCTCAGTTCTATGCGGCGCTGAACAACTTTCGATAATTAGGATTGAAATGGCCTAAACTGAGTCGTATCGACCCACCGTGGTCTTTTTCGGACGTGACGTGCAGCCTCAGTGTACCCCACCTACCAGCGAAACGCACCATTCAACTGCCGAAGCAAGGCTTCTTGTGCTAGACCACCTTAGCACAGCGTTTCAAAGCCACCTACAAGTGCACACAGACGGGTTGGTGTGTGCGCAAACAGATAGCTGCGCAGCTGCATTCTGCATACCCTCCCTTGATGTGTCATGATCTGGCCGCCTGGATTGCGTAGTTTTTCTACAACAGTAGAAACTGCCGCAATTACCTCGCCCTTGCGAAAACTACGCGACTATTCCGAACGTGACGTCGTGGTGCATACGGACTTAAAGAGAAGTTTACTAGAGAATCTCTGGCACTCATAATGGTTCTAATGAGCAAGGGATTATACGTCAAATTTCAATGCATCCCATTCCACGTGGGAAATGAAGGAAATAAAACGCTGACGCTCTTGCACGCCTAGCACTGACATGTGTCTCAAAAGTAAGAGCGCCAAAGATTTTTCACAACCCCAAGGGTGTAATCTGCATTCACCTTAGGGTGATCCAACAGACTCCGCACCTAGCCTGTCTGACCCATGGACTCGCTCGGGAAGAAGCAACGCTGTTGTGCCGCATCTGAACCGTCTCCCCGTACACCCTGACTTGGTTATTCAAGACTTCACGATGCGCTTCCCCGCTGTGTGCCTTCTGTGGTGAGATCAGTGACACCGAACATTTGGCTATGCCAGCAGTTCGACACAGAAAGAAAAGCGATGGTCGACAGCCTGCAAAAGAATGGTCTTTCGCACAGGACCTTTGACGATTTCGTTTTTCCCTGAGGGCCCACGGCTTTCAGGAAAAGAGTGCAACCACTGCTCATCGCCTTCATGCGGGGTTCTTCGACACCTGGCGAACCACATGGTGACATTCACAGGAGGCTCAGGTGAAACAAATGCCAGCTATGTAAGCCAGGTGTTGTGTCGGTGATAGCGCGCCTGATAAGCAGACTGCTGTTAGTGCGCATGTGCGCACAGGTACTTATAATGTCTTGTTATGTGCGTGAACCCCGCTTGCTGCAACACCACCATCACTACCACCACCACCACCGCCCCCACCACCACCGCCACATGTAGGTAGAGGTTCACTTATCGGCCTGTTGTTGCTCCAGGGGCCGGCCTGCTCATTTAAAGAAATACAAATTATGCGGCAAGAATTTGTTGCTTTTTCTCTTCCAGGTCTAGCTAGTCGCATACAGAATGGCCAAAAGTGCTTTGTAATTGAGGATTCTGTACGTTTTATTACGTAGCTCCATATCCGAATTCACAGCTGCAACTCAATTGAAAATGAAGTTCTGCTTATTTCATTAAAACTGTTGTGATCGCTTCCTAACGAACGTGGTCTGACTAAGAAATTTGTATAGGAAAATAACGCAACAAATAAAGAAAGAACTGCTCATAAATGTCGTGATTGGCAGGGCGCGAAAAGACGTCAGGAACCGCCACGGGGAAAAACGCAAAAAGAAATTACGAAAGAATAAATTAATCAATGAATGAATGTATAAATAGATAAATAAAGCTAAAATCTGCGAAGGCAGTTGTTATCATGAGTGCCCCTTTTAGCGAAGGCTTTGCGGCTGTCACCTAAGTTGTCAGTATGAGGAACGGCGCTTTTAATAAGAAGCGCACGGGAGCGAGGGCCGTGACAGTGTTGCTCATAACGAAGGCAATAACTGAGGACGCCTGTAATAGTTGTCACGGCCGTCATTAATGGCACGGACAACTAGTACACGCCATTTTTACCTTGTTCAGCGCAAATGACATTCCCTAAATTGCCGCTTTTTCGTTCTCTTTTTTTTCCATTTCTTGGAAACTTACATTCGAGTCTCGTGCGAGCGCAGAGAGGCCAAAGCCTTGCGGCCACGGTGACTCGAAGCCAGCAGCATAAAGGGTGGCGACTGCCTTCGCCCGAGAGCGCGTCGCCTGGCCATCGCGTCGAGCGGGAGAAGCGCTACAATCACGTTCCCTCGTTTTGTAACCGCCGCGAAACGCTCGCGTTAACTCCAGAGATGAAATAAGAAAGCACGTGAGCTTTCCCGTGAAAAGGTGCAAAGAGATTGCAATCAGCTGTACGAAGTTGTCTATGTGTTCGTAACCAAACGTGCAGTAGTTACTCCGCCAAACAAACGTGGAGTCACTTTCGCCGAATAGAAAGGCTTTTCTGTTCGGCGCTTCTATTGGGTGCTGCCTATTGGGTGCAGAGCCCGACATGCAGCGGAACCGCGCAGATATACACGCGGGAATGAACGCACATTAAAAATTACGGAACATCAAATTAGTACAGTGGCAAAATAAAAATAGACACGAAACCCAAGTTACATATAAAAAAAGTTACATCAGAATAAATAGCGAGGAAGGAAAACAAAATAGCATGACAATACTCAGATCAGTGCAACAAATACTGCAGTAACCAGTGAATTCGCAGGATTCATTTGACAAGTGGGGGAGCATGTGTTTACAACGTCGTGAACCCACTTAGTAGTGTATCGCAGCACCTTTTTTATTTTATATTTAGTTCTTGCCCGGCGAACACTTGGAGGCAACCTATCGAAGTAAAAGGGAACGTAAAAATCTCTTACTCGCTTTCCATATCTTCTGAACCGTCGGGGAATACAAAAAGCTTCCTTCGGTCGAAGAGACCGTGTGGGAACATAGGGAATCTTATAGTCACTAAACCAAAAATGTTTCAGGACAATCGTTTCCATCAAAAGGCGATCAAAATCAGGCAGGGAAAATGCCTTGAAAACATCAGAATTGAAGTGCAAGCCTTAATTATAGCCAATATTTTTTTTAACAAAGATTGTAGGAGAGAATTGATCCTGTTCTTCCAACGAACTGCACAGTGACCATAAATCGCTATGCCATAACGCAGTACGCTATAACAGAGAGCGCTTACAAAAACTTTGCGTATTGAAAGCGGCATGTAGTATCTAATGTTGGAAAACACACAGGACACGTTTCGGAGCTTTTTACAAACGTGGGATAAGTGATCATTCCAAGAAAGGGCACTGTCAAAGTATAGTCCTAGGTATTTCACTGTAGTTTTATAGCTCAGGGGTAGACATTGACATTGAGAGCAGTCAGATTCGTGCAAGAACAGCTGCTAGTTTAAATCTATTTTCTTCATCGGACTGTAAAAGCATATAGGTTGAGTATTAGAGCTATTTTATTTGATTAGGTTGTGTAGAACCAGTCCATAGCAATAGTTGCTGCAGTTTGAGGAGAAGAAGGGGAGTCAGAGTATTTCGGCGACTGGGATACGAGGACAGTATCGTCAGCGTACCGATACAGGCCTACAGGCATGGTGTTTGAAAGGTAATTCACGTAGACGTTAAATAACAGGGGACTAAATATGGAACCTTGAGGAACGCCAGTTTTTATTAGCAAAGAAGCGCTCTTTGCCCACCCAATCGAGACGTATTGCGTTCTCTGATGTAAAAAGATTTCCAAAAGCGAAAGAAACACTCCACGGAAGCCTAACCTGGATAGTTTACACAATAACACAGTGTGACAAACGCTGTCAAAAGCCTTGCTAACATCCAGAAACAGGGCGCACACCACTTGGTTACATTCAAATGTAACCTGGTGCGAATGTGGCTCCAGGAGCCAAGCAGCGCACACCTTGGTTACATTGGAAAGATTTTGTGTGTCTAAGCATCTAAACTCCGGTCGCGATCCAAGTCTTCTCTAGCATGGCAGAACGTGTGATCACCCCTGGCGTTGGTAAGGTGGAGGCGGTTCACGTCAGTGCAGCGGCTCAATGCCACGTACACTAGCTCCTGTGGGCGATTCCGGTCGTACTCGCACACCACGTTATAGTAACTGGCCCCCTGGGACTTGTGCACGGTGACCGCACTAGCTTGAACCACCAGGAACTGCCTTCGTCGGCAGCTCAACACAGTCTTTCTATCCAGGGTGAGGGTGAAGATACGCAACACGATGGTCACCCAATCGGCCATGATCTTGATTCTCCATCGCCAAGCAGCATGTGCGAGGGGCTTTACTTCGATCTGAGTCAGACGGCCAGTATGTGGCGCATCAAATTTCGCACAAATGCGCACTGCATCGCGCGCGTCGCCTTCCCCGTACTCGGTCTCTCTAAGTGCACCAACGGCACCGTTCACGAGTCCGTCCTCACCTCGACCTTGAACGTGACCGTGTAGGACTTGCCCCGATCGAGCAGTGTCGTTTGGGGTAAATTGCCCATTTCGACTTGCGTCATACCTTGGCCTGTGCGCGAACAAACTCGTCGTCGGACCCGTATCCGAGGTACACGCCAGCTGCTCTAGCCTCGTGTTCATCTCCCGCACCCTGTAGGGCAACATCGGTGTTGAACACATCGACGTCCTTATTGGAGTAGAAGAGTCACACAGCACCGGGCGCAACGACCAAGGCTCGATGAGCGCTCACGAACCAACTCTCGACGACCCGCACCCCTTCCGGTTAGAGGACCCTCCCGTCCCCGATTTTCGTGAGGATTGCCTAGAACGCGGCGTCCTCTTGACGCACAACCTGCCGCAACGGGAAGTAGGAGAGAAAGTGACATTTCACCTCCGGGCTGAACACCTTGCTGTGACCGCGTGCACGCCTAAAAAGCTCGTGAGCACGAACCGGAGGAAGTTGTCGCAGATTCCCGCCCATTATGATGTCGAGACCGCAGAACGGCTCGTCGTACTTACACGTGGTCTGTGCGTCGTTCGCCTATAGAGTCATGCCCCCTAGAGGCTCATACCCCCTTAAAGAGACACTGAAGGCAAATAATAATTCAAGCTAAAGGGATAAACTAGTGCTCGGGAATCTCTAAGGCGTCAATATTATCGCAAACAGGGCCTTAATAATCGAGAAACTCACGTAAATGCATGCTATGATTAGAGACTCCCCCGGGACATTAAAGCATTTGCCCGATGACGAAAGCACTCCTCACTTAAATTTTGTCAATGGTTCTCCACCACTCTTTGCAAAAAATGTCATTGTATTGTATTAAATGACTAAATAAACTGCTGCTTATGCAGTTCTATTTCATTTTTAGAAAAAAGAACTCACTGAAATCGCCCTTGACAACGACGCGGTCGGTCGGAAGGTTTCGTCTTCGCTCGACTCTGCGCAGCCCACGCTGTCGCGTTTCAGCAGTTTCGTTATCGCGTAGTGCTGCACCGATTTTGCTGGCTCGCGAAATTCGCACAAGCTGCAAGTAGGATATATTTCAACTTCCAGCTTGTGTCGCGGGATGCCTGAACTGTCTACGCCACTTTACAAAAAAGGAGCTGCAGCGGTGAATCCACCGCCCTGTCTTAGCTCGGTGCCGCCGTCTGTCGGGCACCGTTTTACTTACTGACGGCAGCAAAGGGTGGTGATGGCGTTCTGCAACGTCACCACTCCCCCGGTTGGATGGCGGGAGATTTGAATTTCGGATAAGGTATTCGAACACTTTAAATGCAATTTTCTCGTGAACTAAGTCTTTTCGTTGCACGAAACAAGCGTTGAGAGATTTATGGAATGGTATTTAAATAGTCAACGTCGACCTATTATTTGGCTTTAGTGTCCGTAAACGCGGCCCACATGATGTTATGTGTCGCACACGCACATCACAAAACACTGGAAAGTAGCCTAACACTGCTCCGCTGTAAAAAAAAGAAAACGAATTTTGTGTATAAGAGGGTCCTTTTACTTTGTATTTTCATTGTGTATATGTGATATCATTATTGTTTGCATTGTTGCTTGAGTGTTGATTTCTAATGTCGTTGTATACTGTCATATTGATTTTATTCGTATTGGTACATTGAGAGCCTCTTTCTAAAGTCGTGGTATTATTGTGACTCCAATGTGAAAAAGTCGTAGCGCATGTATTGTTTGTTAGAATGTTTTTCTCTAACATGCATACATGGGAAAAAGTACGCAAATGTATATATGTAGCTGTACCTATTCTTCAAGAGCCATAAGGCAGCCGGTGCCGTAATGGCGCATTAACATCTGCCCCATCCATCGTGTCAATAAATAGAAAAGACACTCCTACGAAGCCATAGAGGACTTCTTTTGAGGTCCTAAACACTGAATAGAAAAACGGATTTTTATACCTCAAGATATCAAGAATAACCTGTAATAGCGCAGTGTCCGTAGCGAGTTTCGTCTAAGACAAGCCATTTTAATTATTTCGTTTCATTCTGTCATTTTTACCCCTATGAACAAACTGCATCCTCAGTCTCTGCTGTGCGCTTGTCAGCAACAAGATTTCAGACTACGAAATAGGTGCGATGCACGTTCTACGGGCAAGGTCAGGAGCTCACGGGATACGAGATCTGAAAAAGAAAAGAAAAAGCTGAACGGAGCCCGATCAGCCTCGATCTCAAAAGTGCTACGTGTACTGGTGTGCTCGGACAATGTAGTGTTGTACATTTATAATAGATGTAAGTTCAAACTAAGCTGACATTCAACTTCTTCACGGAACCCGCATTTCGTAGACTATACGTACCTAACCTTTATGTAAAACGCTGGCAGTGAAAACAACAAACAGTTCCGGTGACAAAAAAATAAGAAAGAAGGAAAGATGCATCGCAACGCAACAACTAGCTTTTTAAAGGAGAATATATGTCAAATAATTACGGCTCATCTCACAACGCCGGGAACGCAAGATGGCGAGAATTGGGTCTCCATTAGAGCGGAGAAGACTTGCGACTTTCGTCGAAAGTCTGCGGCTGTCTAGCGACAACTTTCTATTTTCGGCCACTAAGGAAAAGAAAGGAGGCTACTCAAATTCTTTATTTCCGCCCAGCTTTATTGTGATTCACCCGACGTTTACTTCGAATTCAGTGATGCTCTCGCTCAACATCTCAATGCAAGACTCGCGGAATGCGGCAGTTGAAGGTAGGTCGGGCAACCGATCACAATGCCGGGGATGAAGACAGGCAGGGGAGTTGGCCCATAGTGAACACTGGCTCGAAATGAATCGCATTCGGCATGTTACTCTGAATTGAGTGGGGACAAGTGGATCACAACGGTCAGGGAAGAAAAGAAACAAAACAAATCAAAGAAAAAATAAACCGAAAGGCCAGAGTGAAGTCCGATTCCCAACCGATTCCTAACAACCGCCCCTGTATAGCACGTACACTAAACTCCTAGTTCGGCACCGCAAACGACGTTGTTTGTTCGCGTCGCACTAAGACGGGGGAGAGGGGGCGTCGTCGCGCGAATGGGGCATCGTCGAACGCCTTCGGCCGTGCTCCCTGATGGAAAGGCGAACACGACGCCGGCCGAAGTAGGCGCCGACCGAAGGCGGCACGCGAGGAATTCTCCCTCGGATCTCGTGCCGTGCTGCCTTGCTGCTGCGGCCGGAGTGCCTCAGCTCAGCGCCCCGCGATTCCCGCGCAGATTTTTCGCGCCTCTTCCCAATTTTTTCCCTTTTTCCCCAAGTATTTCTTTTGCATCGTCTCTCGTTCCTCCTTAGCTGAGTGGAGAGGAGGGACTCGCACATACCCTGTGTTCTTCTCGTAGGAAAGCCTGTGTATGCGCAAGTCTGTGGGTAAGGACCCCGGTTATACGTCTGTCTGTATAGTCGTTCATGTTTTTTTTTATTCTCTATTCCATAGCGTTTTCTTTCTTTCTTGTATTAGGGATGCGGGGAAGGGAGTAGGATGCGTAGGGAGAAGGCCTCGCCGCTGCCCTCTGGGCGTTCCGGGCTGGAATTGCGCCGACCCAGCGACGCGTGTGTGGATAACCTAATTATGTGCGAGGCTGTCAGAGAACGCGTGAGGCAACGTTTGCGCAGCTGCTTTCGCCTCCGTTTTGTTGATCTTTTGTTCCGTCCTACCCTTTCTCACTCACCTTCGCTGGAACATCTTGCCTTTGGCCTGCTATTTATTTATTTAGTTTTGCTTTATATTTAGCGCGTGCCTCGAGAACGCCGAAATGAGTCTAGAATCTGTTCGCGGTTTCTCGAAACCGTTTTTGTTATCTTTTTGTCTACTTTTGTTCTGGATAGAGTGAGACTTGTTTCAGATGGAACGCCGCGGCCAGTCACTCAGCGTGCCGTCAACGCGATGTTTCTCTTCACAGGAGCAGGGGAGACGAAATGCCAAGAGGTCGGCAGCTGTAAGCCCTATCGGCATTGAGACCTCGCTGTCTTCAGCGCGTTCGCTGTTACTGTTGCGATTTTGCGATTATATTCCTCTAGGGACTGCGGGCGTACGCCCACAGCTAACGTGGTTTGCCCTGTTTTTTTTTTCTTTTGGTCTTTTTTTTTACATCCACTATGTCGTCTTCCTTTTCGCATTTTCGCAAAATTCGCCTAATTATTATTGTTTGACAATTGCAGTTCTGAAGGTAGCACGTGATTTAGGTAGCCTCCGTTTTCCTTTGCCTTTCTTTCCTGCGGGCAAAAATACCCCTTCACTGGGAACAGCGCTGTTGCGAATTTTATTTTATCAAAAAGCTAGCCTGCTGTGGGTTCTTTCCTAGCACAATGTTATTTGCGACGATGAACTTCGAGTACAAGCGATGCCACGCACTGGATAAACAAAAACAAAAAAATGCGCAGTTCTGCCTGAAAGGCGAAACGCCGATTGTGATAGCAAATTAGTAGTTAGCTGTACGAAGTAAAGATAGTAGTTTATCGGCTGTATAAAATTGTAAACATTCGCTTACCAACCAAATGACCAATAACAGAATGTGTAAACTTCACTCAACGAGGACGTAGAAAAAAACAGACACATAGAGACAGCGTTGTCTTTGTGTGTCTGCTTCTTTCTACGTCCTTGTACAGTGGCGCTTACACATTCTATCATGGATTCAAACCAACTAGCCCGTCAAAGTGTTTTAACTAGATTAATCAGCACTTTGTCACGCGTGCGCAGGTAAACATGAACAGCATCGCTCGATGACAGCGGAAACTTTCTGTGAAAACGCTGGAGCTAGGAATCTCGGCAGCAGCCTCAAGCCAATTGACATCCGTGTATCTGTCTCTTCAACACGTACGAAACCTCGAAAGCACAGCGCATACGAAACTACTGGCACTACGCGCACTCTGCAAACATCGCAGATCGATTTCAATATGAGCCAAGCGCGGGCGCACACTTTAGCCACGTCGCAGACTGCTTACAAGACATGAGCGCCGTCAACGCGTCCCTACGGCTTCCGCCAAAGGCGCCTACTACGGCGTCCGCGATTCGCTTGTCCAACGTCGAGGAGACGCCGCGGTTTTCTCCACTCTGTACGGAGCGGTGGGTGAGGAGGACAGCGAGGCACCATAGCAGCTGTCGGAGAAGAGCGCACGTCCCTCCTTGCCTGACCCCACTGCCTGGAGCGCTTCAGGGGGGGGGGGGGGGGGGGGGCAAGCAAACGGGCCGCGTTCCTCGCTCGCGCACACGATATTTAACCGCGTTCGCCGGCTAACCCTCCCACGCTTTCACTCATACGGAACCTCACGGCAACGGCAGAAATGCACCTGGAGTGTCCACATAATTGCTATCGCAGTAAAAGTGAAATCGTACTCGAACTCTAGTTTATATCCTTGGTGCTCTGTCTGTCTGATGCGTGGCTCGTTGCTGAATAATTCTACCAGAGGAAGCCGCAATCTTTATTTTGAAAGCGAAGCATGTGGATTTACACGCCTTTTTCTAGAACTGGTGTCATTGTCACTTCGCGCATTGTCACTTCGCGCACAGGGAAAGCACGGACATTTACAGGACGAAGGACATTACAAAAGGCGAAATTACATCTCGCTATACAGACTCAGTCGAAGTGTTGAACATACGCATAGGCTACGTTTCGTATTTCTCTTTATTGCAATGCTTCCTTCACTACTAGCCTACCAGTCATCTATGTGCTCATTACATACTGTGAGGACATGTGTACTTGTGTTTGCATTTGAAAAGAAGGTGTAAAAAATCACACAAGTTGCAAATAACACACACGAATCATGAGTCTATTTTCATCGCATCTAAATAAAACGATTGAAGGATACATTGCGATCTGAGAATCTAACAAGTCCGCTTAATGTGCAGTAATCTTACCTTTGGTATATTTATCTGTGAGCAAATGTTTGCTTGCGCAGTAACTGTAAGTAAACGTTGCTCGCGCTAGGTGGTTATATCCAATGATAGAAAAGCACGTAACACATTGAAACAATACAGCCCACAATCTCTATTTATCCTTGTCTAATGCTCTACAGGGTTTCTCAGCTATCAGGCATCGCGCAAAAAAGAAAAAGAAAGACGGGTCACTCTACGTGAAGATAACGAAGTGGATACTGTTAACAGTAGAGTGAGTAGCCGCCAGTAATTTTGTTGTTGATGCCATTCAATTTAATTAATAATTGCAATTACCTATGTTTAAGATAGATAGATAGATAGATAGATAGATAGATAGATAGATAGATAGATAGATAGATAGATAGATAGATAGATAGATAGATAGATAGATAGATAGATAGATAGATAGATAGATAGATAGATAGATAGATAGATAGATAGATAGATAGATAGATAGATAGATAGATAGATAGATAGATAGATAGATAGATAGATAGATAGATAGATAGATAGATAGATAGATAGATAGATAGATAGATAGATAGATAGATAGATAGATAGATAGATAGATAGATAGATAGATAGATAGATAGATAGATAGATAGATAGATAGATAGATAGATAGATAGATAGATAGATAGATAGATAGATAGATAGATAGATAGATAGATAGATAGATAGATAGATAGATAGATAGATAGATAGATAGATAGTACTTTTATTCATGTCAATTCTCGTACACCAAAATTGGCATTCAGAGTTACAGCTCTGTATGCCAAGCTGTCACTCAATAATTTCTAGGAAATTGAAAGAAGCTTAAAGCTGACAATGATATGAGCCAGGTACTTTTTTCCCGTTTATTTTTACGACCGACAAATAAAACCCGCGAGAAATGAAAGAGATCGCCTGACTAACCGTCCGCCCGCATCAAAAAGCAGCGTCCTCTAACGAGCTCCGTAGCAATTAGTGGCGGAGCTGGTGCTTTACCTGATGCACCCCACCTGCGAAAGCGCGGAGCGATAGATCTACTCTTAACTCCCGTGGAGCACGTTTGAGGGTGCTGCTTTTCGATAAAAGCGGACGGTTAGTCACGTGATATCTCTCTTTTTTTTTGCGGGCTTTGGTTATCGACCGGAAAAAACCTGGCTGAAAACATACCAGTTCCAAGTGCCTTTCAATTTTCTACGAATTGCTCATTGACAGCGCGTCATTCAGAGCAGTATTAATAAAAAAAGCTAATTGCAATTAATTATTAAATTGAATGGCATCACAATTAAACTACTGGCGGCTGCTATACTCGGCTGTGCACAATATGCACTTGGTTATCTTCGCGCATAATGGCCCGTCTTTTTTGAAAACGCGATGCATCACAGCTCGAACACCCTCCATGTTGCACTAACAGCAAGAAAGGAGGCAAAGCTGAGAATCAGCCGCATCTTGTATTTGAATACTAAAAACTTTAGTTTATATTTTACTACCGGAACGAAGCTGTGCCTCAATGTTCAGCATTTTGTTGCATTTTACCTCGTGTGCAACGAGGTAAAGGTGCAAGCTGCCCTTACCAATTATAATATATACACTTTTTGGAGAGCCACAAGTCAATAAAGGTGAATTAACAGACGACATCAATATTTCACAGTCAACTTAGTCGTATATGTTTGCCAGAAGCATAATTATTAGGATGAAATTATTTTCGAGGTATTTCGGCGTTTGCGCCAAGAAAACGAGTCTATGCTATGCGGCCTATCAGGTAGCAAGCCTATCAATTAGTAGCTAGCAGCTACTGCCTATCAGCTATGCATACCTACCAGTAAAAGAGAGAGGTACAATCGTCGTCAAAGGTTACGAGCATGGGTTACTCAAAAAATCTGCTCTTTCTATTCAAATAATAGATTTCGCCTACTCCACTGGATTCTTGGCCATTTCTATAATTGTTATGCGTCGTGGTTTGACGACACCATCATCGTCGTGAGCGAGGCAGCATTCGTTATAGCAGGCCAGAGTTGGAACAGTTGCCTGAAAGAGGAATCGAACTCAATTTTAGACCGCCTCACGCAAGACAATGCTGTTATGTAATCACTCGCGGAGTGATTTTCGAGAAGCATATCGCTAATCCTACCACAACAAATGACTTTGTGGTGACAAGAGACTACCTTAAACACATGTTGAATATAATACTTCTAGTGAAGAAATGCTCGGCTGTGGCGAATTGTTTTATCACTGAGGTTCTTGCAGCCGTGCAATTACTTGTAATGATTTAGCTGTTCTCAAGTCCAATTTTCTCTTCCAGAACTGCCTCCGCCACAAGTGCCCCCCACCAAAAAAAAAAAGGAAAGAAAGATAAAAAGGAAGAGCAACGCAAAGGAATAAATGGAACGCAGACGAGACACTTTCTTCACTAGCAGAGCTTGAAACGGCATTCGATTACAATCTTGTCACTGCGGACGTCTGCGCTCTGCCACAATATTTTGTGGAGCAGGCAGTAAAAAACTACCTTTGAAATTAATCACTGCGAATAGCAATAAAATACGGTGATTTGAACGTAAAATCTTTGCGGCTGCGAACAACTGTTTCGCAAGAACCCTTTATCGTTGACTTGAAGAGAACAACGGGACAAGTAGAAAGAAAAACTTAACTGTGGGCACCTCCGGAGTTTAATTGTGGTTGGAAAGAGTTCCCGGAAAGAAGAACAGCAAAGGAAGCGGTTTCGCACTGAGCGAACAGCATGTCACGATCGTTTTGTTCGTATTGATGAAAAGAGAAAGGGACATAAAAAGCGAGCAGAACGAGGCTACAAAGGCAAAGGAAGGGACCCGTAATTGAGGCTGCCACGTGAAAGTGGCTGCCACTCCTGTTAGTTCTCTCTCTCTCTCTCTCTCTCTCTCTCTCTCTCTCTCTCTCTCTCTTTTGTTTTAATTTCGCACGCTCGCACGCATCCGGCGCGGTCGCCGTCGGTAGTCAGCCGGAACAGAGCGCCGAGACAGTTTAATTTAAAGTGCTGTCACTTACATCGAACTCCGCTTCGAGAGAGGTAAGCGGCGCCCCATTCGCCGCAACAGCGCGTCTCGCACTGCGAGCACGGGCGAGACTGCGTAGCGTTTTGAAGACCCGCTGGGACCCGCGCTCAGCCGCACGTCAATGCTGGGTGGAAAAGCAGCCTTCGGGCCGAGGCCCGAGAAGCGACACTTGGGCGGAATGAGCGGGAAGTGTGAGGGGACATTTCACGTGCTCTGTCTTTTGCTGGTCACGACCATAAGAAGTGATACGCAACGAAACCGGAGGAAACCGAAGGCAAGGTAATCGTTATGTTTAATTGAAACGTACAAATAGTAGGATAATCGCGTATTTAGAAAGATACATTATTTCGGGGCTTTTGCTTGCCAGAACCACGGTTTCACTAAAAGGTGGGATTGCGGAATAAATTTGACCACCTGGAGTTCTTTTGATATCCATCCAAGGCTCGAGCGTTTTTGCATTCCGCCCACATCGGAATGCGGCTGCCGTGGCTGGGATGCAACACATGACCTGTACTATGGCAGTACAATGCCATAGCCATCGGGTTATCATGGCGGGTTATAAAGGGAACTGCAAGTGAATAAAAAAGGCAAACTTGCGCAAAGTGGGAACCGAACCCTCAACCTGCGCAATGCGCGTGCGTTCCCGTTAGTCTTCTCGCTTAATTGCATAGCGGAGGCCTCGAATTTGGCTTTCTTTTTTAGACGGGATACTGTAACCTTTAAAAAACGATAACAAAGAGTACGACGTGGGTGTATAAGGGCTAGAATTAACAGTGTTTAGGAAAAGAAACCTTACAATTCAATAACGTTCCCGACGTGGTTCCTTCTACTTTTATAACGAGCTCGAACTTCGCGCTGTTGGCGATGTTACGCATGGTCTTAAAGCAAGAGCAAAATAAAATAGCGACAGAGGACAGACATAAAATCTTGAATTTGGCAAATCAGGTCAGCGGAAGCCCGCAAGATTGAGGAAAGCTTATGAAAAAGAAAGGTTATCATCCACTTGACTGTAGCACGAAGTTACAAAGGAAGCCCGTGCGGTGCGCTGAAAGAAAGCGTCGCATTTGAAGTAAAAATTCCTCCTGATTAGATTTCTATACTTAGGTTAGGTCTCGAAAAGTCTGGTAAGACTTCTATGTTCGTGTAAAGGAGATTAATAGCAGTACTATTATGTCGTATTTTTATTTTACTTCTTCTTGTAGAGGAGTTGCTTCTTCAAACGCGAATCTTAAGAAACGGGATCTGTAAGACCCCTTGATGATAGGTCCCCGTAATCTGCATAGCTTAATGCGTTTTCCTTTTCCTCCTTGTATTTGATATGTACTGGTTATAACCCTGCTTAGAGGATCATCACAATAGTATATCCATTTTTTTATCTAAGTCATATTGCATATGTATCCTTTGCCTATCGGTGTATACATGGCAACTCGGATTGTTATGCATTGTTCCTGTATGTCTTCGCGACTCTAATACACTCCCGTTTCAGGAGCCGGGGTGCAAGCCTCGTCAGGAGGCACGCTTTTTGTGTGTGTGTGAAACTTTAGCTCACACAGTATCTCATTTTTTTCTTTGGCAACCGTGCTCCTCGTGGCCAGAAATAATGGTGAACAAGTGGTTTAGTTGTCCTTGATGTGGAACTGTATTTGAGCATTACAGGCTTAAAAAATGAGAGAGAGAGAGAGAGAGAGAAGGATAAATGAAAGGTGGAGTCGTAACCAAAACCGAGCCTGGTTGGCAACCCTGCACTAGGGGTAGGGGAAAGCGGACAAAAGCTATGTTTCATTCACTGTACTGAAATATACGACTAAGTATCAGTGAGAAGTTCGCAAAACCTTCAAAAGCGATCTGACAATATTACGTAAACTATAATCTGTTATATTTACTATGTTCCTTTTAGATGCTGGAATAGATATTAGTTAAGAGAATCTCTGTTTTTAGAATATGCTTTTTAGAGCACAGTTACTGATTTGTAAGCTTTTTGCTCCTGTTATTGTAAAGCACACCGGAGATCGGCAAACTTTCGCAAGAATTTGGAGGTTATGATTTAATATTTTGCTTATTACAGTTCGTATGTTTGAGCTCTCGCTCTTATACGCAAAACGATTCATTCAAATCTGTTGAGCAGTTGTGTAATGAGGACATTCTTCGTTTTAAGTGTACTTGTACAGGCTAGCGTATACAAGCTTCGTTTGAAAAAAATAATTCAATTCTTGGGTTATGGGTGCCAAAACCAGTATGTGATTATAAGGCACGCCATTGTGGGGAACTCAGGATTAATTTTAACAGCACGGGGCTCTTTAGCGTGCACCCAATACACAATACACGTATGTTCTTGCATTTCCTCCCCATCGAAATGCAGCCACTGTGGCCGGTATTCAATCCCGTGCTCTCAGGCTTATCAGCGCAACGCCAAATCCACTATACCACCACGGCAGGTGAACAAAATTGTACGCATCGTTACTAGCTTCAAGCACTTTCCTAGAACTTCGATTCCCGAAGGTTCGGACTCATTCTTTATATTTGCATATGCTTTTTTAAGACATACAGGGACTTAACCGTTGTCAATACTTCATTTGCACTAGAGTCAACCATATGGTCCCTACAACCGCGAACATCAGCTATCTCGAAAAGCAATAACATCGCGTGATTGTCGCAAATGGAAAATTCTAAGTTAGAGTGATTAGAAAATCACCTTCATGAAACGAGCCACCATTCACCATATGCTGCGTGCAACTAGCGAGGCTGCGTGTTACAGTGTAAGCCCACTTGCGCGGGGGTTGCGTCAAAAGCGACATCTGCGCACGACACTGACACGGCGCTATTTTAAAGTGCCGACGACTCGGCGAATCACTCTCCCACCGACGACGCCGACAGGCTCAGCGGACGGCGGCGCACCTGAAACGCTTTCCCGCAGTTTCGACACAGTGAAGGGGGCCGCTGATGGTACGTGGGAGGGGGCAAGGCAAGCGCAAAGGCACTCGACGGTTTGATGCGTCCTTTCGTGAGAGGAACACACGTTCTGGAAGGAAAGCATCGAGTTCGCCCTGTCAAGTCCCGTTGTGTGCAAAGCACTCACGGCGCCATAGCGCTTGCGTCTCTGCGAAGTGGCGTCCCTCGGGCGCCTACGTCTTTCAACGCAATTTTTTTTTTTTTGCGGCGTGTTTGCTTTCTGGAGCATCCTACGATAGGTCTAATAAAGGGCCCGCAGCAACTAACGGAAGGAGAAATTTATACCATTAGACGAAGTAGTTGTGAGGCTGCACTAAAAGCCGTTCCATGTTTATTTAATTTATGTCCTAGATAAACGTGCTCTACCTGGCTTCTTGGAACTGCATCTCTGCGTGACTCTTACCATTTGAGAAGTGCTTCTCTTTGAAAATGAGCTTTATAACCATGTTCCGATCTAAGGGGTGATGGATAGTATACGCCGGGTAGCTGCATTACCATTGATGTCACGCGCACGCTCCAGAGTATAGTGCTACCTGCATCTCTCTCTTATTGCGTTCTATCAACTTTCAATCTGTCCCTGCGGTGTGCGTTACTTGTGAAACAACCTCGTCAACCTTGGTCAAGACTGTGCGCCTGACATGGAATGTAGGCGTGTTTCTCGTGTGCGGGTGTTTTCTATACAGTGCCGAAGTATTATCCTCCTGCATCAGCAGCATGATCATAATAAGAAAGCACAGCATCTATTCGAGACCTCTACGTCCGGGGAAGAAAAAAACATGAAGAGAGAACTGTTTGAACTTTCCTATGAAGGGCGGAAATGCTTCAACTAGCCGTTTCGGCACGGGCCATTATCCTTGCTGCCTTCTATTAAGTAGACAAAATTAGTAACTGTAATAAAACCATTATTAATGTCAGGTGGAAAGCAGTTGGAGCTAGGCTACGAATGTGTCGGTAAATGGCCTTTTTTCCCTGTAGGATATCTAGAGCTGGAGTAGCTGGAGTAGCCAAGCTACTTTCTGCCTCACTCTCACCACAGAAACCAATTTATAACAGAACAGAACAAATGTTTCTTTCGGGCACTGAATGGGTTTCGTAGCCGCCAGGGTCTGTGCACTACTCTTGCCGCTTTATCATGAAGGTTGATGTGAATGGCTAATAGGCTACTTTGTCTTTTCTGCGGGTGCAGTGAAACAATCGCGCATCTTCTTTGCAAGTGAGTGAGTGAGTGAGTGACGAAACTTTGTTCTGAACGCCTGCAGAACGGTTAGCCTTCCCCTGTTAGGGAGGGGTTACCGTGACGCGGCCATGACGTCTTCGCGGCGTGTGGCGCCTCTACTTCGGCCGCGGCCGCACTATTCCCTTTGGTCGACCGCGCCTGCCCCTCCTTTGGGGTGGCAGCCTCCCTCCGGTTTCGCTCGGTCGTTGCCTTTCGAGGGCCGCCGAGATTTGCTGGACGGCCTGGGTTTGAACATCTTGGTCATAGCATCTCGTTGTGGCCTCGAGCCGCGGCGGGATCGTTGTTAGTGTTGCAGCTTCATGCGGATTCTTAGCACAGTCCCAAAGGATGTGAGCTGCAGTGGCTCTTTCCTTTCGGCACACACAACACAGATCACTTTCATAAACACTTGGACACACGTGCCTCATCAGCACCGGGGTGAATAACGACCCCGTTTGAAGTTGTCGGTATAAAACCGCCTCCTTACGGGTCAAGCCCGGATGAGGTGGCGGCATAGTCCTTCGCTCTAGTCGGTACCATTTCACAATTTCATTGTACGAAGTCATTTTGTCCTTGGTTTCCCACCACCACGACGGGTCGGCTGTAGTAGCAGCGGCACGGTTGGTTAGTCCTCGCGCCGCCGCGTTCGCCGTCTCGTTGTGGTTAGCGTTGCCGCGATCCGACACATCACTGCCCATGTGGGCCGGAAACCACTTTATCACCACACACCGACTTTCACTCGCGAGATCGACCACACGCAGCACACGCGCGGCTTCACCACACACCCTTGCTCTGGCGTAATTTTTCACTGCCGTCCTAGAATCACAGAGCACAGTCGTGCACTCGGGGTCGGCGATGGCCAAAGCAATGGCCACCTCCTCGGCTTGATGCGCCCCTCCAGTCCGCACACTCGCCGCTGTTCTAGTTGCACCGGTCGATGCCCCGACGACTACAGCGGCGAATGCCTTTCTGTCATGGGGATACTCTGCCGCGTCCACAAACACGGCACCCCTGTCTTTGGCATGGAGATCGATGAGCGCCTTGGCCCTCGCCGCCCGCCGCTCTTTGTGGAACTCAGGGTTCATATTTCTTGGCACCGGACATACCCGTAGCCGTCTACTAATTGCGTCCGGTACAGGCACCTCTGTATTTTCGGGTCCCATTTCCTTTGGTCCCAGGCCTAGGTCACGCAGCACTTGTCTGCCCGTTCTTGTTTCTGATAGCCGCGCGAGCTGAGCGGTCCTCTGCGCCTCGGCGATTTCCTCCAGGGTGTTATGCACTCCCAAGGCCAGGAACTTGTCGGTGCTTGTGCAGTCGAGAAGTCCGAGTGCAGCCTTGTACGCTTTGCGTATGAGCGCATTGATCTTATTGCGTTCGCACTGCCTCCAGTTGTGGAAAGCAGCAACGTATCTAATGTGGCTTATAGCGCAGGATTCCACTAGCCGGGTGAGGCTTTCTTCCTTCATGCCTGCTGTTCTGTGCGACACCCTCTTAATGAGGCGGATGGCCGTGGTGACTTTGGCCGCCAGACGGTTGACCGTCTCGCCGTTGACTCGTTTGCGCTCAATCAGCATCCCCAGCACTCGGATCTTCTCGACAGCCGGGATCATGTGACCACCGCTCGTCTTGATCTTTATTGTGTCTTGCTCTCTCGCAGGCTTGTTGCCTTTCGTCTTCCTTGCTGTCCTTTTCGGAGGAACTACCAACAGCTCAGACTTGCTTGGGGAGCAGACGAGCCCAGACCCGTCCAGCTGCTCCTCGATAGCGTCAACCGCCTCTTGCAATGTATTCTCGATGTGTCCGTCGCTTCCTCCTGGGACCCAGAGCGTTATGTCGTCGGCATAGATGGTGTGTCGGACCCGCGCGACTCGTGAGAGGCGCTCGGCCACCCCTATCATTACAAGGTTGAAAAGCAATGGCGAGATGACTGAGCCCTGGGGGGTCCCGACACTGCCGAGCTTCTTCTTTTGGAGCTGCAGGTCACCGGCGATGATTTCAGTAGTCCGCTCCGTCAAAAAATCCTTGATGTACGCATAAGTTCTCTTGCCCATGTTTAGCCGTGACACCTGGGCCAGAATCGCAAAGTGTCTTACTTTGTCAAAAGCGCTCTGCAGGTCCAAACCCAAGATGGCTCGCTTGTCTTTCGTGTTGGTAGTGTCATCGAGGATGTCATTTTTCAGTTGTATCATGGCGTCCTGAGTTCCGAGCTTGTTTCGGAACCCGATGATGGTGTTTGGGTAGAGCCCCGAATCTTCCAGGTACCTCTGCCACCTGTTCATGAGTACATGCTCCAACGCTTTGCCCACACAGGACGTAAGCGAGATCGGCCGGAGGTTCTCAATGTTGGGTGGCTTGCCCGGCTTGGGAATCAAGATGGTCTTGGCTGCTTTCCACTGCCGAGGTAATGATCCGGCTCGCCAGCAAGTGTTGAAGTATGCCGTGAGGTTCTCTATCGCCGCTTCGTTAAGATTTTTCAGCGCTCTGTTCGTAACGCGGTCGGGACCAGCGGCGGAGTTGCTGTTGAGATCGTGCAGGGCAACCCGTACTTCCCATACTTCAATGTCTCGATCTAGCCACTCGTTTGCTTCGCCTAGGTAGTCCGGGTGCGTGTCTGTGGGAGTGACCGGGAGGTACTTGTCGTCGAGGCGTTTCTTCACTTCGTCTTCCCCGTGCTCGGTCAGCGCTCTGTGGATGACCTTGGCCAAGTTGTGGTGCTGGTGAGACTTGGTCGTGGTCGCATCCAAAAGATGCCTCAGCATACTCCACGTCTTGCCGCAGTGCATCTGGCCGTCCGCGTTACAAACCTCATTCCATTGCTGTGTGCATAACACTCGGCTGTGGGACTCGATCTCGCGGTTGAGTTCGGCGACCTTCTTGCGTAGCTTTCTGTTTGTCCTCTGCGTCTTCCACCTTGACAGGATGTACTGCTTGGCTTCGATGAGGTGGGCGAGGCGGCTGTCGACCCTGTGGACACGCTCCTCCGTCTCGACTTCCTTGGTGGCCTTTTCTACCTTGTTTACAATCTCGGTGGACCACTTCTCAATGTCCGTAATTTCGGTTTGTTCCTCGGGTAACAATCCTCGAAACACGTCCCAGTCAGTAATCCTATGTTTCCGAAGGCTTCTGCCAACTTCGTCGGTACCACCGAGCGGGACAGTGACCTCCACAATGTAATGGTCACTTCCCAATTCGTGGCCCGTGTTGCGCCATTCGAAGTCCGCCATACCACCGCCATTACTCCTGACGAAAGTGAGATCGGGCGTTGTGTCTCGGGTGATCGAGTTGCCGATTCTTGTAGGGTATGCTGGGTCGGTAATTAGATTTAGTCCCAAGTCGGTAGCATCTTGCATTAGGTCCCTGCCCTTTGCCAATGTTTTGGGGTAACCCCAGGCTTGATTCGGCGCGTTGAAGTCCCCGCAGATTACCAGCCTGTTGTCGGGCCCCGCGACGTTGCACGCTTTGTGTAACAGTGCTTTGAATTTCTGCTTTCCGTGTGAGGGGCTACTGTACACGTTTACCAGAAAAGAGCTTTCCTTCTGCTTTTTCCCGGTAACCACCTCTACCATGGTGTGCTCGATTGCGCTTTTGCTCAATAACTCGTGCTCGACGTACGTGATGCCTTTTCTCACCAAGGTGCAAACTCCCCTGCCGCTACTGCCGGCCGGGGTCCGGAAGCTTGGTGGGCTGGCGTGGGACCGGTAACCTGAGAGCTTTACTTCCTCAATGAGGGTCTCTTGCAACATGATAATATCTGGCTTTCTTGATACTTGTTCTAAGTGTTGCTGAAGTGCAGCCTTTTTCCCAGCAAAACCATTGCAATTCCAATGCCAGACCAGGAGGCCTTTCACTGCTGTTGTGGTTGCGGTGGTTGATGTCCTATCCATGTTTGCTGAAAGTTAGCCATTTGCGTTGCCAAATTCTGTACTGTCGTTGTTAATTGCTGGCACGTCTGTTCAATTGCTATGAAACGGTCGGTAATTGTCTTGGTGAATGTCGTGCGAATATACTCTTCAAAGTGGGTGAGCCTATCTTCAAGGTTGTCTACCCTATCGCTGAGTCTCCACTCTTTAAGGTTTTCAATTGCTCTTCTCTTGGGTGCCGGACCCGCCGAGGCCGCGTTCTCTGTCCTCGGGTTCACCGCTACTTCGGGTTCATCCTCGGTCATTGCCATCTGCTGTGGTTGTGGCGATAAAGGCTGTGCGTGCTGCTGTTGTAGCTGGACCGTCATCAATCTCTTGATCTCTGCCATTTCCTTGCTGAGCCTATTGACTGTCGCCTCTAGTTCAGCGTTCTTCTTCCGCAACGCCTCGTTTGCTTCTCTTAGCGCCTTCATTGCCTCACTTTCGTCTTTAAATTTCCCTCCACCCCTCGAAATGGCGGTGACTGCTGCTGCTGTCGCTGCTGTTGCTGCTGCTCTTTCTTGGCTACCCCCGACTTTACTACGTCTGCCCAGGCTACTCTGTCTTTGGATTGGGATCGGCGGTGGCGGCTCATGCTTCGGTTTTGACTTTCGCTGTTGTTCCCGCGCGAGCGTGACTCGTGGCGACCAGCTGTGCCGCTCACTCCTGCTGACGTCATCAACGGTGGAAACTCTCCGGATGCTAGTTGTTGCTGTACGCGCTCTTCCGCCATCTTGCGCTCCCACTGCCTTTTCGTTACTACGTAGGGAGTTTTGTATTTGTTCTTGCATTCTCTATCGGCCGTTGGGTGTTGTCCCCCACATAGTTTGCATTTAGGCGTACACTCGTGGCCATCGACATGGTTATTGGCCCCACAATCGAAGCACACTTTCATATGGGGGTTAGGACAAACGTCTCTTCTGTGGCCTATTTTGCCGCACTGTTTGCAGACATCGAAATGTTTGCGGTACAGACTGCACCTCGTTAACACAGGGCCATAACATACATAATTTGGAACCTTTTGGCCTTCAAAAGCTACAATTACGGTAGTCGTATTGCCAATTCTTTGCGCCCCTCTTGCTAATGGATTTCTTGAGTTAACAACGTTCCGGTCAATATCCGCCGGAGTATCTTCAATGGGAATGCCTCGAATGATCCCCTTGACCGTGCCATATGGTGTGGTTTGGTACGCGCCTACCTCGTGTATCTTGTCCCCGATTCGGATGGCCTGAATCTTGGCATAGGTCAAAGCACGCCCCTTATCGGGGGTACTCACCACCATGATATTCTGGTGTAGGTTGGGGCAGAAGGTATCCGCCGCACCGTCTTCTCTCGAAACCCTTGCCGCAGCCATGATGGCCGAGGCAACGATCCCAGTCTGCGTTCTTGCGATGTTTAGGCCTCCCCGCGGCCTCACGATCACTTTGGTGTCCTCTCTCGGCAGCACGTCTGGCATTCTCGCTGCCCTTGTTGTCGTTGCGATCACTTTTCTGTTGACGTGGTCTCTTGTTTTAGGCCTCGACTGGCGAGCGGCGGAGCCCTCGCTCGCCGGGGCTGTTATGCGCTGGCCCACTTGCCACCAGCCGATCCCAGTGTGGAACTCCTCAGGAGAAATCTCTTGCCCTTGCACCTCGACGGACATCTGGCCGGAGCCAGGGCTCGATGTCGTCGGAGACGTGGCCGTCTCCATCTCGGACGCCATGTCGTATGGTTCCACGCCGGGGTCAGGCCCAATCCCGGCGGCCACGAAGCAAGCCTAGGCTTAGCACACCACCGCACCGACGACGGCGAACAAGTTCCAGAAAACGGCGAAAAACTTGCCTTACGTTGAAAGTTGGGTATCGGGCGATTCCTAGCGCCTTCACAAATACACTGGTAACAACGAAACTGCGATTTGAGTCAAAAGACACTGTCAAATCGGTCATCGAAGACGGAGCCAGTGCCAGCGTTCAACTAGAGAATCACTTCGTCGTCTTCGTCCTTTGCAAGTGCCTTCGTTTCAACCTGTAAAAACCAGTGTTCTCAGCCACGCGTGACCAACTGACCCACTCATGGAAAGTAAAATTATTGGAAACTAACCTATAAGAAAATCAGCGCGAGCTGCTGTAAAAAATTGGCAGTGGTTTAGCTCGGCTATAGGCCAGGACATACGTAGCGAAAGATAAGGCATAGTATGGTTAGCCTTGGTTAATCTTGACTGCAAGTCCAGGCTAGTCTGGTTGTCTAGGTATGTTGCAGCGTTTAGACAGACGTTCGGCGCGCTGTTCGTTTGTTTCCTGGGCGATTAGTTGCCTCTTCATCTCGTTCCGATGTCGATTCCAGGCCTCCTCCTGCTTATCAGAATTGTCGCCGTCCATACTGCCACCTCAACTGTGGTGGCGGCGCACGCGAGCTCGCCTTTTCAATCCTCCGACATGTTATCAGGCATGCGACGCAGCTGGCGAAGTGAGCGGAGGAGAGCGCAACGGCGAGGAACGCGGTGTGACGTCATACCAAACGGCTCTTGTGTTCAGTAGACACAAGAACCTTCAGAAACCAGTCGCGACCCGGACTTCCACAGCACTTGGAAGAAGCGCTGACGTCGACGATGGCGGCAGTCCGCACTGTTGAACGCGTGCGTCGGACTGATGAGGAGAGTGTCTTCGGGTTAGCCAGCAGAATTAGAGGTACGGGAAAGGGCGGCATGTTTGCTGCATAAATGGCGGCCATGTTGTGTGCTCGCAAGAGCTGTCACGCTGTCGGCTTAGTGTACGACCGTGGTAGTCTTTCTCTCTGAAGGCGTGTTCCAAACAAACAAACACAAAGAAAAGAGGAGAGAAACGTGCACGTCCAAAGAGTGCCGACACCAGTTTACACTACTAATATAGCTGACATTGCTAATAAAACTGATGCATCTATTCATGGCGACATGGGACGTTCAGACGCGTGATGTGTTATCACTAGATACGAAGTTTAGGCCCAAAAAGATAACAGTCTTGGGCCTCATTATTACGCACTAAAGCGGTCATTTAGGGCATATATTGGCACTAAATACAGCCCTGTAGAAACGTATAGGCTCAATCGATAACTTACATTCTGGTATTTGAGGATAAATTATGCTTTTCTAAGGAACACAACCCACTTTGCCCCTGCTCTGCGAAATTAACTTTATTTTCACGATAAAACGCAATGAGACAAGTTGCGTAGGCTATAAGATTTATCTGAAATTTAATGTGGCTAGACATCACGTGATGAGTTCGGAAAACAGTGACAAACAGGGGCATCTCAAGTTTTTTTTCTTTTTGCGTGTGTTGTAGCGCCTTTTATCACTGATGTGTCGGCTTGTATGCGGGAAAGGTACGCTCAACATCAACCGAGGTTGGCCGGACATATTTGTGCTTCAGAACACTCGAGAATTCAATGATCTGTCGAATCGCACAATACTAGCCACTGAGAACCTGTGACCATTCATTCAGTACTGAGACCCTGGATTTTTCGTTCGAGACAGATTGAAGTTTCACGCTTAATCAGCAACATACACATTGAGGATGGTGGTGAATCTTCACTGAACGTCCAAAATTACCCCCGCACCGGGGTCAATTGATGCGCCCCATCTTTCAAGTATCTCGATGATGTCGGCTAAAAACGGGGAGTGGGCACAGGGTACGCTGAGTCACCTTCGCGTGGATCATCGCGTATAGCGCAGCTTGAGCCTTTCTCACAGCGATGGTCTCGTCTGCGGCAAACGTAATAATAACAGTCTTCACATCGGCAGAAAACTAGGTGGGGTGGTGAAATTAGGAAATTTGCAGGCACAAGTTGGAATTGGTTGGCGCAGGACAGAAGCAATTGGAGATCGCAGGGAGAGATCTTCCTCCTGCAGTGGACATAAATAGGCTGATGATGAGGATGTTGATGATTACCCAAATGGATGTTGATGATTACCCAAATTTTCCAGCGGGTGATAACACTGTAAACAAAATAAGGCTAGGAGAAAATACAGAAAAAGGCATTTTTAGGGTCCCAAAATCCGATATTGGCACCAACACCAAAATAAGCATTTAGAGGCATAATAAAGGTGCCACTAGAATGTTTCTAGACCTAAATAGTTAGTGCTTATATGTTGAATAAACCCAATAAGGTCGTAAGGAAAAGATAAATGTTTTGCCAACACTTCCGAGCTCTAATTATTACAAGATACTATAGCTGCTATGCATGCTGCAAGAGGTCTCCTGTATCTTACAATGATCAGCCATCACATTCGTCTCTTCATTTCGGTGGTCACCACAACTGAGCACATTGAGAAACATTGAGAAGCACAGACCACGTGCAATGAGGAACACTGACATGTGGTTTGCGCTCAGTTGTGATCAACTGTGACAACCACCAAATAGAAAAGAGGCCGGCGACTGATCCACGCAAGTTGCGAGAGACCTCTTGAAGCATACATAGCTGCTGCCGTTTCGCATGCTAATGCCCCTCGCATCTTAATCTGCCACATCACCGTAAATAGATGGGCCAAGTGGTAATTGAGAGCACTACTTATAAATGCGTAAGTCAACAGATATCACTTGTACGAAACGTGCCAAACACGTTCAAACGAAAGTGTATATTCGAAGCAGACGGAGCTTTAAATATTTCTGTGCTACCTCACGCCATGCAAGTGACATAGGTCCGTCTTTGTCCTAGGGCATGGACAAGAAGTACTGGCCAACTTGATGGCTATGAGCGATCTCTCATGGAAAAAAAAAACATTTCATAGGTCGCTCTTGCAGTGCCTGCATGCAACGGGCTCCACCCTTATGTCTTATTTCATTCGCACATAGCGCCATGTGGCAACTCAAGTGAACCAAAGTAACCGAGTGATCCTCGGTTACTTTGTGCTCAATACCTCTAATCGTGGCGTGTAATTAGGGAACTCGAGTGCTTGATCAGCTGCACTAATATACCGAAACAGGCTCTCCTTCTAGACCACCCGGGCAAGTTGGCAAGCGTTCGCAAAGCATACAGAACGCCCCCTACTTCTTCTAACATCCCCTCTTATTTTTTTCCCTGCTTGCTGTGCGCGAAAGTGTTCTATTGATGGAATGATTACGCCACCCCGTATGTTCACGTGACGAGGTCACAGCGTCGGACGTCACCGGGCACTCCGAGACTTTCAAGCCCGAGTACTTCTTTCAGTTCGATCACCAGTTACCAAGTCGCGCAGGGCGTTGAAGTCGAGGAATTCATGCAACCTTTAAGAAACTCGTTACAGACATTCTTCTGCGTCTGTATGAAATTGTTGCTCCGTTAAAAAGGCTTTTAGCTGAAATAAACTTGAATTCTACGCACGATTTTCCACAAGAACCTTTTGTTGGTTTTCCCTGTCGCGCGAAGCTTTGCAGACTCAGGCGGTTGAGTGCTACGCAGCGAATCGTCATTAATTATCGAAGTATAAACGACAGCGTCCATTAGAACTGACGTCAAGACGGAGGCAATCACCCCGCCGCTCGATCTCGTCTCCTCGCTGGCGGATCTTTCCCGTCGGAGGCAACGTGTGGTGCTCAGCTGTGCCCGCAAGTACAAGCAGCAGCTCGGCCAATCCCCTCGCGCTCTGTAATAACTTCCACGGGTTCGCCCCGATCTAGCGGTGGAGGGGGATGTCCTTCCGGCTCAGGCCGTGAAGGAGGACGGCCCAACGAGCGATGGTTAGCGTGTTGCTATAGTTGCGTAAGTGTCTCGCGGGTTTGCGAACGCGGCGCTGACTGCCAACGAGACCGATTGCTCGTCTCTCGTTTGCGTCATCTAGCCCTTCGTGTGTGCCCGCCTTGATGAATGGCGGATTCCTAGATATGTCGAAAATGGGGTGATACGCGGGCCCGTGGTGCTCTTTTCTTTGTTATGTGGCGACGCGGCCGTAGTAATAGTTGTATTCGCGAGCAGATTCGCGCGTCTGGAAATTAAATCATCATTCCGTGCGATAGTGTCATTTGCGTCCGTGGAATCGCAACAGTGCGGAGTTAGCAGAGCACCTCGCGCGAATTGGCCCCCTTTTATTTTTGAAGAATACCGCACGACATTTCTACTTTCAAACACAGAAATTCTCATCTTTACTGGTAATAAATGCGTCGAGGTCTTTCACAAAAGGAAAGCCGCATGATTCTGTAGAAATCACTTTCGTTTTCCCTAATTGCTTGTGAGCGCACGTGTTGCATGCTTTCGTGTAATCATAACTATAAAATCAGAAGAGGAATGCGATAATGCTTTTGTGTTTACGTGTACACTTAGGCGTCGTCACATATCGCACATCTACGACAACTGAAAAGCACCGAGTCTAGTGGTGAAGACAAAGGGTTCCGTAGCTTTAGCACCATGCTTGGCCTGTATAAAGTGCTGAAAAAATAAATGTTTCACCTTCCGTCGTTACCTCCCCGAATTATTTCACCGCATTACATTTTCCTGGCCAGATCTCATTTTATTCGTGCATTTGAAACTATAGGCGAATTTCTCCCTATCTCAGTGACTTCTAGCCACGGGCTCACTGGTTTTGATCATTCCTTTCGTTCTAATTACAAATACGTCACCAACATCGCTAACAAACACTCCTATCATTTAAAACCTTCACAGAGGCAATGCATTCATTCACATTTAGTTTCTCCATACATACTGCAGTTCCATTTTCTGCTACAGCAGGGGTGAAAAACATGTACAGAACAGGCGTAGATGGTAGCAGTAATATAAAGAGGCGTATTTAGCCTCCGTAAGATTAATACACAAAATATCAAAAATGCACAACTACCGTATTTACTCGTTCAAGGCCCGCCGTCGTGTAATTCCCACACCCCACATCGGAGGGCGAAAATCTGGAAGAAAAATTTCGCTAAGCATCCCTGCACACTCACGTGCTGGTTGATTCCCGCAAGCTGGTACTAGATGTCACTAATCGATGTCCGAAAAATCGGTCGGCTACTGTAAATGCTTTTATAGTAAGCTGCCAGTGGTTGCATTTATTTGCATAGCAGTCTGAGCGCATTTCCAGCCTTCAATGAGTATGCATAAGCCTGCCTCGTCCACAGTGCGCTCCCAGTAAAAAACAAAAAAGTGTGCGCCTTCCGTGAGTAAATACAAGAGATTTAGTAAATCATGTCTACCAACCGATGCAATACTAAAGAACGCGTGGCGGTGGTTAATGACTTCCAGTGATCACTCGTTCTTGGAAAGAAACTGTGCTTGAAGGCATTGCAGTCGAGGACAACCTAAGAATTCAGTACAAGCTCCACCCACTACGAAGCCGCCCTGTGTCTCCACGATACCAAACATGGATACCGAGAGACGCGACGACGACATCGAAAGAAGTTCGTCTCCACCGTGTCGTCATCGCAATGAGCGAGCAGTATTGGCTGGCGCGTCTATGCAAATTTTCTTTGATTTGCACAGCGGAGCACTTACCACTGCATTCTTAAGTTGTCACTGACTACAGTGTGCACGGAGAAATGCGTCAAGTTGAGCTCACGATAAGTCCTTGTTCTAGACCGCTAATTATTCCTGCAAAACTTCCGCACGACATGTGAGATTCTTTACAAATTGAGCTACAAGGCGAAGGCTATCCCAGGGTCCCCTTTTGTGGGTATATTTATGTACGTGCACTATAGCTAGCCGACTGGAGGTTCAGGGCTTGACTCCCACCGGCGGCAAGTTGCATTTCCTTCCACTTTTAATTTCCTTTATTATAATTATGACGCTCGTCTCAGAACGTAATCATTCTGACGTTTCATAAAGAAATATATAATTTCCCTCATGACTGTCCGTGGCTTCGTACGACTGACGGCAAAAGATCGAGCTCCTTGGTTTTCTGCATTCTTCTTGTTACTTAGTGTACGAAGAGCCTCGACTAAATTTTCACGCAGAACTGTCAATTTCTTATTTCTTACAGAACACAGAAGAGAACTAGAATGTAATCGAAAAAAAGAAGTAGCGGATCGGCCATTATCGCTCTTATTCATGCATTACAAAAGTACAAGCGCCTGTAGAAATATATTGAGTGTCTTCAAGCGAGTTTTTCAGATTTAGTAGTGATATTTCACCGACATTTTTTTTTTTTTGCCCGAAACTGCCAAGAGACGTGACTTTCTCCTGGAACTCCACGCAATTTGAGACGTCCCCATCAGACACGTAAATCCTCAGTTTCAAGTGATTCGCTGCCGCGAGTCCAGCAACAACGAATTCAATTCAGAATGCCAATTATTTTCTAAGGAAATGCTGCCCGACACAGTGACAGTGAAAAAGAAAGAGAGAGAGAGAGTGTGAGTGTGAGTGTGTGTGTGTGTGAGTGTGTGTGTGTGTGTGTGTGTCTGTGTGTGTGCGTGCGTACGTGCGTGCGTGCGTGAGCGTACGTGTGTGTGCGTGCGTACGTGCGTGCGTGCGTGAGCGTACGTGTGCGTGCGTGCGTGCGTGCGTGCGTGTGTGTGTGCGTGAGCGTACATGTGCGTGCGTGCGTGCGTGTGTGTGTGTGTGTGCGTGCGTGCGTGTGTGTGTGTGTGTGTGTGCGTGTGTGTGTGTGTGTGTGTGTGTGTGTGTTACAGTCAAAGAAAGAAAACGCTTTCCTGCGGCACTTCTCGCGAAATTTGCAGACTGGCTTCGACAGCAACGAAAAGGCTGCCCGAGGTTCGTACCATTACGGCCTTATTTCAATCGCTAACCCAGCAGGTCACCCTTGTTGCCACACCCGTGCTAGAAGCGCCAAGAGGCGGTCCACTTAAAGCCCATCCTTTCCCTGCACTTTTTCTTTCGTCGCTTTTCCTTCCTTCGTCTGTTTTCGTTCTATTTCATTTCCTTTCCTTCGCAATTCGCTGCTCTTCCCCGCAGCATTGGATTCCTCCTTTATTGGGTTAAAATGAAGGCTGGTATGCCTCGCAGATTCTATCACTGGTGTCGTGGCGGAAATGATTGCTTCTACGCCGGAAACGGAAACAACTTCGAGTGTGTAAGAAAAGAGAAAGCTGCAAGGCAGGGGGCTTTCTGAAAGCGACTGAGAAGAAACCATCTTTGAGGGCGAGCAAAAGATAAAGAAAAAGAGTTAAAGAAGCGAGAAAGAGAGGGGAAAGTGGGTGAGATGGAGTGGCGAGAGACAGAATGCGCGTTCAAGAAAGTGAGAGATAGAGGAAAAACTAAGAAAAGGAATGGCTGTTTGGATGGCGAAAAGAAGAACGTTAGCAAAAATGTGTCAACCTTTAACTATAGGTACTCTCTTTGGATACGGGCAATGTGTTGCAGAAAAGACGAGCCGTCGGCCACTGTTGTCTGCAAAAGTTGGTGGGACTTATAGATATATCTCTAAATGATGCCGCTCTTACGAAGACTCATAGCAATTCCTGCAATCTAATTTTCCAAAAGTCGATGTGGGTTACGGTGCACGCCTTTGTGGCATTGAATCTTTAGAGATAAAAACAGAATCAGGTCATCCGAAAACAGAATTACGTGCCACACGATGATGGGAATTCTGTACAGAGCCAGGCGAATAGTAACAAAAATTTTCATTATAAACATCAGTGCGTAATTTATTAACTGCAGAAAATTTTGCGAATACAGCAGCCGGCGCTGCATTCGAGCGCCAACGTCCCACTCCTTTGCATCGTGCCAATAAAAGAAAACACTTTCGTGTCATTTCGCATCTTATCATTGTTCTGATCATGTTCCTTATATTTTTTACTTGGTTTGCGGTAGCTCTAACAAGTACTTGTAAGAGTTCCCGACGCATATCGTTAGCGTAGAACGTGACACTTAGTACGCGGAACTATTAGCCGTCAAGTGAGGGCCACTTCAATGGCAGGAGAGCCGGACATTAGGCAACTACAATAGAAGCAGGCCTCATGCCAATCATGATATGAAATAATAATATAATTATTAGATGTGAAAACATACAAAAACAAAGGAAGCAGGGAGGGATCAAGCTGACAACTGCCACCGAGAGGGACACAAGGCCTGCGAACTCTGTCGGGACGACGGAATGAAAAGAGAAGAGGAGAAGAAGATAGGAAACAAAGAGATAGGAAATGAAACAGGAAATAAACAAGTGACAGAGACAAGGACAAAAAGAGTAGGAACACGGAAAGAAATGTCTATAAACGAAAGGCCAAATCTGTCTTCTGCATGAAAGTTGGCAAGCCTCTATGGGCCTGGTCGCGTTGAGCAGCACTCCCTCTAGGAAACAGGCAATCGTCAAGGGTCGTACACTAGAGTCCAATCAGTCCATATTCCTTAATTAGCAGTGCACGTTGTATGACGAATGCGGGACAGTCCAATGTAATGCGTTCGAGTGTCTCACAGGAGCCACAGGACGTAAACGACGGACTGTCCACACGTCCTTGACGATACAAGCGTTCCCGCGCCAACACAGAGCCAACTCTTAATTTCACTAACAGTGCTCTGGCACTGCGAGGCAAGCCACGGCCACGAACACGGTGAGGGAACGAGATGTTTGCAACACGGTGGTCCGGGTGCTGCTTTAGGTTAACCCGCCGTGGTTGCTCAGTGGCTATGGTGTTGAGCTGCTGAGCACGAGGTCGCGGGATCGAATCGCGGCCATGGCGGCCCCATCTCGATGGGGGCGAAATGCGGAAACACCCATGTACTTAGATTTATGTGTACATTAAGGAACCCCAGGTGGTCGAAATTTCCGGAGTCCCCCACTACGGCATGCCTCATAATCAGAAAGTGGTTTTGGCACTTAAAACCTCTTAATTAGTTAATTTTTTTTGCTGCTTTAGGAGACATCGGCGGATTAAACACGGGCGTTGTCAATCATACAAGAAATTTCTGGGCAACCACTCCCGTTGCGAGGACAGGTTGAAGCGATGATCAGCCTCTTCATTTGCAGCAATACCCACGTGCGAAGGTGTCTACTGGGCAATGAGAGACAGACCACGAGAAGAAATTTTGTTGGCGGACTCTATTATACGGCGGAGAATTGGGCTATTGGTATCCTTCCCTAACAGCCTGCCAAGGGTAGCACGGGAGTCTGTAAGGATGACGACCTTCGACGTGCTTATTTCTTCCAGTGCGTACTTAGAGCAACACCAGTCGCTACCAGCTCCACAGCTGTTGATGAGCATGGATGAGGTATTCAAAACAGCCTTCTTATGTCACTCCAATGGCAGAAGACAGCTGCTGCAGCGCCTTGGTCGTCGCTGCTTACCGATGCGTCCGTAAATACTTTAGGATGGCCTCCACATTTTTCAAATAAGTGCAGCTGGGCAAACTGGAATAGTGCCGAATCCAAGCCAGCGCAAACACACGTGATGTTAATGTAGGGAGCCAGTGCAATAAAGTAGATAAACCTTCTCTTTTACTGTAAAGAAGGAAATTACGGCAGAAATCGTCTCACGATGACGGTCGATGGTAATGGGATTAGCATTCAAGCAATGTAGCAATTTACTGTCGAGCAGTGCAGCGTTTTCCACTACTTCCGCTATATGTGACAAACTTGGGTATCGTCCCACTTTGCTATGGTACTCGCATTCTGAGGTCGCCCATCAGCATGGCGGTATTACTATTTGACGCCGACGAAGTGACGACTATGGAATGACCACGAAGGAAAGACAAAGGCGGTATGATAACGACGACATGAAGACAATGTGATGACCCCATGATGACGCCATGATGACGCCATGATGACGACGCAATGATGACGATGGCATGACAACGGTGCCACATTCATGATTACAATAGAATGTCGAAGAAGGAATGCCGTCAGTAGATCGACGAAGTCGTTATGACGGCGACGGCAGGAGGTCAATGATGTGGCATTACCAGGGTCCTTCAATAATTTTAAAGGTATTCAAGGACCCTGGCGTTACTGAAGTGATGACGATAATAAAATTATAGCGTTACGACAATAGCATGGCGATGATGGTATATGATAACCACTAAGTGACGAGGATGGCGTGAAAACAACGGCATGACGAAAGTCGAGTGTTGAATCAGAATGATGACGTTAGAACGACAGTATGGCAACGGTTGCAGAATGACGACGGTATGACAAGAAATGCAGGACGACGACTGTATCGCGAAGCCTCTATAATGACGATGGCGTGATGAGGACAGCATGAAAACAACGGCATGACAAACTTGAGTGAGGACATTGGCGCGTCCACGGCGGCATGGTGACGAGGTTTTAACAACTGATGCATTGATAGCCACTGTCTCAAGAATATACAATGACGACGATGACATGATAACGGCAGCATAGTCTCGACTGAATGTTGACAGCCTAATTACGATAGAATGACGAAGAAAAATTGACGTCTATGGAACGGTGACGATGGCATGACAAGAATTGGAAGACGAAGTCAGAATGACGACGATAAGAACGACCCCGAAGGCAACACGACGGCGGTGTGAGAACTAATGCATTACAACTGTGTGACGACGACTGCATGATGAAGATGACATGACGAGGATCGAATGGCAAATTTAAAATGACAACCACATAAAGACGGCATCACGACCACGAGCACGTGCATACAGTGGCCCAAGCCGTTAAACAAATTGGCCCACTGAGTCAGTGTAGAAGTCGTAATACAAAAAACAGCGCAGTAAAGAGAAAGGACAAGTACAGACAGAAGAAGTGCTGACTTTCAACTAAGGTTTTATTGCGGATACTGAGCATAATATATACACCCATCGGAATTTGCAACAGCAAAGAACAGAGAGGAAGGAGGTAAACTGTCACGTGCCATCTATGCCAAGAATTCAAGCTCTTTCTTTGGTAAAGCCACTGACGGCCAACTGACGCACTCATCTTCTACCCGTATTTTATCGGTGGCCTCCACATTTTCCCTGGTGAAGCTGTTGCGGTGGCGATACAGGACGATAGTCTGATCGAAAATGGGATACCAAGGGGGCTGCTCGTTAAATTTTTTTTGTTTTTTTTACAATTGGCAGCCAGTTGGCCGTCTGTAGCAATGTTGCCGTCTAGATTGTTGTGCTCTTGCGGACGCACATTCAGGCACAGCCTGTCTGACCAATGTGTTGTCTCCCACAAGAGAGTGAAATCTTGTTAACAACACAACTTTTGAAGGGGACGTAGGCATCTGGTTTATAGTACAGTCTGGTATGTGCATTCTCGTCGGACAACTCAACTTGTACAAGCTCAAAACCTTACTTGGCGCCGTGAACAACACTTTGATCCCGGAACCTTGCCCTACCTTCTTAAGGTTGTGAGATAATTTAGGCACGTAGGGAATCACTGCTACCTTAAATATGTATCTTCTTTCTTTTTAGAGCGCAGTTCTTAGGCACCCGTTCTTGGGTTGAGCGTCGGCATATCCCTCAGAGCAAATACGCGAAAACGCTCGTGCCACTGCTCGTACGTTCGTCGTCTTCCACCGCAGCTCGCTCGTCAGCGTCCCTCAGCCTAACCGTGCGGACGCATTCTTTCCACTGCTCGCACGTTCGTCGTTGTCGTCGTCTTCTCCCACAGCTGGCTCCGATGCCGCTCATCATGCTAGAGATTCCATACTGCCCCTACCTCTGTGAAGGCGCTGACGGCACTGACCTACTCTCAATCGGTGCGGTGATTTCGGTCTCAAATTCTTTAATATATCACGACATGAAAAAACATGTTGAGCTGCTTTTAAATTTTGAATTAAGGAGTATCCTAATTGTCGGACACTTTTTTTTCTTTCTCTTGTCTTCCGCTCTCTGTTCATCGCTCATGCGGGATTGAGCCTTCCTTCTACGATGCAGGCCTCCGGCAAATGAGGCTGTCACATGCCTCGGATAACCCGATGCACGTGATAGTCGCTGACTGTTGTTGCCAACAACGATAGTTGCCAACAATGTTGCCGACTTTATTGTTGGGCAAGACCACAACAATAAAGTCGGCAACATTACTGCATACGGCCAACGGGCTGCCCATAGTAAAAATGACTAACCCTTCCCCTACCCAAACATGACGATAAGCAAAGCTTGTCCTGGGTGCACTTGACCTTCGTCGCGGTTAAGTAACCCACAGGTAACGGTGCCGGATTGCTTCGGCCACCCAGATTGCCTGTGATCGGGCAGCTCTAACGGCTGGATCGGCGCGCCTACGGTGAGCCCTTTCACGGGCTAGTTCTCGCACCCGCTCATCAAAGGCTGCCAGTCCCTCGGGAGAACGCACAACACGTGGACGTCCCATCAGTTTTCTGAGAATTAACTGAATGTAAACGAAGCCGGTGCAGCACGCAAGACCCTTTCCTGCCCTTTCCTTCCCCGGCGGAAGCGAAACGGCTCTGTTTGGTTGTGCATGCGGCGTGAGCGCGCGCCTATGCAGCTGGTGTCTTTGCTAATGACTCACGCTCTGGCGCAGGCGCAGCTGTCGACTCATCAAACCGACCTTTCCCGCAGCTGTTCTGCTGTCGGGGCAACTAGGTTCTTTTGCGGGACCACAACGCCACCGAAACTTGTGAGCCAATACAAGCTTCGCTTGAAAAATCTGACGCTCAGGCACCTTGCATCTTTCTTTCGATTAGACGTTTCTCGTGTATCGCCACCGCAGCAGCCCGACCAGGGAAATGGTGGAGTCCACCGAGACAGCACGAACATGAGATGAGTGCGTCAGTTGGCCGTCAGTGGTTTATCAAAGAAAGAGTTTGAATTCTATCTACATGGCATGTGGCAGTGTACCGTCTACCTTTCCGTCCTTTGCTTCTGCTGATTCAGATGGGTGTACACACCGGTTCAGGATCCGTAATAGATCCTTAGTTGTAAGGCGCTTGTCCTGTCTTGACTTGTTCTTTGTCATTACTGTGCTATGTTCCCTCTATTACGATGAATAAACAACACGGCCGAACCTACTCCCTTCTGCAGCGTAGAAGGCGCGACGACGACGGTCAGACGAGTTTAAAACCACGAAGCTCAAATGGCGGTGACGGAACGACCACGATGACACCACGACCACGAGCACTTACCTAGTTGCCCAAGCTGGTAGATAACTAGGGCCACTGACTTGGCGTAAGGTCATATGGATAGATTTAATACTGCCGAAGTAGACGAAGAATGCTACTCGCAATAAAAAGCAGGAAGTATATATAGAGAGAAAGGCAAAGGAAATGCAGGGAGGTTAACCAGGTGATATCTCCGGTTGGCTACCCTTATCGGGGAAGGCAAGTAAAGAAGTGTGCAATATAAGCAACCGAGTGTGGCGAAAGAAAACAAAATGAAGTGAAGAAAATTAGGCTATAGGTTACATTGAAGGGGCGTTGAACTATCGAGAAGTAAAGGTGAAGCCGGGAAACAGAAAACTAGTAAGGCGGCATTAAGAAGCGCGCAAAATTACATTTAAGTTGCGTCGTCTTGCGAAACCATTTCCGTCATTAGCATTACGTTTGGGTAACATTTGCATTAATATTTGCCAAACATCAAAGAAAGCTTCACTTAACACAGTTTCCCACATAAGCTTTGGATCCACCAATTGCTTTATGAAAGTTTCGCGGAGTACGAATTGCGTCTGAATAGGAATTGCCTCCTACTCTGAATGGCTCGTTCAGTGTCGGCAGGAGCACAAGGTCAGCAGTTCGTGCAAGGAAAGACCCAACGGACGTGATGCCCGTATGAACAACATTGCCGGCGCCACATCGTCCAGGGTGTCTCGCGACTGCATAAATAGCGCAGAGTGTGCAAGAAGAAGATGTGTGGTGAAGGAAAACGAAACGAAACGAGCAGAAACGTAATGCACCCTGTAGATCTCTTGCAGAAGCGGTCCGCGAGCTATGTTTCGGGCTCCCCTTCACCACTCGCTAAAGTGTGCACGCAGACGCAAACAACCGCAGGCTACATGAAAAGGCCGCGAAGTGGAGCCAGAGATACAGTAGCTATGCGATAGTACACACGATAAGTCCAGGCATGTGTCCTTGCGATTGAAATTAGGGTAAATAAGCTTGCTTACCCTTACAAGTTATACTATTGTACTCGCTCTGGTCTTCCTACAGCGCAGTAAGATGGCGCATTTCTTCTGACTGTTTAAGCGGTTTGTTGCACTCTCCGGTATACATGTTTTCGCTCGACAAGAACAAAGGCTACTGTTCAAGTACACACGTACGAGTGCTTGGACGTGGAAGAAAGGACGGCAGAAAGGACGTTCCACGTGCGCCGCCAAGGTCTGTGAGTGTTCGCGCTGGCTAACACTCCCAGGGTTCTACGAGGAAACATAAATACCCAAGAAATTGGATGGGGAAACGGTGCCGCAGTAGCTCAATTTTTATAGCATCGCACGCGAAATGCGAAGGTTGTGGGTTCGGTCCCCACCTGCGGCAAGTTGTTTTTTCATCCACTTTAATTTCTATTAACATATCGTTTCTTTATTTCATTTATTAAGCACAAGTAATTTCCCCTATGTTGTCCTTATGACACACATACTCGAAGAAGACAGGACGAGCGCTCGTCCTGTTTTCTTCTAGCCTCTGTGTGTGTCACTTCGCGTTACAGGCTAAGAATAAGCATGGCTACGTTGATGATGCGTATTAATTATAATTAGTTTTTTCTGTGCTGCGTATGCTAACTCGGGATTTCACTTCTATTCAATTCAGTGCACTTTATTTCCAGAACACTTCTGGCTGCATAGTTCCTGGACAGCGTGTTGGATTTATTCAGGAATGCTCTTGACCATTTTCCGAAACGAAGATCGTTGGAACATGGGTGAACGCGCCTTTGGCGCAGAAAAGCAGCGAGAACGTCACTGAGACGCTTCAAGTCGACAGGTCTCCGTAGCCGTTTATAGACTTATTAGTGTGTGTTAACGCGGGAAGGAAAGTGAAGTACGAACAGGAGGGTAAATAGATTTTCCGCTAATAGCACATATCACCTCCTCAATGTGTCACGTGCGATATGTGACATATAACCTCGACGACGAAGTGGTACCGGTTCAAGTGCACGCTTTCTTTAAATGCGTCACCAACTCTTCTGGCCGTGCGAAGATGTATGCTTTTGTCCTAGGCTTATTTCATTTCTTCACACACCGTGATAAGCATGAACCAGCTATAGCTCAACGAGGCTGGCGATATGGACTTGTTGATCGGTCATCATTGAAAGGTATCTGTATAGCACAACAAAACAAAGACACAAGAAGAAACGAAGACGAAGTAGTGATAGGTTTATAGAATTTTTTTGTGCATCCTCACGTGTGCGCGCAACTAGTGTTCTCTGTCTCCAGTTCTCATTTCCTTCTGTTCGTCCTTTTATCTCTTTCTGCCAGTGGAAGTTATCAAACCGCACACGCACCTGTTTAACTTTCTTGCCTTCACTCCCTCCCCTCCCCGTCTCTCTCTCTTTCTGTCTGTCAAGTGCAGCTGCCAATCATCTCGCTATTGTTTCTTTGCATTCACAAATATTACGCTTCTCTCGCAGGACAAACCTCCACGGTATGATGGGCAAATAGACTGCCTCGTTACAGATTCGCTAAAAGGCAGGGTTAGCGGTCAGAACGGCCGACAAAGAAACCCACAGAAATCGCGGAAACGTGAAGACGTAAGGTCCCGAATAGTGCCTCGTGCGCACCATGGTAGACTTCATCACACCCGGCGCACTGATGCAGGGCAGCGGATGAAGTGTAGAGGAGGCGGGACGTGGGTATGGGCGAACGCGGGAGAGATAGAGAGAGTTGAGAAGCGGGTGAAGAATGGTCACCGATACTGACCTCCCGAAGAGGCGAACGGACTCAAGGACGCACAGAGATGAGGATCGCAGCATGGAAAAACAGAAAGAAAAGAGAATTGGGCGAGAACGGTCTTACGATTCGACGGGAAAAAAACTAAGCTTGCGCAAAAGGGTCGGCGAAGAAAAAGTTAAAGATGCGAAGAAGATCTCGGTGGGCAAAAATAATTCCAAAGAACAGAACGTAATGAAGAGGTGCATGAGGGAAGGCTTGCGAGAGGGAAGGGGAGTGAGAAGTTCCCGCGCGGTGGAGAGCACGCGGGTGCAGCCAGGCGCTGCTAAAGGGATAACCACTGCCGCATCGATTTCCATTGCAACGCCTGATCACAAACCTCCCGCTGCTCCCGGGGAACTGCTGCTGGCTCTTATTTCTCTTTGCCCTCTTCTTCGTCCTGCCATCCTGAGCGCGGATCGGGATCTTCTTCCTCCACCGCTTTTCTCCACTCCCCCATTTTCCTCGATCTCAGCTCCCTTCTCGGCCTCGCGACGTTTGAGATGTTATCATTTGTTTCCACCCACTTCTCTCCCATTGCCGTGCTAGCCCTGCGCTTGGCTAGTTAGAGCTCCATCATGGACTAAACGGATCCTCGTTTCCAGCTTTGACCCGGTAACAAGCTGCGAATCTCGCCCGCTCGCTTCAGGACCTAACGAGAAGCGGGGTGACCTCCATTCCCCCCTATCCTCCCTCCCCAGTCATCGAGCGTAACGCGCCGTTCGCTTGTTTATATGTCAGCCGAAGCCCATTACAACTGCCTTTGCCCCTTTTTTATGAACTCCTTTTTTGGACTCCTTACAACGTAGACGTTCTTCGCTGGAAACCGATATTCGATAACACCGGAGCGCGTGACAGAACAGGCCATTATTTGTAAAGCAATGATCAACGTGCGTGCACACTTTGAGTTGCGCAAGGAGTGGTGGCACGGTAACGAAGCGGTGAATACTCCGAAGATGCGCCGGTACATAGCTTTTGGCCGAGTGCCAACCAAAGACACGTAAAAGGCGCTCTGAAGTAGTGCCGAGAAGTTGTGAAATGCAGTTGTCCGTATCTTTCGGTTTGGGTATAAGTGGGAAGCGCTGTAATAGACTGGTAAGTGCTTGCAAAACGTAGCTCAATATACTAAGTCCCTTTAGCTTAGCGCTCAGCGGGGTTACCGCATAGGGTACATGTATAAGTTTCGTTTGAAAAGCGGTATAAAGCCTGCATCAATGCAAATTGAGTAGTAAAGCATCTTAAGATATAAAATAGCACATCTTAAAAGCGGCGCTATTGAATTTTTTGATAAAGCAAAGGTTGAAATGGTTTTGTGTGTTCTAAATTTTAGTATACACTGAGAAACGTAACCGATTAGTTAAGGGGGTACTACGACTTGTCTTTGAGCCAACAGTGGCGTAGCTACATATGGAATTTTATATGGCAGCCTGGCTACTTGAGTTAGTGTCTCTGGAGACGTCTTCTGAGCCAACAGTTTGAACAGAGGACTTGTTTAATCAAGGCAGTCAAGTTTCTAAAGTAGAAACATTCGCGCAGGTAAAATTTTCTTTTTTCGACCACTGGACACCAACTGCAACTTATACAAAAATGACAGACGTCTACTTCTGAATAGGAGCGGCACACCGTCGTTCTAACCCGATAGCCTGTAGCGTTTTCTTTTTGTTGTTGTTGTTCTTGTGCCTGGCTGATTGTTCTCTTCTTTTTCGGCCATCACGAGCGTACGATGGTCGCACCACTGCAGACTTATATGGAGCTGTTACTTGCCTGTATACTTGAAAAGTACAAGTAGTAACACCTACAATCGTAGACTGAAAGCATTCAATGCCATAATATTTAGGTCTACTTAACCTTCTAACAGACAAACCTACCTAAGGGTTGTTCTTACACTGTAGAACGGTTTTTAGAAGTATGAAAGTTCATGCACATCTGGCGCACTTTGGTTACTGATGAACATAAAGCTTCTCGGCAGATTCCATCACGCTATCAGTACCGATACGCCGTTGGTCTCATGGTACAGGTGTAATTGCGAGCGCGGGTATATGTACAGAAAAGTACGAAACGTAATGCCTGACATTTAACACACGAATCGCACTTCTCGATCGCGATGTTGGCAGATATCCTTTAGGAGTCGCACCTAAGTATACTAACACCATTTATTACCTATAAAGCAGCGCCACTATGCCAAATGCTCCCTCTACTCATTCGCGATTACGTCGCAGGTGCTCACAGGTGACATCCCGCTACGTGTACTCGATACGGCACCGACGCCACATCAGCAGAAAGAGGCAAAGGAGCCAGGTTCACATGCTACACCTGAACGACTGCAATGTTGACCAGAAGTATCCCAGTACCCCCGCCCCACGCCTTCAAATGCGCTGCCTCCACGATCGTCCCGTGCTGCAAACCACATTGAAACCCTGGCGAGGACACATGTTGTGCGCTAGTGTCAGGGTCCGTATTGGCTCACCAAGCCTGATGACGACACAGTCTCCATCATCTGCCCAGTTTTTATTGCGTCATCTGGGGGATCGGCTCACTTTACAAGGACACTGTTTCTGGGATCAGCCCTTTTTACATGCAGAAATCGAAATCAAACAGAGGCGTACAGGTAAGTGGAGGCAAATGAATGAACAGTTCTCTACGAAGAGTTATCTCGGACGGGAACATTTTGACAACAGGACTTATTTTCATACCAATGCCTTCTTTGAAGCCCTGGCTCCAGGAACCTCCCGTCTTCGACAACTGCAAAAGGGGTTGACGTTGGGCTTGCTGGTCCATCTTAAGCGCGGAAGTAGCGCGAGAAACGACGTCTAAAACCAGATACTACAAGAGCGCTGGCTAGCATCTCGCTTTGTGTACATCGCTGCGTAAGAAAATACGTTCCATGACCACACGTCGTTTGCCAAATGACGTCAGGTTATCAAAACCAGTAAGTAAAGAATGGGATATGGGACGGAAAATAAGATTAGAAAAGGTCAGCAAAAGAAACAAAAAATTATTTTCAAGGAGCCACTGGCAAGGTCTAATTCTTCAGGCATTCTGAGCACAGAAAAATACGCAATTTATTTTCTGGTTAAGTTAATAGACAGCGCGCTGACATAACTGTTGCCTTTTAGGAACACCAAATTTGCATAATGGTTCATAAAGGGCTTTAGAATTGTGCAGTCTTGAAAATCCGGTGTTCACCCACAGGTAGACCACATATTATAAGGCTCTCAACCTCAAGTTTGCAGACAGACTCCAGCGCCACTCCTTCACCCTAGCGGATAGCGGCGCCACCATGCATCTGCACCGGCACTGAGAGGCGCTCGCGGTGACCGAGATCTCTCCGAAATAGCTCCTCGAGCATTGATGTTCCCTGCAGCGAATTGTTCCTTTTTCACGGAATTTTCGGCCACTATGTTGGATGAATTGAAAAAGAGGAATCCTTGCGAAATTGCAGGGATTTTTAAGATCGACGAAGTGAATACTAGAATTAAGTCTTTGAGCAAGCCAACACTTTGACAAACCACAGTACACCCTTTTCAGTGCACACACACGCACGCACACGTGTGTGTGTGTGTGTGTGTGTGTGTGTGTGTGCGTGTGTGTGTGTGTGTGTGTGTGCATGTGTGTGTGTGTGTGTGTGTGCGTGCGTGCGTGCGTGCGCTTTGACTTTCTCGTAAATAGTGACTTCATGATACCTTTCGATGTGGACCATTTATTATACGCTTTCGCAATCTAATCGCGTCTTGAACTGGTCGATCTGGAGTGACCGCCGTAATCCTGGAGCGTGGGCTAGGAATTCATAAATCCGAATCTACCAGCTGAAAGCAAAAAGTTATTTGGGGCTCTGTGCAATTATCGTGTTTCTATTTGTTTTTCGCGCGTACTCGCATAGCCTTGCGAGCGCTGACATTCCAGTCTTTGTTAAAAGTATACGGGCTACGTTCCCTGCGACCGCCATGCTGACTACACCATCTTAAAGCAGTTTGTGCGCAAGGCTTAAAGAATCATTAGGATTTCCGGGTTTACGTGCCAGTACGACGATTTCATTATGACACACACCATAGATGGGGGCTACGGATCAATTTGACCACATTTGGTTGTTTAACTTGCACTCAATTCACGGCACAGGGGCCTTTTTTGCGTTTCTTCCCCATCGAAATCCGACAGCAGCAGCTGGGATTTGATCCCGTGGGCTCGTGCTTAGCAGTGCAACGCCATAGCTACTAAACCACCATGACGGGTGTCTACAAAGGTTGCACATATGCAGCCGGCAGTACACGCTGAAGTTAAACTTTGATGTGTTCCAGATACATTGCGCTGCAGAGATTATGGTTTGACTGGACTGATGTTTTATTCCTTTAATCATTCCTTCCTTTCTTCTTCTTTCTGTTTTTGTTTTTGTTTCTTGAAGACTTTGTGGTCACTGTGGTTTATTTTTCATCGTTCAAGGACAGCCGTTTCCCATGCTATTTCGAAGGCTCGCTCCACTCGATAGAGGACAACTACAATGCGGATTTGCGGAAATGTCTGTATGCCCCTTTACTCCTTCCTCTCCTTTCCATTACTCATGGCTGGAACAGCAAAGATGTGCGTGATGTTTGACCACTTTTAAGTACTTCTCAGTGCTCTTTTGCATTCAAGGATCTCTCAACATATACAAGAGATTGCCAATTCTGCAACACGCCAAACACCTTTTACCTGGCAATGCAAAATGAACCCACTGACAAGGCCCATCCAAGCACCAACAGACGGCCATCGGGAGGCCAAGCTGACAAGCCCAAGTCCTCAAGGCCAGTTAGAGCTGGCGAACACAGCTTGGCTATTTGGCTTTAAGCACAGCATCACGGTTACCCGGAATAGAGTAGCCATCCACCTCCGGGCATTAACCAGCTTGGTCTCTGAAATAAAGTTTATTTGCTCGCTCATTACTTCCTTGAGTTCACTTTCTTGCCCATGCAACATGGAGTCGTCTACTAATCGCTGGTGCCTCTACTAATCGCGCAACCTTCTCTTTTACATCAATGAAAAAAATTGACAAAACAAAATCGATCCTTCCAACTGGCGCAGCACGCGCCACTGCTGCGCATACGAGGAGGCCTATTTGTTGTATTTGTTTCTTTCTACGTCCTCGTTCTGTCGCGCTTACACATTCTACCATGAAGCTTTACGCCATTTCCTAACCAATGACCGCATTGTTCTGGGCACCATCGGACTCATCGTCGTTATAGTAAAACAATGATGGATCAACTTAACCTGACACGTATGTAGCCATTCTCGGCGTAGATGCAGGAAATAGTGAGCACAATAGAAAAAGACACCATTACTGTGCTTCTTACAAACCAATAAAATATATACATTGCTAGACGTAATAGTTCTGTGGAAACCCACAAGGTGGAGAGAAGAAATTAATTAAGGGAAAATGAGACATCCACTCAATCGCAGCCAAACCCGTATGGGTTTCCTTTGCAGCAATTGCTACGATTGGCCGGATGTCTCATTTTTCCTTAATATACGTTGCTATGTGGGATACGCTAAGCACGGGCCTACATTAAGAGTAAAAATAACGTCGTTGATCTCGCAGGATGAAATACGCAGATGGTAAGAGGATAGAAAGGAGCAATAGCAAGCGTTGTGATAGAGAGCGTATCGTATTTGTTCCGACTGCCTTGTCGTGTTAAGCCGCTTCTACAGACTACTTTGTTTTGTATTGTGCCCAGTTGTAGCCCTTGGGTGATTTCTTTTTTGGCTGTCTTCCCCAGCAAGAAGGGGGAAAAGAAGGCATTTCCTAATTTTGTAAAGGCTTTCGTTTCGGATTGCTCGAAGCAGCGCGGGCGTGTCATTCTTATGTCATGCATTTTTTTCGCTGTTTGGTTTAACATTTATAATCTGTGCTATCTGCAAGCGCTTCGCGTTTCCAGCTCTCAATATCATACGAGGCTCCGCGAGAGTGCCCCTCTTGCAAAATAACGTCCGTTGTTTCGCCTGTTTTGTTCGTCCTTGATTCTGATGCGGGAGTAACGTAGAAAAAAAAATGAAAGAGAGAAAGAAAGAAAAGCGTAACTGCGCAGCCGGAGTTCATTCCCAACCCGCTTGTTTTGCGACGCTTAAGCGGATTGTGACGACTTTGGAGACGCAGCACGCATGCCCGCTCGCGCGCTCAGCATCTTGCGATCGAGAAGTCAGCTCGTTCTTTTTGTGTTACACTAAAGGAAACAGCTGAAAGTTCGGAATTAGGGGGAGGGGAGGGGGGGGGGAAGGTTTCAGAGAACACCACGTAGTGCAGTGCCGCGATTTAATTTCTCCTCCCCAAAAGTCTTACGAAACCAGGCGTCCCAGTTGTTTTCGCGAAACGCAGAACGCGCAATTCGAATGATGCCAGCTTAAAGGAGGAACGAGGAAAGGCGGGAAGGAGCACGCTAGGAGGAAGATAAAGCCTGGCTTTGTCTCGTTCCCTCGGGGAAGAAGCCGATACGAATCCGGCCGCCCTCAGAGGCAGGAGCTTGGAAAAGCGGAAAAACAAAAACAAAGAAACAAACAAACAAGCAAACAGGAACAGCAGAACCGATAATGTTTTGCGCACTGCGGACGAAATTCAAGAAACGTCGCTGGAAAGCGCGTTGCATTCCTCGGCGTTCGGTTTACTCGCAAGTAGGAACGACAGCAGAGCATATTCGAGGAGAAGAGTTTGGTTGCCTGGTTAGCAAAGAGAGGGCGACGTTCTACCTGCTCGAGGTAAAAGACTTATTGCAGTTCCCGATTTGCTCGAAGGGGAGCCGCTTGCTGACCCAAAACTTGGCTAAGCGCGTTACCCTAAGAGGCAGAAACAGTGATTGCAGTGACTCGTGGACTGGGGAAGCAGACAAAGGTAAAACAACTGTTCGAGTCCCGTGAAAACATTCGTCCCAACTCTTTGTTGCAAATATATCTCCGGTATTTGGTTGGTATATTGATCAAGCTTAACTCAAGCTTCCCAAATGAACTTTATGAGTGGCAGTTCTTTCTGTTCTGAGTGGCCGTTCTTTCTGTGCTTTTCTGGAAAGAGCAGTAAAACAAAAGCAACAACGGTAGACAAGATATGAGGTATTCTCATAGTGCATGTACGAAAAAACGTTCCTTTACCAACGAAGAGTGGCGTGACCGAAGCTAGAGCTCGTTATCCGACGCTATTACGTACTCACGGGCAGCAGTTTCAGGGACGATAACGTTTCGACGCAACTCTCCACCGCACTCTTGCGGTCGCTCCGCTTAGCCCATAACTTTAAGCATCTTATAAGAATACGCAACAACCCTTACCTCATCGCAGTCGCGCAATGACATCTCCATTTCGAAAGGAATAGCCCCGAAGGGACCACACTTTAAGCCAGTTTCAGATGATAAGGCGACGTTCGCATAAACAACGCGCATACTCTGCGGATCTTCGATGCCCGAGCCCACCGAGACTCGTCAAAAAAAAAAAAGAAAAGAAAAGAAAAAGTATTTGTGCTTCGAAAGTCGACCTATATGGAGGCGAAGTCACGCATCCACATTGCTGTGCACAGTGTCGATCGAGCAAACAGGATCGCAAGAGCAAGTCTACATGAGAAGCGGCCGAGCTGGGCTCCCCATCAATTTAAATTCCCGCCTAATGAAGCTGCGGCGTGTACGTATATAAAGGCACTATTGCCCCCAAAATAAATTTGCGGCCTCCGATGAAACGAGCGGCCCGCGCTGACTACTCGTTGTCGTCCATATAGTCGCTGCCTTCTCGGCCGGCGTGCTAATTACGGCGCCCCTCTCCCTTTGCTTCCTCGCCATTTGCAGTCGCTGGGGAGGCATACGCGCGTTGGCCTCACCCAAACGAATTCGTGGAACCGCTTGCTCCGGTGCTTGCTTGCTTGCTTGCTTGCTTGTGGTCGCAGTAGGTAGTACTACAGCGTGGGCTCGCGATGCCAGCGGGCGGGAGAAAAGGAGGGTGAGTGGCGGCACCGCCGCTAGGTCTAACGTCTTTAGCGCGGGCTTGCCCTCCCTCCCTTCCCCTACCCGTGGCGCACTGATAAAGCGGTGCCGACGTCGTTCGCCGTAGTGGCCGCATTGTGGACCGCAGCAGGCAATCTGGCCGGGGCGGTCTTGTAATTGGGCCCGCGAGAGATCAGCCGCGGGGATGCAAAGAGCGGGCCAAATATCTTGGCGATGTACATACGGGTGGAAAGGCCACGGACACGGTTTCTACCTACCGCGTCGATTCTCTCTCTCTCTCTCTCTCTCTCTCTCTCTCTCTCTCTCTCTCTCTCTCTCTCTCATTTTCTGTTGTCTTCTTTCCGCGGGCATGCCGGTAGCCTGCAGTAATAGGGTTTGTCTGAGCAAAGAAACGAAAAAGGAGGAGGGACGGGCTTCCTGATTACGCCGTTATTTGGCGCCGGTTTTCCTCCGCTGCTCGAACGTAGGTGAAGCCCGGACTAAAGCACCACTGGCGTGGCCGAAGAGGCAGCATGGCCCCGCGACTGATCGCGTCCCATCTCGTAGGGTGCCTCCAGTGGAATGCGCTGGTCCACGCGGGCTGCTGCGTTCGTGCGCGAGTACACGAACATTGGAATCGGTACACTTCGACACCTAAGAGAAGCAACGAAAAGTGCATTGCTCTATTTCGAGGAAACGTAATATTAGCATTTCCGAATGCTGAAGAGTGCTAGCCTTGCGGGAAGCTCGGCGGGAGTTGCTATGTTTGAGTACCATTTTCATGCGACAGCGGCTAAATTGAGTCACAAGCAATTCTTTGGTACCATATTCATTTGATCGAAGTGCACATAGTAGGTTAACTAGACACGAGGGCATTAATGCTACAAACGTGTCATGAACATGGTACTCCGCTATGATATGCTTCCAGGTCTCAAAAGTACTAATTACTAATTACGTACCGCGGCCGAAGAAGAAAAAAATGTACAAGAAAAGAAAAGCTTAAAGGAGTATCGCAATTAACGAAGACTTTCTCAGTGATAGATGTTACGCGCTCACGCACTAGCCATTTTGATGTCCACCTCTGGCCCCAATGGCGCCGGTGTTCATCCGTGACCGCCGCAGGAATGCCAGATTGCTAGAAGTTTAGCGCAGTGCCCCTCTGTAGATTCGAAGGCAGGTTCCACAGGCCCCACAGAGGGGTAGTCAGTTGTGTTTCCTCTCAGATACTCTGGCGACACTTCCGCATAGATGAACAATGCTTCTGGACAGCGCAGTGACGCCGCTAGCTGATTGACTGTCGCCATGTCATAACGTTCTAGTGTACTGTTGTCTCTATACAAATCTATAGTGTCACGTCGCAGGGTTTGTTATTCCAGAGGGTTACGCTGTAATGTTATGCAGTGTTGTGTTGTAATGGTAGAAATATGTGTTGCTTTGTAGCGTTGTCGTTACAACAGAAGTACGTGCTGTGTCGTTACTACAAAAAAAAAGAAATGTGTGCTGTTACAACAAAAACTTCTGTTTCACAGAATTTGTCGTCACTACGTCAGTTTCTGTTTGTTTTTCAAGTGTGTGGCGTCAGCTATCGCACCGCTGCTTCACATAACGCGCGAAACTGCAACTCTACCATCGGTCAGTCTCTGTTGCCCCTTTTTCTCTCAAAGAAAAGCAAAGCATGCGAAATCGCTACTTTAAAGCGGTATAACTTTACGACTCGACACACCATGTGAGTGCCTTCCATCTCTGGTCAGAACTCATCATACGACGAGACGGTCCCTCGCATCACCGGTTTGTGCCAGCGAAAATTTCTTCAAGTGAAACGTGAGCCCACAGGACAACGAATTCGCGCGCGCGCCTACGCCAACGACATCAGCGTGCGTAACGACGCAAACACGGTTTACCACCGACCGAACCTCCGGGCCAAAAAAGCACCGAGACTCTACAACATGTGCGCTTAGTGAATATGCCTCGATATCCTGGGACGTTTCGCAGTGCCTTGTGCACTCTACTCCGTTTCTCGAGGAGGGATGCGGTGGGCGCCACTCGCGCGCTGGAGTAGCGAAGTATTACGATTGAGCGCTCCGGGCGATGCGAATACCGAGTAAATAGAGTTGCGACGCGCGCAGGGATAGACTTGTCTGTAACTTGTCTGAACGCGATGCAAGTGCCTCGCGCGCGCGCGCGCCCTGAGCGCACCCGTGGGGCAAAGGACGATTTCTCGATCTGTTTACCTACGCTTTGAATAACAAATGAGGAAGTCGTACTAGCCCGCGATCGACGAAGACGTACCGAGACGATGGCGTCGAGGAGTGCGACGCCCAAACTTGCTTACCACCCCGCAGTTCGAAGACGACGGCAAATCCGCCAATTTCACGACCATTCCGATTATTCTAGAAACTGTCTCTGATGAGCTGGCTTCCGTTTAAAACGTCGCTTGGGTTTCAGTGTGTTTGAGCTAGAACGCCTTTGCATGGTTTCCCTCTTGTTGACCGACGGAATAAAATGGAACAATCGTGCCCTGCAAGGGTCGTCGAACCCATCGGACACATGCGCGCGCATGAGTGGTTCTTACGTACGTATCCGACAATGCCAAGAGGGTGCTGCTAACTGCATTTTGCGTCTGAGTACAACTATGCTGATTAGATGAGCGAGCGCAGAGGCAGCATTCCAATTAAGGCGAAATGCAAGAGTGCTCCTGTACCCAGCTTTGGGACGGACGTTAAGAAAACACCGGGTGGTTAACATAGATGTAGAGCACTTCACTACGCAGCGGTGGTGACAACCGAGTGATACAAATAAAGGAAGGCAGCAGACGACCTGTGAGACCCTCGCAGAATCAAAGCTTAAGTTCTGGTCAGGCTGTTTCTTTCGAGTAGTTGCAGTAAACGTTTCTGTGACAGGTAATATAAACAAGAGGCACTAAAACGCTTCCAGCATTTAACGGTTTTGAGCATTTACTTGAGAACTTATGCACATCAGCCCCAGTGCATCATCCGCTCCCCCTCCCCCCCCCCCTCTGGGTCCCTTCATTTTACAGTTACCAATTATGGTATCGGTAGTTGTTACAGTAGGGTGCGGTTAGTAAAACATGCCTATAACGCTTAGGAGTGCTTGCAAACAGCGTAGTTACAGTGTAGCTGCAAAAAGTTACCGCACACACTGTTGTTAACATAGAGAAACTGAAGCTCTCCTACAGGTCACCCATTACCTTACTCCTATTGTTTGCTTTATACAGGGAACACACCGTGGTTGCTTAGTGGCTATCCCGTCAGGATGCTAAGCACGAGGTCGCGGGATTGAATGCGGGCCACTGCAGCCGCATTTCGATGAGGGGCGAAATGCGAAGACACCCGTGTACTTAGATTTAGGTGCGCGTTAAAGAACCCCAGGTGGTCGAAATTTCCGGAGCCCCCCACTACGGCCGTGCCTCATAATCAGAAAGTGGTTTTGGCACGTAAAACCCCACAACTTGTATACAGGGTGCCCCAACTAACTTTAACCAGAGTTTAAAAACGTGCGAGTGCCACGCAGCTGGACAGAACAAAGGCAAAGTTGAATGAAGTATTTTTATTTCAAAATACCTAATCAAATAATTAGTCTTAATTAAATAATCAACTCCTCAAACATTAAAATTAGTTGAAAATTGTCAATAAGAAAATTCTAGAGCGACATGAAAAACTCCCGATACACCTTTCTGTTCCTCAATACGAGCTGCATAAAAGTTTTTCCTAGCGTGAAAGAAGCCCGTGAATACACGCAAAGTGACTTGAGCGGCCAGTCACAGGTCACTTTAGCGTTCATTTGCGGGCTCTTTCACGCTCGGAAAAACACTTTTATGTAGCACGTATTGAGGAACAGAAAGGCGTACCGGGAGTTTTTCATGTCGCTCTAAAATATTCTCACTGACACTTCTTATCTAATTACAATATATGAGAAGTTTATTATTTATTAAGAGTAATTGTATAATTAGGGGGAATGAAATAATAATAACCTGAGCATCTCCAAGCGACGCCAAACAACATTACCTTCGTTCTGTCCAGCTACGTGGCATTTGCATATTTTAAAACTCTGACTAAGGTTTCCTGGGACACTCTGTATAAGAAAGGTGACTCGTATAGTTCACCGAGGACACCGCAGACGCATTGTGTCTTGCGCGAAAACAGTGAGAAAACGAGAGCAGATTCAATACTTTCGAATGCTCATAATTCAGCCAGAAATATTACCGTTTCGGCACACATTGCATTAAACCTGGCCCCCATTATCACCACGGCACACCTAGAGTTACCTCAGCACGCCGAGAAGTACAGGAGAATGAATTGAATTATGGGGTTTTACGTGCCAAAACCACTTTCTGATTATGAGGCATGCCGTAGTGGGGGACTCCGGAAATTTCGACCACCTGGGGTTCTTTAACGTGCACCTAAATCTAAGTACACGGGTGTTTTCGCATTTCGCCCCCACCGAAATGCGGCCGCCGTGGCCGGGATTCGATCCCGCGACCTCGTACTCAGCAGCCTAACACCATAGCCACTGAGCAACCACGGCGGGTTGAAGTACAGGAGATAACGGGAACATAATGCTTTAGTGCATTTGAAGAAAACTTTACGTCGAAACTGTTAGCCTCTTGTTCAGAATTTTCCGTGGTGTGCTCACCCAAAAACAGCTGCTGGAACAGGGGTTTACGTACAGTCACACCCGTTTACGTCACCTGACGTCAACATGGATGGCGGTACTTGTCTAACGTCTGCACTAGCTTCGCTATACATCCAATTTACCAGAGTGCAATGGAGGTGGTCTTTTTTTTTACAAAGCTTACAACTTACCAACACATTTACCTCTGTATACACATTGGGTGTAATATTCCCTCCAAGGTCACTATAACTGATCTCTGCGGCAGATATAGTTCCCCCAGCTAGGTCTCCACAGGAAATTTTGCGCCGTTTGCAAAACGAACTTATAAGTGTGTTTGCCTGCAGAATTTACTGCAGAACGCCGTGATTAACCTAGACACTTGAATTTCACGTGCACATCCGTCATGGCTTACTCCGTATTTTCACCAAACAGAATTGCCTCGTTGGGTCACCGAGATTACCAGGAAATTCCACACATTCCAAAACACAAACGAAAAAAAAGTGTGGAGAACGAAGATTCGTTAATTATCTACAAATATGATCATTAGGTCAGAAAAATTAAACTGTCCCCACATCGCCCCTGAAATGGCCCCCATGCCACTTGAATGTGAAGGTGATGTCATGTACATTCATCTTGCGACGCTACGAAAAAAAGAAATACGAATAACGGCCGCATAAGCGTTTTGAGCGCTTGAAAAAAAAAGAATTTATTTTTCAAATCCCATAAACAACGTATTCTATTGTAAGTTTGCCCACACATAACCCATAACGTGCACCCCGTTTTCTCGTAATGTAAACATCACGGCACGTGGAGTTCTCCCAGAACATTGGGCGAACTACCTATTCGGTTCGTAAAACATGCTTGTAAACTCTTGTTCACCCTGAAACACTCGGATAAGTAAGTTCTACATGGGGCCCAATCAATATACATAATCTGAACTTTTGTCGTGCACCACCAACAGCATTGTTCCTACTTGAACAAAATATGAGAAACGTGGCCCTGTAGTTCAAGGGGTGACCTGGAAAACTACTAAGCATCTCGTATAAATCATCAAAATGGGGGAGGGGGGGGGGATTGAACCATTGGTCAACAGTAATTTCTAAGGTATATAAATAACCTACGCACTTCAGGCGCGAATCACCAATAACGCGACTCTTATTCTCTATAGCTATAGAACTGTTAACCCTTCAGCTCTCCTCAGGTAGCGGAGAAAAATTTCAAGCCTTTCACGCAACGCATGTAAACGGGCGGAAAGCGGAAAGTTTAGCAATCTTGCTAGAAGTCCCTTATTTTACCTAAATAAAAAGTATAAAAAGAACATTTAAGAAATAGCTAACTTCTTTGGGAGGCCGGTGTACACTCTCGCGAGAGCTTCGTGCCGTCTGAAAGCGTAGCTGCTGCACAGTCGGTGGTGAAGCTGCGCGGCATTTCTTCACCGCCTGGGCTGACGGTTGCGGGACGCGTTCGTGGGCGAACTCCGATGCGCGTGTCCTTTGCGGGAGACGCCTAGCTGGCTCGCCGCAGCTTCGCTTAGGCCGAGTCTCACAGCGCGCGGTATCTGGACGGTCGTATACAGGGAATTTCCGGAGGTCTATCTGACCTCCGTGAAGCGAGCGAGCGGAGAACAAAGCGAAGGTTCTAAGCCGTTGTCCTGCCGTGGTCTTCATTACGTTGTCGTCAAATCCGACTGTCGACGCCGCGGTCATCGTAGTGTCGCCACCACCGTCGTCGTTCTCGCATCGTCATGCCACGTACGTAACATATGTCGACGACAATTAGTGCAGCCATCGTCGAACGGCGTTATCGAGGCCGGCGGTGTGCTTTGAAGCATGGCTAGTGTGAACCATTTGATTCCTGCTGTCGAAATAAGCTATTCGCTTACTTTGACAGTCAGCTTCGATGGTTGCTGCAACGATTTCATTCCGCTCATTAACGATAACGTTGAGGGCCCCGTGTCGCGGAAAATCCGACGTCGGAGCTAGGCGTCCCGCAATCAGCGTCAGGGTTGCTAGATAGCCCCAACAAGAAATAGCCAAATCGTGTCAAAAAGTATCCCAAGAATAGCCACACACAAATTTTTCGTGGGCGAAATGTAGCCAAAAATATAGCCGAAACGTTTGATGGTGTTCTACAGGTGTCTTATAGAAGGTGTAAATGGTGTCGAAATATCGCCGCGTGTTTCCGAATCTAGAGTTACTTCCCGCCGCATGCAATCAGCACAACACAGGCCTCAATATCTGCGTAAACAATTCTAGTGAGTGCTGTCACTCACGCATTGATTTGGACACCACTTATCGCTAAAATTAACCGAATAATTTTTTCTTTGTTTCGATGTACTCCCGACGTTATTGGTATTTACGGAGCCACATTACGAGCTAACTTCAGTTCACGCTTCGCTGTATCCGAGACATTTTTCTATAAGAGTACGGCAAACTATTGCCAGCTCCAACCTCGCCGAACACCTTCGGCTGTTCACGATCGTGCTCCCAAGAGGTGGTCCGAGCGCAAGGCAGGGCGTCGGAACGGAGAGAAAACAAAAACGAAAATGAAACAAAATGATATTTTTGGCCGGAATATAAGCGTAACCAAAACTTTATTACTATTATTTTTAAATTTCTTGACCGGTTTTCAGTTCAAGGGGAAAGCCGTCAATCCGAAACAATCGACGTCGGAATCGGCGAGTATCTCAGGTTTGCGCATAAGCGCGTATCTCAGGGAGGGATAATGCAAGCGATAGCCGGTCAAGCGCTCTACTATAATCTAAGCTTGCCGATCGGTGTACTAGCAGATCGGCATCGTAGCGAAAATCAAGGGCTCGCGCGCTGAAGAGCTTATAGTTTCGTTTTATAAGGATAACATGCTTTGTTACTTAAGTTTTATCGTTCCTTTATGTTCGTTTAAGTTCGTTTTATTGGAACAGCGGTCTTTCATTTCGGCAAGTACACTAGATGACGTGCTGCTTCTGAGATCATGCTCACTGCCTTGACTCGAGGCACCGAGTATGACCTCAGAATTCATAATTGATTTATTTAGAAAAATAAATACTATGTTTTTATTGTTACTTCGTTTTGAATATTTTTGCATACGAACCGAAACCGTCACGAACCGCTAGGGATCATTTTTCTTTTTCGTTCTGGAGCAGAACCGGAACGGAACTTTCTTCAGTGAGACGTAACTAATACCAGAACGAAAAACATTTCGTTCCGACACCTTGGCTCAAGGCATTAAAATAAGGATGCCTTTCCTAAGCTCGATTCAAAAAATCAACATGTTATTTCTCTCCGGCTCTCTCTCTTTCTTTTTTCAATTTACTCGAAAGCACCTCGATGCTGAGTCAGCAAATGCGGCCGCTTGGAGGCACACTGGACTCTGGAGAAAACTTGAAAGTGGCAGCTATGGCTGAAATTCGCCTTAGAGTGAGAACAAACAAAACGACCTGCTGGCCCATAAGAGCAAACGTAAATTAAAGTTTATAGTTTTAATTGTCGCCTGAGTTACGGCACTGGTAAAAATATTCCAGGTGGTATTAGTATTGCAAAAACTAATGGCTGTTTACTCTTTGCAACTGCGCAAAGAGTAAACAGGGATTCGCTGGTAAGGTTCGTGCCTTACGAAAACTTTCTGTGAAGTTTCTGTGAAAGCAGGCACGAATTCTGTGTTGCCACATTTACGAGGGGGGCTCTGTACATTACTTTCAGTACAACTTGAGAAAAAATAAAGAAATGTTTTTCCACTAGGGAACACACAAAATCGATTTATATAGGTCGCACGCGGCTGTCATAAAGTTACGTACAAAGTAAACCCCTTTGTCTAACAAATTAAAGCACTATACATCAGAATAGGAAGTCAGTCAAATGTTTTATATAACTTTACAAATTTGCAAGAGCTGTTTGCCCAACCACCACTGCGAGCTGTGCAAAAATAATAAAGTATGGACGTAACAGTACCAGAAACATCTATTATGTATATCGAACGCAATTTTTTTCTCATCACAGCTGGGAAAAAACGCGTGAGAAAGTGCAACGTAAGGACTAGTGAAATGAACAAAAATGAATTATAATGGTGTAAATTATCTGCATATATAAAGCAAGCCATAATGTCAGTTACTCATTGGCACAAAGTTTAAATGGAAAAAAAATTGCCGCAGGAGTACGGTATGAAAACTGACGAGTTATATCCTAACGCTGGCCAGGCAATCACTCATCGACCTTCGGTGAGCAATTGACTTGCCATCTTCACTGTTGACGAACATAGTTTTTCATATATTTACCCAGCTTATCACTGTAATAATATGTGCAATGTTCAAGAAGTACCATGAAAGAATCGCAACTTTCACGTAATACGTAGCTGCTTGACCAAAACAAAGAACGAAAAAAAAAGCATTAAGTATAGTCCCAGATGATACTTCTCACACTGGGAGATTTACGCAAAAGGGTATAAATATACATTCTAGCCCTATTCGAATTAACTTACAATGCCATTTGGACCAGATAGAACTGCAGCGTTGAAACGCGACAGAAATTGTTCATCTGTCTATAAATCTTTGCAGCAGTCCCCACTCTCTGCCATACCAAACTTAATTTAAAGGAGAGTTTGTAATGTCTCATCCGACATGCGGTTTCTCAAATCATTCTTTGTCAACGAAACCTGGCTGAACACGCGTTCGACTGGTGCGTTCGAGACAGCGCCAGTAGGGACAAAGCAAGCTCAGACAGCAGAGGAACATTGGATTTCCGGCACTGTTTCCTGCATTCCTTATGCTTGGAGATGGTTGGTGATACCACAGCAGATTATTTCGTTTTGATCGACAGTCGAGACTACTACGCTACGCTGAGCGTGTGCTTAAAAACTAGAACGGTCGCGTTTCTCATTTAAAGAGACTTGCGGATATTTTCGTAACGTTTCTGGGTAAATAAATAACGCGGTGATTTGCGGGAAAACTAAGAAATAAGCTTCCAGGAACCCCTGATAAACAATGAAGGATGCCGAGAAATAATAGAGAGTTTTAGATTAGTGCGACACAAGCATTGGGGCCCCTTAGCGCTTGGGGTCCCAAACGCTTGCGTCCCCCTAATCTAATACTCTTTAATAACTCGACACTACACGCGCGCGAATACTTGAGCTGTTGTGTAAGTACATGTAAAAATTTGCTGCATAGCATCCGGCACGGAACCTGTTTTCGACAACTGTCAACCGCACCATTTCTTTTTTTACTGAACCACGCGTGAACTGGCAACAAATGGCACCGAAAACAAAACGAAAACAAGAGAGCTATTGTTGACGAGGGCTTACAGAGTTGTCATCTGTCGGAAGCGCCTTGGTTGCGTAGTATGAGTGATAATGTGGCGCGTTCCTCATAAGTTTGGCTATCGGTGCTCAATAAAAACACCACGTGGGAGTCCTTCTAGACATTTCTGTAAGTACTTTCGAATAGAAGGAAGTTTTTTGCTGTCAAAATAATAATACTGGACAAACAGCAAGCATAGAATGGTTTACGGACACTTTCTCGTTACCGAAAACGTGCAGTGAACGCCCACTGCGCGCGGTCACCGCGGTGGTGCCACCCGAACCGGGTTCTTGCGTGAAAGGTCGGCAGTCGCAAAGAGGGAGCTATGTGAAATATGTTCTTATAGTTGGCTGTCTGTATAACGAAATGGAGCACAACAGAATGAAGCCTCAATGCAGCAATCGCACGGGTCACCGAATGCGTGTCTGCATACACGTCGGCGCACAATGTTTCCCTTTCGTACAGTGCCGTGCGGCGGAGGTGAAGCAGGCGCTAAGCACTCCCCATACGTGGGCCGATCCCAAAGATAGGCCAATACCGGGCCGACCCGTGGCGGAGGTAAAGCAGGCGCTAAGCACTCCCCATACGTGGGCCGATCCCGAAGATAGTGCAATGCGGGCTGACCCGCAGTGGAGGTGAAGCAGGCGTTAACCACTCCCCATACGTGGTCCGAATCAGAAGATAGTGCAATACCGGGCCGACCCATGGCGGAGGTACAGTTCGTCATTGAGGGGCCCACATACACAGTTTCGTTGGTCATCCTTCTTCACAGAGTGGAAGGGTACTGAGGTTTTTCTTAATCCAGTACATTTCATTGTTTGGTGCTACGCAAGCATGAGCATATGCTGTGCGTTTTTAACGTGCTTTTTGCTGTTCCCCTTCCATGCCAGTGAATTTGCTAGTATCAAGAATGGACAATTTCATAGAATAAAGCTTCATGACATTAGCCGGGCAGTGCGTGGGCGAGCGCCTCAGTGCGCGCTTTCTGCTTCTCACCGAACATCGCAGCACCAACGCCGTAGCACAAGTCTTCCTCACGAAAGTGCTTGATGCGCACCCGAGTTGTAGCCGATTGTTGAAACTTCACACAGCTTCTTGTCCTGCGGATACGTGTGAAGGCTGAAATCAGGCTCTGCTGTACGCGTCCGGCACTGCGGCACCGAGCAGTATCCTGCCATGTTGGACGCCTTTAAGGGCAGCCAATACCCCTTACAGAGCTTGCAAGTGTTGTCAAGCACACACCAGAAGCAGGAAAACCTCCCCACCTAATCAGAACCGCAGCGCAGGTTTTCAGCTCACTTCGTCGCTTCCGAAGCAGCCGACGCGGCCGCTGTACCCACGTGATCCCTCATACCACGTCCCGCCGAGGAAGGTTCCAGTTTTTCCAATGGTGAAGATCACCGCCAATATCGCTATAATGATGTATAAACATGGCAGCCATGATTTTACGCCATCCTCCTAGCGCCGACATTGCCTACAAGAACAGCCTTCGAGATTGCCTACATATTTTTAGCAGCAATGAGCTTTCGGTTTTGAAAACGCGGCGTTCCCAAATTTTATCAGTGTTGACGTGTTCTCAGGACTCGGAAGTCCTAAAGACGAAAATAGCCCAAATATAGCGATGTAACTAACTAGGAATTTTCGACGCCAACCAGCATAAAAAGTAGCTTGTGTTTATAGTAAGTTTATTTCAACAAGAGACGATACGAACACTGAGTCACAATTACGGCACAATTCCACCAGGACAATACCATATACAAAATACGAAGCATTGTACAATCAGGATATTAATAGCCCAATCTGGCAACCCTGATCAGCGTCGGACGTCGCTCGGGTAAAAAGAATTTTGAACCACGCGTAACAAACCACGAAGGCCCTCCATGTCGCGCAAGGAACTTACTGAATTAATTGAATTCCCTAAAATAAAATACGCAGAAAACTCATAAAGTACGCCTTACACACAATCTACAGACATGATAGCGTCGGACAGTAATTTGAATCTACTAGAAAACATAATTCTGTTACACGAAAACCCAAAAAAACACACACACAGAACCCCCTTTTCCAGCGTTTCTACCATTCATATAAAGGTCACGGTCTCCCAGATGTGCGCGTGCAAATCTCGAAGGTCATAAAGGGCCACGCCCGTTTTCTTGCAACATCTCCAGATCAGACTCACCTCCGCCGCATCGCTGCCCACGCACGAGGCCGCGTTTCTACAAGGAAACTCGCCTTCGTGCATAGCGTTCGCCGCCAGCGCTTCCCGGTTACATAAGCTGCAGTTGCCGGGACGCGTGAGAAGCAATCAGGGATCTTTTAATGATATCGCGTTCCATTCTTAAAGGTGAATCTTCATTTTATGCGAAGCATATTACGAGAGCTCAACCCAGCTCCTCAGGCGCGGCGGTGTCGCCTTCAATCACCTTTGACCCCATGCCATACCACGTGACACCGTGAAGTCACGACAGAGGAGAAACGGGCTCCAACTCGCGCCGTCGCTCGCGGCGTCGCCTTCAAGGCTGACCACGTGACAACGTGACGTCACGACAGAGGAGAAACGGGGCTCCAACTCGCGCCATCGCTCGCGGCGTCGCGGCGGTATATAAGCAGCTGCGCTTGTTTCTAGGTGGCTTTGGCTCAACTCTTGCAAGATGGGCTGGGTGGGAATCGAACCAGGGTCTCCGAAGTGTGAGACGGAGACGCTACCACTGAGCCACGAGTACGATGCTTCAAAGCGGTACAAAAGCGCCTCTAGTGAATGCGGTGTTGCCTTAGAAACGAGCTGTTTCTAAGGCTCAGGCGTGCGTCGCTTGCTCAGGCGCACATTTCGTTGCCGCGCCGAACGCTGCGTTGCTCGACGCTCACCGCGTCCAAGGCGGGGCGCGTAGTCGCTGCGCCGTAGCCCATTGTCTTACACCCCTTGGCGGGTCGACGGGAACGCTGTCGCGTTCCACTCTTGAAGGCGAAGCAGAGTAACGCATGAGTTGTTTCTTCGTCTAGCCGAACCAAATATAGCCAATCAACAGCAGTTCACCAGGCTAAACAGTGGTTCAACAACTAAAATAAAGGCTAGTATGCTTCGCATCCTGGGCTTAACCTTAGCTAAGCCACAGCCATTTTTTAGTAACTGTAGCTGTGACGCACCTTATACGCAAAGGCGTTGTCGTAGGTCTCCGCGACGTCATTAGGTGCCTAGAAGAGCTTTTTTCCGGTAATAATTTCTTGTGGTGAAATAGAAAGGCAGATCCAGAATAGGAAATTCCGTATTTCTCTTTCTCATTGTTGGTGTTCGTAACAGTACCTAGCGAATATTTTAGCAGAAACCACTGTTGAAGCTCGTGCAACAAGTATGGTTATGAAAGAGATTCCGTGTCGAAGACGCCCTAATATCTGGCTTCGAAAACAGTAGTGCGAGAGAAGCAAGCCTACTCATGGGACGCTCACTTCACTTTGCGTTGCTATATTTAATGCCCCTCTGCTAGCTGGCTCCGAAAGCAGTGTACCCTGCAGTGCAAGTCTACACATGGTACGGATAGGGAAAACACGAAGGTTTTCATCGAAGTCGCGGAAACGCTCAATTCGCGTCATTATATTTTATACCTCTATGCACATATATCTACACTGAGCTCTACAATTCAAGTCGAGACATGGTACGGAGAGGGAAAGCACGAACAAGGTTTTCGTCGGAGTCGCTGAAACGCTCAATTTGCGTTGCCGTATTTAATACCTCTCTGCACATACATCCAGACTCGTAAATTTACGATTCCTTTTAGCAAGCCATCGCTGTGTCCGCGTCACATGTCAAGCGGCCCCGTGAACTTTTGCTAGCGTTTAAGAAAAAGATTTGCTCCCCTGGATTTGGCATATCTACTTTGCCGGTGTTTGGCCGAGTGATCTAGGACGATATCGAAGCAGCGTTATAATACGAAGCTGGGCTAATTTGGGAGATGGTGTAATGAAAATTGGGCTGGCGTCACTCTAACAATAAAGTGAAAAAAAAAAACGAAATTAATACCTGGAATTTCCCGTGCGAAAAAAAAAACGATATAATTATGAGACACGCAGTAGTGGGGGACTCCGGGATAATGTTGTCCAATGCGGTTCTATAACGTGCACCCGATGCACGGTGCGCGGGGCGTTTTTGCACTTCGCCCCCATCGAAATGCGGCCGCCGCGACCGGGATTCGATCCCGAGATCTCGCGCTTAGCAGCGCCGCGCCATAGCCGCTAAGCCACCACGGCGGGTAACGGTAAGCTGGAGTAATACAGCGGATGGGTGTTATCAAGCATGGCCGATCCCGGAGGATGTGCCCTCCGCAGTCGTGTGGTCACGTGGGTAGCGTTGTAGGAGCCACGTCGGTCGCGCCGGCACGTTCGTTAAAGAGCGTGGGTGAGGCCATTAACAGCCGCGTTATGGCACTGCGTGGCCATTCATTTTCATGAAGCCCCTTCTTGGACAAGTTGGTGCGATTTGGAAAACACGATTTCAAGGCGCTAGAAAGACAAGCGCAACCGCCGTGGTTTCTCAGTGGCTATGGTGTTGGGCTGCTGAGCACGAGGTCGCGGGATCGAATCCCGGCCACGGCGGCCGCATTTCGATGCAGGCGAAATGCGAAAGCACCCGTGTACATAGATTTAGGTGCACGTTAAAGAACCCCAGGTGGTCGAAATTTCCGGAGTCCTCCACTACGGCGTGCCTCATAATCAGAAAGTGGTTTGGATGTTGGAGCACGCTAGGGACGCGGCCAAACTCAGTGGAGCCCTGGACTGAGGGACCACCCGTGCTGAAGAGGCTTCCCTTCGACGAGAAGACAGCGTGACGAAGAGAAGACCTCGATCCGCGAGAATTCCATTTTATGCTTCAACAAATGTTTTTCTCTCTCTCTCTGGCACGTAAAACCCCATAATTTAGCAAACGCAGGGCAGAAAAACACAGACATACCCCGCGTCTTTGTGTGACTTGGTCATCCGTTGCACCAGTGCCATGGGTGTGAAGCACATTCCCAAAGCCAATAGGCGTCTTGACAAACAGGCACGTGTTTGCTATGCGGCAAAACGCGTTACGGAAGCCGTACAGTTGCATATAAGTTTTCCCGAAGCAGGGAGACATCTTCGTGAAAAGTTGCTTGCGCGTAGTTGGAAATGAAATACAATTGCTCACATTGTGTGTCTCTTGGTATAGCAGTTAATTTAAACAATTTATAGAAAGCTTCGCCTGACGTAGAATCAGTTTTTTTTTTTTTGCAGTAGGGACGCCTCTGTACAAACAATAATGGCCATTTCCGGGCCGGCAAAAATTGAATACGGGGACACTGGCTGTATGAGTGATTAGCCTGTTTTTTTCAGTTTAGTAGCGAATCCCGGTTTTCAGATTATCTTTGCGACATACGGCAGTTATGCATCCCTGCAGTGTGGGTGCATGTGTGTATATGTGTACACGCATGCCGGGTGTTTTTTGGCGAATACTTAGAACATTAAAAAAAATTGCATGTGGCAGATAGCACAGTTTTAGTCCATGATCTGGTAGGCTCGAACAGACATTACTGGCACAGAAAATCAGAATGCATAATCGACTAAACGAAGAAACCTCACTAATTATGTTTTTAACTAATTACCTGATGACACATATTGCAATTTACAATTTCTAAACGGGGAGTTCGTAAGGCGGATCCACTTGGAACGAGTTTTCAGGATCACACCATTTTGGAGATATTAATCGCCGAACTTTGCGGAGAAATGCATTGATTGGCGTTCCAGTCACTTTTGGTCATGTTTTGTTAAGAAAGTAAGTGGAACGATAGCGCATTTTTACCACAAGTTTGACGGCGCAAATCTAGTAAATGGTGTCATCCACAGAGCTCTTTTCAAGTGGATATGCCTTGCAGTCTGACCCGCTATAATTTTTAAGTTGCAATATGGGCCATTAAGTAATTATTTTAAAATTAAATTAGTCAATTTTTGTAATTTTGTTGATTAAGCATTATAGTTTTTGGCGCAGTAATGCCCGCTTCTTCGAGCAGACCAGTTCAAGGACTAGACTCGCGCCATCTGCCACAGGCAATTTAAAAACATTTTGAAAGTGTTCGCTGAAACAACATGCATATGAATTAGTTGCAAACGTTGCGCTCGTGGTTGTGTTCTCATTCTATGTGAATGTCTTAGTATGCGCTAATATGCATTTCACACGTGAAGAAACTATAGCCCAACAAAAAGATCTTTGGATCATCCCATGACAACTGTTTCCAACATGGATGCTTGACCATCATCAACTCTTTCTTTATGTGGCAAAATTTAGGTTAATTGGAAGCGTCCGTTACTGATTTATCCATCACTCAAATAAATTTGTAATTGAGAAAAATTAGGCTTCATGGAAATCCCTACGTTCTATGCCTGCGATGTCAGAACTGTAATTCAGAGAGATAAATGTCTTACATAGTCGTTCTATCCCACAGATTAGGGTGTATTATACGTTAGTTAAGCGTAGTTCAAAGTGATAAAGTTTAAACACTTGTAACATAGTCTTAGGAAATGAAGTGGTCATAATTATGGTGTACGTTTTAGCTTATTTAAAGGGGCCCTGAACCCCCCTTCGGGGGCTTGGTGAAAACACACTCCGCACGTAGCATACGTTTCTGTCAACATCTCAGCGAAATTTTGCAGTCGTCCGTGGCGCGCGGAGCTTGCAAGCAGAACGCGCAGTCCCCCCCCCCTTCCCCTTTTTTTTTTTGCGGATGCTCACTTTTCTACATAAGCCTGCTCCTCACTTTTTTCTGGACGCTTTATTTCGTAATATAGACGATTCCCATGCGCGGCCGCCATTGGCCAATAGCTGACGTCAATCAAGAAGGGAGTTTGGATCAGTGCGCTTCTTCCTACTGTTACTTTGTATATTTACTGAGGTCGCTTAATGAACAGGTTAAAGGAAGCACAAATCTGCTTTCGAATTTCGATAATAATTAAGTACTTCCGGAAGAAGCCAATAATTGAAGACGACTGCCTCCGGAAGAAGCCGACGGAAGAAGTTCACGCTCGGCCCCGGCCACCCGCGTAGGAATTAAACTTTGGCCAACCCGCTTATCATTGTTGTAGCTGTGGGGTCTCGCTATTTCCGACTACTTTTGAACACTAGTTTTCCGACTACTTTTTCATTTGCCAGCACGTGCTCACTCCTGGCCGCTCCTGGTCAGACGCCTTAGCAGACTTCGATTCATGTTGAGCCAATATGATATCGCCTCAATATGTGCAAGTTGGATGCGGCGACTATCCGTCGGTCAAGATGGCGCATGACGAAGCCGGTCCGCACCACTTTTCGTGCCCAGAGCGGAGCATATGAGCGCGCGCGCGCACTCGAGCCCTGTCCTGTATGAAGCAAACGCTAACGCACACGCAGTGCATTTGAACGTAGCTGCGCTCTGCTGCGTAGCATATGGATACCGCGGCCGCCGCGGGATGCCGGGACGAGTCCATTGACTGAGCTCACTACGGCTCGCTGAGGTCAACTGCGTTTGGCGTGTCGGGGATGTTTGATTGCCAATAACTCCGCTTCTACTGAACGCACTGAAGTACGTTTTTTAAGACGAAACATTTTTGAAATTATCTGTTTTAAATTCGCATGCAGTTCTCCACTTCGACAAAAAGTGGTTCCGGGGCCCCTTTAAGCGACACAACTATTATGTAAAAAAAATTTGTTTTAGAGGAGAATAGCGCGCCCCTCCCAAAAATTCGAGGATGAAGTTGCGCAAACCATGATTACGGCCCGCGTTCAGCTAATACTTGTACACTGAGGCTGTCATAGCAAAATTATGCGAGTTGAAGCATCTGGCAAAACAATGCACACTTTCTTTTAAATCTTAAACTTTATATCAGCTACGTTTTAGTTTAAACGGGAAAAATACATATATTTTTAAGGATGCCATATTGTGACTTATTCTTCTTCCTTCTTATTCTTCTTATTCTTCTACCTTCGCCGCAATATTTAATAAAATTTAGGTTGGCGCGTGCGTTTCTCTAAAGTATGCGTCTTAGGATGCTAATTGAGCTGAGTCATCAATGAAACCACTTACATTTCAAAACAACTGTAAAATGATGAAATGTAGCCACTCTTAACAGCGCTTAACTCTCAGATGAGAAAGTTTTAACCTTTCCAAACAAGTTGAAGGCTTCATGACTCCGAAGCACCTGTATGGTGGAGAAAATTCTGAAATTATCAACATCGAATGCCTTCTTTGGCAAGGGTTTACAGAAGGTGTGCTTTGTCTGTGCTCGCTATACTAGCGAGAACGACAATCAATCGAGGAATATTTGGCAGGCATCGATAACCGGCAACTTCTTGAAGGCCTACCTTTAGGCCCACGGCCAAAATACTGCTTGTGTCAGGCCATAAAAGCCGCTGCTATTTTTTTTTTTTTGACAGATGTAGAACTGGATATGAGATTGTAATGTGCGTTTCTGGTTAATTGTTACTTTTTATTAAAGTGTTTTCCTTTCGCATAATCATCATCTTCGACTACTCCTTCTTCTTCTTCCTTTTGTTCCCATTTTCCCCTTCCCCAACGCGGTGTTGCAAGCTAGAATATAGTAGTTTATACCGACCTCACAGTTTTTCCCTCATAATAAATCTTTCTCGCTCTCCATCTCTCTAACATTGTTTGTTTTATTTGGCTTCCGGTGGACAGTGAAACGGAGTAATGAGTGCCTAACGTACTGAAAATGAAAAAAATATAGTATAAATGTCATAATTTCGTTGCGTTCGCTTCCGGATGTCCATCCCTCTCCAACGTACAGAAACCCAACCAGACAATATTTCATGATCGGCACATTTTTTCTTCTATTATAGTCGCAGTGAAGCGTTGATGTAGTTTAGTTGGCATAGTTCCACATTTCCGGCGGAGCAAAGGCGTTTTGCTAGCGTCGATTATGCAAATTGTGCTCTATAATTGCCGGCCCTTCTTGGTATAAAAAATCTGCTCATCCTTCCTTCTCCCTACAAAAAGAAAAACAATAAAATCACCCGCGAATGTTTGACCAAAATAATGTAAGATACGACAAAAAAAAAGTTGCATTCTTTTTATGTCTGTCCACCCAGAACTGCTAACGTTTGTTAGCGCGAAATCTCCTGTGCATCTAAGCTTCGGCTTCGGCAGTACTTGTGGGAAACTCCAGATGGAGACGACAACATGATGCGTAAAGAAGCGTATTATTCAATAGCAGTTCCATATAAAAAGCAAAGAAAAAGTACCGGAATTGTCACATTTTCTCTTGGTGGGAGGAGTGGGAAGAGAAGGAGGAAAGAAAGAGAGAAGGCAGGGATGTTAACCAGAAATGCGCCTGTTTGGCTACCCTACTCTGGGAGACGCGAAAGAGGTAATAGAAAGATAAGATAGAGAGAGGGGGGGAGGGGGAGGAAAGCCGCGGTGAGCTCGCACACGCACGCGGACGGCCTGAGCGAGTCAAAAGCGTTCACATACGTCAGTCGTCCTCAAGAAAGACAAAAGTGCCCTCACAGCTTTGTGGGCCGACAAGCGATGGGGACGGTCTTCGAGTAGCACCTGCACAGACAACGGCCGATCGTCCAGTCGTCGCATGGCGATAGATAATGTGGGAACGCAGCTGTGTTAATATGGAGGCATACAACGAGGGAGCGAGTGAGCTGCATTCGTTTTTCGCTTTGAAAGGCATGTTGACGGCGCTTCGTGTTACGCAGTTACGGCGAGCAGCAGTGTACCGTATACGTTGAGCTTTCACAATAATACGAAGTGAATATTTCGAACGGGTGCTGGCCCTGCGCCAGCACCCATTCTACATAACTGTTCCTATGGGCTTGCTATAACTAGTTGACAATCGCGAAACATAAAGGGTGCCACGCACGTACTTCTCGTCACCCTCAAAGTATGGCCAGGAAGACACTAGCTTGATGTTCGGAGGCCATGTGGGAATGACAACCAAAAGGTTAGGAATATCCCACTCGACGACACCTATTAAATGACTAACACATGACTCGGTTTACGAGCGCCTAGTCAAAGCAAAGTTAGCCCATATCTTTGTTTCTGTAATAAAAGCGCGAGTTTCAAATGAGAAGTGTTTTGCGTTATGAACTACGCGTTCCTGTGCCCAAGAGAAGACAAACGGGGGGAAAGAGGGACCTTGTCGTCGGCAAACCGGCACAGTAGCCGAATGGAAAAAAAAGAAGAAAGAAAGAGGCATATGTTCTTTCTGCGTGCGAGGCACAATTTGCAGCGTGAGCAATTTGGCGGTGAACGTGAAACAAAAGAGCGTTGCAAGGAGCTACCGAAACAGCAACAAGCCGCGCGACAACGAGCAGTCTGCTTTTGGTGTAGGAGGGGGGGAAGGGTTGTTTTTCGCGTGTCGCGTGCCTGCTAATTGGATCAATTAGCAATAAAAGTGACCCCGTCCTGGGGCGCGCCATCATTACGCGCTGCACGCCGCCTTGAACGACAGCAGCAGGGACCCCCAGCGTGCCCCCCCCCCCCACACCACCACACTAATGACGTCGCCGGACGTGCACGTTTAAAACAAGCACGCCCTTTCGCCCTCTCCCTTCACTACCGCAAGCCTTCACGCTAGCAGTCCGTGAGCGGGCGCACACTGCTGCCTGTTGGCTCCAATCAAGAAGGCCGCAAGTCAAACAAAGTCGGCAGCCTGCGCGACTCTCAATTAGTTACAGCCGCAGAGCACGTTGAATGGACACGTGCACTGCCAACAGTCCACGCTTCTCCGCTCGCGCGTACACCGGGAGCCATGTTTTTCGGCCCAGCACCAGAATAAAAAAAAAGGAATGTGGCGGGGAGTCTTTCTTTCTTTTTCCGAGTCTCGACCACGAGCCTGCGGGCTACTCGCGCCGGTTTGTGACGTTGGTCCGGCATCGTCCGCGATGTCTCTCGGGGCACGCTCCTCGAGGCTGCAACCAGACTGATTCTTTGGATGAAAACAAGAACGGACTGCGTTATTCACGCATCTGGGCGTCGTGCTTCCGCATGGAAAACCCGCACTTCGCATGTCTCCATCAAAACTGCACTTCTTACGTGCGTGTACCTCTTAGTGCAAAGTGTTCGCATGTTGCGAGCACGAACTCTGCCGTCGCGACACAAGCTAGGAGCTGTCAGCGTCACCAGCGTGTTTGTTGCGCAATAATCATGGTGACGTGAAACGTTGCTTATTAGACTGTCATTGATTGGTCGAAGAGCAGAAGGCCCTCCTTGATGGGTTTTAATGCAAAATGGCATCGCACGCTATAGTGGAAGTCAATCTTCCAGAAGGGGCACTATATCTTCAAGAGGGAGGTGTTTCGCCCCTCCGCTGAACAGTCTTACAGATACCAATTCGTTCCCAACGCAGTACTTGCTAACAGTCACCAATAGCTACAATGTGGTAGGATAATGTGGTTTATAATGTGGTAGGATTGCTTAGGCATTGCGGTGTGGAAGTGGAGGTGTGGAGGCATCATATATTTGACAGGGGTTGGGGACTAGCCACGTCGCGTCGCTCATTTCACTTGGCAGCGCGCCACATTTACCACCGTTGCATGAGAAGCCCCACATACGTTAAATGGAGAAGCTAGGACGGGGATATTGACGGCATGCCTTTGTAAGGCTTATTCGGCTGCAGCTAGCACCTTTCATTTTGGACCACCGAAGAGATAGGTGAAATTGTACGGTTTCCTCGTTTCAAAGCTGGCACAGTGGGCTATAGGAGGGACGCCGTGTGGAAGGGCTCCGGAGAGCCATAGACCCCGGGATTGAAAATTTGACGAAAGACATTGCGTGGCGGTTGCCTCACGAAATCGAGAAGAAAGGCTTTTTGATGTTGAGTTGTCACGTAAGAACATGTTGTTTTCATCCACACTATATAAAGCAACACGATGAACCTTTCTTTGCGATCGAAATCGCTGCTGAAGTAAAGCGAGACGAATTCATTCAATATATCAGTGCGCCTAAATGTCCCATTCGATTCTGCACTCTCCGCATCAGGCAGTTGGAAAGCTCACCTGCATGTTCTGCATTTCGTAGGTAAGCTCCCTTTTCCGGTGAATTACATTTGGTGCTTTAGATTTTAAGGCTAGTCGTCTTTGTGAATTAGAAACAACTTAGTCACTACTTCCCTGAACAAGCTCCGCTCATTGTTTTAGTCGGTTTCTTTCAAATACAAGCTTATCTGGCACATTTGCTCGCGTAAAGACGCTCTGAGAAGGCGAATCTGCAATAAAACCCTCGCATAATTTCGTCCAATCACACAGGCATTACTTTCTGAAATATTCTGAGTGTATCAACTAGTTCATTGCGGCACGAACCTGTAATAGTGTTTGTATGTAGTACTGTACGCGTGTGTTCTTTTATGTCATAAACTTTTTTTATATTTGCGTTTTGTGCGCCAATTGGCTAATTACCCAATATGCATTCTTAGTAGGACTCAAAATTAGGCTATGGCATCAAATATATTTATACAAACGTTGCAAATATTTATGTGACATAACATTAATTCGATTAAATTCGATTCAAAGGTCCGGAATACACCCATGGATTTTTTTGTTGCGACAGCGCTTCACTTACTAAAGATCGCGTTTCAATCGGGGGCTTGTTCGGTTTAATCACTATATGATTACTTTTCTTGGAAGTGCTACGGAATACCGCATTAAGCAAGCATAGTTTAGACTACTAAGCTTGACACTATGAGTGCAGCGACGAGTCAATTCCCACGGCACTTTCTGGGAAGCTCCACATAAAAATGCAATAGTGTTTTAGCGGTATAAATGCGAGAGAAACGCGTTAGCACTACGTCGCACGTTTTTTATGTCCCGGATCTACAAGTTAAACCACGTTCACCACATTGCAATTTGTTGTGCAGGCACTCACTCGACACGCGCCCTGCCTGTTCAAGCAGCCAAGTGCAACTCACAGTGGTCCGCAACAGACCTCCGTTACAGTTGCATAATACATATATGCGTGTGTGTGTGTATGTGTGAGTGCGTGTATGTGTTTAGAGATGAGAAACACAACTGCGTGGTTACCTTCGGTTTATTTGCCCAACAGTTTCGGTCGGTGGACCGACCTTCTTACGGGGCTAAAGTAAGTTCTCCCGGCACAGCGCGGTGAGAATTCGCTTAGTTCTTGACGAAGGACGTTCCATCGAACGAAGCTGTTGGGCAAATAAACCGAAGATCACCGTGAAGTTGCGCTTCTCATCTTTCTAAAGTACGCTTGGGCCTATTGAAAAATCGCGTCATTGCATGTCGTAACGGGATCAAGGAGACACAGAGACAGCACCCGTTCCTGGGCCAGCTGTTGTTTTCTCTTTCACCTCCCCTTCCTCCTGTTTGCTCTTCCCGAAAAGGCGCCGAGTCCTGGTGCCATTCTTCCACCTCACACTCGGCCACGCTGTTGGCCTTGTAAACAAAACAGAAGCTACAGTTAAGTCCAATCGGCGTAATGTTTTCTTGAGGCGCGACACGTGCACAGCGAAGTTATTTCTTTTCCGCCGGTCAAGTCCAACGCTTGGATCGGAGGTGCTAACGCGCCATGTATTATCTCCTACGAGCTCGGTAATGGTGAAAGGCCCCTCGAATTTTGCGAGTAGCTTCTTGGCCGGACAGTTGCCGCCTCTTCGCGCCCACATCTCGTCGCCGATGGTGTACGCAGAGGCAGGTCGACGGCGACGGTCATAATAGCGCCTCTGTTTTTCTTGCGCTTACGTGGCTTTTCCCTTCGCAGCAGCTCTGATATTGTGGCAAGCGACTGTGCGACAGTCAGAGCGTGTGACGCTAACGGGAGCATCTAACCTGAGGACCGCTTTCAGCCGGAGCAGCTTCCCTTGTACGATTCCATACGGCGTCACACCAGCAGACATCTCCACCACTGTGTTAACCGCGAAGCCAGCTGCCGAAAGGTGGATGCCCAAATCGGTCTCTCCTTTCTGTTGTTCTTTTGTATACGATGCGCGTCTTGCTTGAAGGCGCTGGTTTACTCGCTCAATAAGGCCGTTTGCCTGGGCATGAAATGCGGATCTGTAATTATGTTGCACCCACAACGTCGAAAGATACTTTCGCAGTTCGAGGCTGCGAAATGTTGTAGCACGATCTGATGTCAATTTCTTTGGCAAACCATGCCTCCATTCAAACCTCTGTTTCAGATTAGTCAACTAAGGGAGTGGATTCCAGGGTTGGTACGACTGTCACTTCCATGTATTTGGACAGATATTCCACAGCTACAATGATGTGACAGTTTCCAGCAGTGGTGGTGGATAGCGACACTATATAGTCAATTCCAGCAGTATGAAAGATGTCTGCGGATATCTCAACAGGTATTAACAATCCAGGCTGCCACCCTGGCAGTAGCTTAAACTGTTGCCACGCTTCGCAGCTGGTGACGTTAGATCGCACATTGATTTTCATCTTCGGCCACCAGAAGCGTTCTTCTAACAGGCGGAACGTGGCTCATTGGCCGATGTGTCATTCTTCGGGATTATCATGAATGGCTCACAGTACTTCTGTGCAGAAACATTTCGGAGTCAACAGGAGGTAATGTTCTTCCGAGCGGTCTTTCTTCCACTGACGGCGGTGCAATACATTAATGAGTACTGCAAACATTGAGTTTATTTTCGTGCCAGTTATAGGGGCAATGATTGTCGCGAAGTCTTTGTCCTCTTGTTGCGCTTTGGGCAAGGCTACTTGGGCAGAGAAGATGTGATTTTGCCTGTTTTGTTTGAAGCGTTCGATGGAGTTGCTTGCTCAGGTATCGGCGATGTTATTCAGGACACCGACACGATGTGGCCCGTCGAAATCATATTCATAAAGCGTCATAATCCACCGGGCAAACATCCATGTTAACACAGAAATATCAATTACCATGGTGAATCTGCGCCCGAACAGACAGTGCGGCAATTTGTCATCTACGCTCCCCACCACTGCCAGACATTCCAGCTCAAACAAGTGATTGTGGCGCTCGGTGTCGGAGAGTTTTCGGCTAGCATAAGCAGCGATGTGTACGGCACCATCTGGATCGCGTTGCACGAGCACTGCCCCTAGACCGACTTCGCTAGCATCGGTGTGCACTTCAGTGGTCCAGCCATCATTGAAGTGCCTTAATACTTGATAGACAGTGAGCTTCCTGCTTTATCATGCGGAAAGCGTTCTCTTGCATGGCGCTCCACTCAAATTGCCCGTCCTTTTCAAGGAGGTCGCTCAGGGTAGCCGCCATTGAAGCGAAGTGTGGAATAAACCTCCACAAATACGAGGCCATGCCCATAAATGACTGAATCTGTTTCAAGCAGGTTGGTGTGGGGTATTCCGATACTGCCACTATGGCCTCCGGGAGTGGCTGAATGGCGTCAGGGGAAATATTATGTCCAAGGTACGCTATCTTAAACAGGCCGAACTGGCACTTCTCGCGTTTCAACGGGACCTCGCCTCATAAAGTCTGCACTGCCCTTCATCCAAATTGCGAAGGTGCTCGTCTTCGGTGGTGCCGACAACCAGGATTTCATCTAAGTAAGCCACACACGCTTGGTTCTTCATAGAGCCTAGGACTGAATTCATGGCATGCTAAAATGTACTAGGGACCGTTCGTAGGCCAAACGGCATGCAATTGAATTCATACGAGCTCGACAAGTCCGAAAGGCTGTCTTGCACGTGTCTTCTTCGGCGACGTTGATCTGGCGATGCCCTGCACGTAAGCCGAGAGACGAAAAGAACCTGCAATGGCGGACTGTGTCCATAGTATCAGTAATGTGGGGTAAGGGCTACATGTTGGGCGTCATACGCTTGTTGAGGTGCCTGTAACCCACGCATAAACGCAAGGACCCGTTTTTCTTCCGCACGAGCACGACGGGCGCTGCCCACAGACTTGATGAAGGCCTAATTATGCCCGCGACGAGCATTTCGCATACTTGATTGGTGATAACGGTGCGCTCTCTCTCTCTCTCTCTCTCTCTCTCTCTCTGCGCAACTCCTCAATAGGACGCACATCTGAGGGTGGTTCCCCGTAGGTACTTGATGCAGAAGCATATTAGTGCCCGAGAGATCTGTAATGGTTAGCGAACACCGCTTACTGGCGAGCCAGTATCGAACTTAAAGCAAGCGAACTAAGGGGCTCACCTGTAGGCGTTGGCAGTGGCATCGCAGTAGTATCAGTTAATGCAGGCTGGATCTGTACGTAGCCGCAATCAATGGTGATTTTCAGGTCATCGGAGAGTAAAAAATCTCTTCCAAGAATCATGTCGGCAGGCAGGTCCTCGAAGACGGGAATGGCCGGCAGGAAGTTTGTCCCTGCTGTTGTCCGGACATAAACGCTGAGCATGCCCAATGGCATCACACTACCTCCTAGCCCATGGATTGGAGACTGCGTCCACGGGGGAATGGCGTCGGGAGCATGACGCTGTTGTAGTGCCGTCCGTTCGGTGCGGGTATCAATGAATGCTGACAAGTCGCCTATTCCTTCGACATGCACTGGGAAGAATGAAGTTCTGAAGGCCTAGTATTGGATTCGAGACTGCATCGATTAGCGGCATTCCTTCGCGTGGTGTCCAAGACGTCCGCAATCGAAGCAGCAGCGGCGCGCTGAGATGTATGGGTACTGTCCAGCCTGCGGCGCGCAGAAAGTGAGACGGCGTTGTATGCACTGCTGTAGTTTCACAGCCTTGTGAGCGAAAACCAGAGGAGGAGGAGGAAGAGACAAAGGGGAGGAAAGACACGGAGGTTAGCCAGTGCAAGTACCGGCTGGCTAACCTGTGCTGGGGAAAGGTGTAAAGGGAATAAAAGGAGAAAGAAGAAGAAGAGGAAAAGAAAACTTGGAAACCAGAAAATTCACACAATAACGCGATACTACGCGCTACAACATTCAAAGGCGGTCGTACAATTCGCATGTCCTTAAAAACTTCAACAAAGCCTTTAAGGCCTTGAGTGCCGAAGCCCGTCTGGACCAGTATCCTAGAGCTCTTTCCTCTCTAAAGGGGCGATTGTCCAGTTTTTCAAGCGCCGTCACGAGGTGAGATCTCAAAAGACTGAGATGACAGTGGCAGCATGAACAGAGTCGCACAGTCCGTCGACCACGTACTGATGCGCAGCTGGAGACGGCCATCTGAGGCCGCAGTCGTTGAGGAGTCGGATGTTATCGTAGACATAGTTGGTGACGGCTACAGTGGGAGGTTGTCGACGTGACCATCTACGCGTGAACTGGTCATCTTATGTAGACGAGAGCGCTCCGAAGGCACGCATTAACGTGCTGCCCTCCATTAGGCCCAAGTTTGGTGATTACCGCCATCGTACCGATACCATGCTTTGGCAGAATTTCAACTATCAGCAATCGACATTTTAGCGTTGTCAGGCCAAGAGTACCGACGGGCCAAGAAACTGATGGTTTGTAGCCAGAGGGTCGGATTATCCGGAAACCCCCGAAACTCTGCAATTTCTGTAAGCGATGGCGGAGGCAGCGCAGTACGCGCCAAGGCTGTGGCGACGGAGTTTTTGGTGTCTTCGAAGTACTTTGCCATGACAGCGATTGCCTATGTCAATGCGGCGAGGCCGCTAGAAGCCGCATTTGCGGAAGGAGTTTTGACCTATAGTGGCGATGCTGAGGTCGCTTGTGGTACGGTACGGGAAACAGAGCCTAAGGGAGCGTGTACGGCCTCCCTTGGCGCCGAGGTAGTTCCTATATCAACGGCAGTGGATTCGCTGACCTGAGCTGTGTTGACGGTTGCAGACAGCGTGATGACTGTGACTGCAGCGCTGGTGAGCTCGGTTGCCGAAGCCAAGGTCGATGTGTGTGTATATATATATATAGTATTCCTTGAAAGCGCTACTTCCATTCATCCAGCGGTGTTGACCAAGACTTAGACCATCTAACGTGTATCGTGCATTTGTAGACGCCTTAGCACCTCAAGGGCCGCTTTGTGCGTTAGTTTAAACATCCGACACGCCAAGTGGCTTCAGCTGCGGGACCTTCTCAGACCAAAGAAATATTCTGCATCTAAACTGTAATTAAAATGTAATTGCTTGTGTAGACGCTTTATAAGTTCAAGTGCTGTCCTAAACTAAGCTTTAAACTTGCGCACAACATTCATGTTGGACTGCAGCTTGTGCTTGAACTGTGGTAGTGTCCAGCCTCCACTTTGCACGCTACTAAAGCACACTTAGCCCTTATGCGGTATGCAGACCTCGGTGGGCCTCTGCGCTTTATGTCGAGTCGGCGCGCTAGCGCGTTTCACCTTGGTGTTCGTATGTGAGCGTGTTCTTTTCTGTCATTCTCTTTTTCGTGCCTCGTCATATAGTACATATAGAGCAGTATGAAAAGCTTCTCGGTAGAATATCATATTCAGTTATCAGAAGTTTATCTCTTTCTTTCTTTGCATTTCGTTCTCTCATTCTTTAAAAATTGCGTATTTCACCCGCAGTTTTTTTTTTTTTTTACCACGAAGAAGTTGCAACTAAACTTAAGAATACAGTTGCAAGGAATTGTTATTTCTCGAAAATAATGATAGTTTACTTCACTATCATCCTTATTTCAGTGTTTCTTATGTTTTCCCACTTATTTGCGATATTTCTTAATTTCCTCAGAAGTACATGCATGTTGAAGACAACTTCTCTTGCAGCACTTGAGAGAGGAAAAAAAATGAATAAATTAATCATGAGTGAGCCTCCTTGGCGACTCTCTGTTGGAGTAGTGAAAAGAGGACAGAAAATTAAGAGGAGTAAAGAAACGCATGAGTTAGTGCGCATTGGAATCATCGACATAACTTAATTTTCAGCGTTATGACACCGACTTTCGATCAGTCCGGTCGAGTTCAGGAATCACGGCAGAGTGACAGAAGCAGCTTGTGAAAACCGAAACACGCATAGGTGCTTCGGTTTAGATTGAACTAATGGCTTCAGAGTAGGTTCTAGAATGACATGATCATTAAGAGATTACAAGAGGTTACAGTTAGTCATGAGAGACCAACTCACTGACCCGTGCTCTAACCGCAATTATTCAAACAACCTTGTTTGTACTTAACTCAAATATCTCTCCTTCCCACTAAAAAGCTCCATAACCTACTTCGGCCTCGGGTTCATTACGTAGTCTTTCAGAAACGAGTTGAATATCGCCTCGTGGCTAGAATGCAGGAAGCGTTCGGCACATAGGAGGCGGTGAGGGTGGGTGTTGTAGACGGCGAGCGAGCTGCATGGCATGAGCCGCTATGCACGGTCACTTAAAACGGCTTCTCGCGAATTCCCTCACCACTACCGGCGGTGGTTTCGTGCGAACGCAGGGAGCGGTGCTGTGAAGACCTTGGCATAAGCTTTAATGTGCTGCAGCACTTAGTTGAATGACTGCATTGAAAGCGTCGCGGAGTCAGTGAAGTGCTTCGGTGTTCGATGGCGCTAGCCGTTTTGCTCAGCCGTCGAACATTTGAACGAGCCATTCAGCCTCGGATTGAAATAGATAAAGCAGTGAAAATCACCAAATAATAATGTAAACAGTAAGCTTTCTTATAAAGCGGTGCATTCCTCGCCTCTCCTGCCCACTTTTTGGGCGCTGGCTGCTCGATGCTGGCTGTCTTGCACTATTGGTCGGCGCAAAACATAGGGCAAGCAAACACCGAATATAGTGCAAAGTGAGATAGGCCGCAGCTGGAGGTGATGCGCGTAAGCGATGTCATGAGCTCCAACGCAAACACGCCGTAGTCGTCATTTAATAGCGCTCACTCCATTTTGCTAATTCCTTTTCACCGCTTTCACTCTGTCATCGTCTCTCCTTTGTCATTTCGTCATCAAGCCATGGTCCACGCGAAGTCATTATCACCCCGTCGTCGTCACTCCGTGGTATTCATTTTATTGTCGTCATTCTATCGCCATCATACCGTAGTCGTCACGCCGGCATTATCATGAGGTCGTCGACATGCATGCCGTCATCAAACTATTGCCATTATACCGAAGTCATCATTTCACTGTCATCATTACGCTGTCGTCAGACAGTCAATGTCATGCATTCGTGGGCATAGCGTCGTCGTCACACTAGCTTAGTCATTCCATCGTCTTTGCACCACCGTCGTCCTACAGTCATCGTCATTCCCTGCTCCACACCTCATTATCCTGACGTCGTCATCATCGCCGTGCCATTGTCATCATTTCAGAGCCGTTAGCTATTTTCCTCAAGGCAACATCGCACCATCATCGTTATGCCATCGTTGCTGTTCATCATCATAATTCTTTCATACTGATTCTACAGTCGTCACGCGATTTTCTTCATGCCATGGGCGTCACGCTGTCATTGTTATCCCGTTGTCGTCATGCCGTCGTCATCGTAAAATTGTCATAATTTCAGAATTGTCATCGCATTGTCGTCGGGGCGTCTTACTCACAACATTATTGTCATGCCATCGAGGCCATTCCTACTCGTCATTCGATCACCATTATGCTATCGTCGTCGTTCCATCGTAGTCGTTTTACTGTCGTAATTCTGTCCTAATAATTCTGGCGTCGTCACGCTGTCGTCATCGTTCCAACATAGTCATCACATAGTCGTCAGTTGTCTTCCTATCGTCGCGGTAAATTGATCGTCGTCATTTCTACGTCATCATCCCGTCGTCATCCTGCCGTCCTCGTTACTATGTCGTCGTCATATTGTAGTCATCATTTCACTGTCGTCATTCCTACGTCTTCATGCTTGAGATTCGTATGCTTGAGCGCCACAAGTTTAAGTTAGGCAAGGCGTTTCCCAGTGGACATGCTTTGAAATTGTTCGTGTGCTCTATACCTGCAAATGAACGCTAAACAAGAACGCAGCGATCTTTGCACACACCAATGAAAGATGCGCTTAAACTTATTTCCACAACGCGTAGGACCCGCACTAGTTCTGTAGAGCGTGCTTCCCTGCAAGTGGACCTTTGAGCAGGAAAAGCTAACTACAAAGTACAATTTCAGATAATTTTATGCAGGCGCTTATAAAAGACGGTTTGTGTGGCGGGGTTCATGTTAAGGAACAACAATGAAAAGTAAAAAAAAAAGGAAGTTTCCCAAGCAACCTGGCATCAGAACCAGTTTCACGATTATCGGGCTTAGGGGGCTACGTTGCATGCTCTGGTACTCATGAATTCGCTCGCTTTTGTGCTCAAAACAGGGCTCACACCCACCTGATACGGAGAACACCCACCTGCTTCAGCAACACAATATTGTGAAACAAATTTTAGTCGGCCGTGAACTCCTATTCTACGTGAGAAGGAACACCGACCTCGCATCATGTGATGTCTGCTTGGAAGTGAACGACAGCCTAAGGATGCATGAATTCACGATTCCCATGACGTAGCCAGGGTGTGGCACACAGCGCACATCCATAAATGACTTTGTGAGTATGAAGCCCGCCCGTATCCTCCCTCCACACCCTCAGCCTGCCGTCCTTGGTCAAGTGCCGTGTACCACCACCCCCTCCCCCCCTCCCCCCAAAAAAAGAAGTTCTGGCTACGCGATTGCTAGAGGCTGCCCCCAAGAACAATCTGGAAACTGCAGGAGTCAAAGAAATAGCAGAAACATTAACGCCAAAGAAATCAAAACAAGCTAAATAAAATAGCTACAAGAACTTAGGCTGAAGCGCCGCTTTAGCTGAGTGGATACATCTGCTGTGACGCTCGCATGAAAGGAAGGAATATTGAAGATCTTCGCAAATGGTGCTGAGCAGGCACCTATAAGCCTTTCCGTGCTCGAAACACCGGTTCTGATCAAGTCACAGATGCCAAGCAGCACTGGGTCTGGTCAGTGCTTGGGAGAAAGCCCACATAGAAACTCGGAGTGTTCGCCACACAGCGAGTAGTGAGGTCACTGGGTGCATGCTTTCCCATTGCCATGTTCAGCAGACCTATTTTATCTTCATCTGTCCGCTAAATTTGGGGCCGGCCTGCTCTCTTCGTGCAGTCATAGCTGCCGTCAGTCTCTTTGCGGGACCCTCCACAATTTCGTTTTCCATCCGGTGTGATGCGCTTGAAAATGTAACAGCACTTGCAATGTTTTGCTAAGTTCCTGTGCGTGTTTTGAAAAGCTTAGTAATTCAATAATATTAGAGGTCGTTTAGGTTCGACTCCAGAGACGTCGAAGACGAAGTTATACCAGCTTCTTCATCCTATTGGCATTATTCCATGGTCGTCATTCCAGCGTCCTCTCTATGGTCTTGATGTCAGGGTCGTCCTGCCATTGTCATCATTCCAGAACTGTTATCCCAGTTTCATCGCACGGTCCTTGTCACATCGCCGTCGTCATGCTGTGTCCTTGCGCCATCATTATCGTGCACATCGCCGTCGTACTGTCACCGAGACGCTGTCGTCGTCACGCTGTAAATTCAGATGAATTAAAATCACCGTTAATTCCGGCATAGTAAGTTCGTTTCCTTTTCTTAATTTCCTTTTTTATATATATAGAATTTCAGTTTTGCAATGCTCGAAGCTGCCAAAATTGTTATTCCTCCCAACGAACGCGCCAAAATAATGGGCTATTCAACGGACTCGGCCAGCCCTTTACATTGAACATACCAAAACCTATATAAGAAGACACAAAAAGACGTGACAGTTGTCTCGTCTAAGAAGAGAGCCCTGTGGTGCGATCGGAGATGGTTGTTCGGCGCGTTCGTTCGGCTACCGGCGCGCGCGATTAGCCTACTCCGCGCCGACGTCACCAGCCGCGGGGCGCGGCCACGTTTTTGGTGACGTCAAAATGACGACACGCTCCTGTCAATCATCCTCCCACCGAGCATTTCGCCTGCTAGGCGCTGAACCCGACGGGAGCTGGGAAGTTTGGAGCGATCATACGGCTTCACATGGCGCGTCTGGTGGATTGGATTGGATCCAACCAGCGGCTGCGGCATGGCACGCTTGGATCCAATCCATAGTTTATTTCGAGAAAATGGCGCTTCCGTTGGGAACTTACGTTGTTGCGCTGGCGTTTCTAGAGGAAGGAAGAGAGCGAGCGGGTGGAGGTGCGAAACGCGTTTGAAGAAATGGCAGAAAGTGAATTCCGGCGTCGTTTTTGCTTCTCGAAACAAATAATTCGTTGGTTGTACAGAGAAATCGACCCCATCATCGGTGCCAGCGAGCCACTGTAATGTTGTCACTGCCTCTTGAAAAGTGCGCCACTCTTCCCGCTGTTTCTTTTCCTTTTTTCTCCTCGCTGTGCGCGACACCACCTAGGGACGACGCAAAGAAACTAAGTTATAAATTGCAGTAGTCACACGTACTACTATTTGAAAACGTGCTTGGGCTTGAGAAGAAAAGATACATTTTTTTAGATAAAGATTTCATTCATTTGGAAGACGAGAAACATTTCGTTTTGTAGTATACTGTCTGCAAGCAGACGACAAACGACGGAAGTAAACTTCCGGGGAGTCCACGGCTTCCTGATTGGCTGCTCTCTCCACCCCGCTGTCACAAATTTTCCATACTGCCACTTGGTGACGTTTCAGCAACCAAACAGAACGCGTATCGAACAAAATATCTCCGATCGCATCCCTGGTTTCCGTTCCGCCGAGAATCCGTGACGAACGTCATCGCCGGCAACGCGAACAATCGAACGACCAACCGATATAAATGGCGGCTCCGCCTGACGTCATTGCGGCGTCATGGTCCGAAAGTGGCCGTGCGAAGAATCGCCAGAGCCACTCGAGGCGAACGAGCCGCAAATCGGCCGCCCGCCCACTTCGCTCGCCACCCGCCTCTTTCCTTCGCCAGTCAGTATCCGGTACCGACGGGAAACAACGTAACGCCAGTAGAACGGAGTGCGGGGGGTAGTTGTAGGGGAAAGGGGGGGGGGGGGGTCGAGGATGCGATGGGGGAGTCGCTCAAGGACGTCGACGGAGGGCCTGTCTTCAGGATGGGAGCCGACTGAAATGGTAGCAGCGTTAGCCGGGGACCGGCCGAACTACGCTCCAAGCCCCCGGCGTGTGTCTGTGTGTGTGACGACAGCGAACAAGCGGGTATAGGCTGGCGGACCCGGCTACGAGCTCGCGCTGGCACATCGTAGGCCTAGAGAGCGCATCGGGCCGCCTAATAATGCCTCGTCGCTGGCAACATCGGCGCGTCTCGTTCGTCGCCACCGCCGCCGACTACAGGATGGAGACGGCTCGTTCCGCTATCAGCGCCTTTTCGCGCGGTCGCGCACGGCGTTGCGATGGGGGGGCGGGTCGCGATCGAAGACGCGACGATGGTTCATCAATCACGACTGCGCCCGCCGCCGCTCGCCTCTGCCACTTCTCGCCGAGCGTTTCCTCAGACCCGCGCGTTTTACAGATAGCGTGAGGCTGCACCGCCGTGAGTGCGTGTTCGCGCACGCGTGGTTCTGTTCCCAATTTTCCTGCATTATTTTTTTTTGCCTCGCACCACTGTAGCCGCTGAAAGGTTGAGAAGGTGGTGGCGACCGGTGCGCCATCTTTGCATGTGTGGAAGCTTGCGCGTCGCTCGCGACTTCTGAGAGTACGGCACCTACTGCCTCTAAACGCGCAGCAATATAATTTTGTGAAGCGCAAAAAGGTTGCGTCTCGCTTCAGGATCATCTGCAACCTTTGGTTATAAAGGAACAACAGAAGTCATAATAAATGAGAACAAATTATCATCCTGATGATAATGTGGGCAAACTTTGCCTTTGCTCTTTAATCTATCTTCAAGTGCACACGTGCGGTACTTCGGAATGTAAATGAGGTCTAGATCGAATTATATGGACAAGATAAGATAAAAATGTGCTAAAGTTCACAACTGAAGTGCCATAGCAAAGTAAAGCTAACATACTTGTAAGAAAGCAGAGAACCGAAGGAAGAAGGTTTGTGTACATGGATGAGGGGAAAGGGAGGGGGAACCTTTGTATAGAGGGAAGAGCAAATTTCAGATGAAAAAATGATGGCTCTCCCGTAAGCGAATGCAGATGTATGCATGAAATGGCCACAGGCAAAGCAGATTGGTTGGAGTTGATGCTAGCGACAGTCTTAAAATGGGTGTAGTGAATGTTTGCAATGGCACAACACACCACATGGCACCACGCCATACTGTGCACTGGTCCATACGCACGCAATAGTTTCCTGACACAGACAGAACCTCATTGCAAGTCTCGTCTCGACCAAACAGCCATCTGCGGCGCACCACACGCTGCAGGCTTGGACGCTGCCGGACACTCCTCGGGACACCCAGACCGCTGGCGTTGAAAATAGCGCAGGCAACCCTGTTTCAGCACCAAAAGATGAAGATCAAGTGTAGAGTGCCCTGCATCTGCCTTTTTAACGTCGCTGTTAGAAATGATAAATAAAACTTGAGCGTACTAGAAGTTACACCTTGAGTGATATTGTGAACGAAATAAAGAACTCGGAAGCAATATATTGTAACTTGCTTGGGCAGTAACTAACGTATGTAATGCGGACCTGTACAAAGAACTACGGGCCAAAAGCCATAATTTCTTAAGTTTTGACTGGTTCACCGGATGATCTCGTTTTGTTCTCGCAATGATGCCCGGGTGCTCTCGTTCCACTGTCGTTATGAGTGCCCAGATAACGGCTCAGGATTTTGGCTCAAGGTACTTGGAGGTTACCGACACCTGAAGCTAAAAGCATTTCATGACTAAAATAAACTTTGGTAAAACACAAAAAGACAGAAAATACATCTAGCCATCTTTAATGCTACAACCAAAAATGACTCTTTTATCCATAAGTATATAGATACTACGATATGGTAATCGACATGCCTGCGGTGAAGCCCCTAGAGTAATTTCCTATGCATGGATGGCTTGTTGCGCCGGCGCAGTATGAAACGTATTGCAAGGTCAGCGCCATAATCACCTAGCAAGACTAACTTCGTCAGTAATCAAATACCACACGCACTTTCGCAGTCAGTACAACGAAGTCGTTTCAGAAAAGGGCAGGAATGCTTATGGTAAAAAAGCAACTTCGGTGCTCTCTCGTTCACTATTATACAGCTTATTAAAGGCTTCCAACATTTTTTTCCTCGTCCTACACCCTGCACTTAATACTAGCACAATAAACAAAATAGTTTGAAGGAAGCGGGTGGATGATGGTAAGCACCCTCAGGAGATAAGAACCGGGGAACGATAGATGCTGCAATTTTAGGCGACCGTATAGAAGCCCGCACGTGGCTTGTGATATGTCGAAGGGAACTAACCCCTGATGGTGAACTCATGCGTAAGGCAAAGCTCGCGAGATGAGGGCAAGTAAGATTTATATGAAGCCTGCGGGAGGTCAGTTCAGGCCGATGCGGCGAGGAGGTGAACCTCGTCGTCTCTTTCAAGCACGCCAACCCACAGACCCACGTTCCCCTCGCCACCTTCACGCTAGAATGCCCTTGCACTTGCACGCATCACCGGCGGCTCAGTGCGACCGCGGACTTGAAGAACTCGGAAAGCTACTATACGTCCAACTCGGCCGAAGTTTCAAGGGTTCGTGGTTTTAACCTCTCGTTTTTTTTTTCCCCTAACGAACTCCCAGCTGCCATCGAGTGAGTGCAGCGCGATAGCGAGGAGCTCAAGCGATCACTAATATATTTACGCGACCTACAGTTGCATCATGTTCTTCTGTCATTACTGTGTCTCGTTCTAAGTTCTGACTGAGGGCATAAAGACGCAACATAAGATTATTATTATTATTATTATTATTATTATTATTATTATTATTATTATTGTTATTATTATTATTATTATTATTATTATTATTATTATTATTATTATTATTATTATTATTATTATTATTATTATTATTATTATTATTATTATTATTATTATTATTATTATTATTATTATTATTATTATTATTATTATTATTATTATTATAAGTCGGCAGTCGGCAGCGATACAGTGGCCTGTTAAACTGATCGCCTGTACTTCCACAGATCACCTGGCCTGCTGAAGGTTTTCCCGCTGGATTGGCAGAAGTACGCCCATCGACGCCTACCGACACTGCTCGGCTGCTTTCATCGCCTGGATCCTGCTCTTCTGGCAACGCTGACCCGGCGTTTCAGCATAAAACGCCCACTCAACCGAGACCGCTTCGCAGTCGGCAGCGATACAGTGGCCTGTTAAACTGATCGCCTGTACTTCCACAGATCACCTGGCCTGCTGAAGGTTTTCCCGCTGGATTGGCAGAAGTACGCCCATCGACGCCTACCGACACTGCTCGGCTGCTTTCATCGCCTGGATCCTGCTCTTCTGGCAACGCTGACCCGGCGTTTCAGCATAAAACGCCCACTCAACCGAGACCGCTTCGCAGTCGGCAGCGATACAGTGGCCTGTTAAACTGATCGCCTGTACTTCCACAGGTATATTTTCCTTTGCAATCTTTTGCTTCCCATTGTATGTGAAGTGCTGCCGACTGCCAAGCGTTGCTCTTATAACGTGTTGCGATGTCCGAAGACAGCCTTTGTATTGCCTGTCAAAAAAGTCTGCCTAGTGATGGGCGTATTATGGCATGTTGTGAATGCAAATATTCATATCATCTCGGACAGACTTGCTCGGGTATTGCCCCTAATACCTTTAACACTATGGGACAGGCGAAACGTGAGGGTTGGGTATGCAAGACCTGCAGAGCGAACAAAAAGCAACCTTCTTCATCCCAGTCGGATTCAGCGCAGGCGGCAGGCAATAACGACGCTATTTTAGCTCTTGTTGCGGAAATCAAGGACGTAAAAAAAAGCTTAGAAGTACTACCGGCACTGCATTCTAAGGTTGACTCGCTCTTGTTTCTGAAAGCCGAATTCTTAAATCTGTCGAAGACCGTCTCTGACCTTGAAGACGCCGTCACTTTCTTGTCAAAGCAGTACGAGACTACACGTGAACAGCTCAAGTTGTCTGAAGAAGCAGCCAGGACCAGAGACAGAGAAATTCAGAAGTTAAATGAGACTGTCCGTGTTCAGGCTGAGATTTTGCAACGATTGCAGCACGATCAAAATGAATCTGAACAGCACAGCAGAAAGGCAAATTTGGAAATTCGTGGCATGCCAGTTGCTGATAAGGAAGACTTGAAAAAAATACTGCATGATCTGGCTGATAAAATTGATTTACCCGAATTTTCTGTTGATACTGACGTCGTTGCTGTCCACCGACTTTCTGGCAAAACAGACACTGTCCCTACAGTCTTGGTTCGTTTCTCAACGGTAAACATGAAAGAAAACTGGATGAGGGCTCGTGGAAAGCTTCGACAGCTCTGTGAATCCAAAGTACTTCCGAAGCTCTACTTTAATGACAATCTAACCAAGGCAAATCGGCATCTGTTCTGGCTTGCCCGGGCCGCAGGCAAGCTACACAAGTACAAGTTCGTGTGGGTGAGAGCAGGCAAAATCTTCGCTAAGAAGGACGAAGTCTCTCCACTCATTCGCATTATCAATGAAATGGATGTTGAAAAAATCCAATGAATATGTATCCGTCTGTTTTGCTTGATTTTCCGAGCTTTCGAGCTTTTAAGGACAGCTTCGGTCCGAATTCCGAATCAGACTTTACTTTGGTCAATATAAATATTCGCAGTCTACGTAAATACTGGGATGAGTTTAAACATATTGCAGAAGATGCCAGAAATTTTGTAGATGTATTTGTGCTAACCGAAATAAATATTCCCGAATCAAGCACACAATTTTTTGCCATAAAAGGTTATAGTGAAAAATTTATCACTCGTTTACGCCGTCGAGGGGGTGGAATTGCAGTTTTTGTGAATGAAAAGTACACAGTATCATGCATTGATGTAGATCTGGCTCATGCTGAATGCCTGTGTTTAAATGTAAGCTTTCTTCAGACCACTCTTACTTTGTTAGCGATCTATCGGCCTCCTGCAAACAGCGTTAGTCGCTTTATAATAGAATTAGAGACTGTTTTGAAGCGTTTCAGTTATGAGGAGGTGTTTTGCCTCACCGGTGATTTAAATATTGACGTATTATGCCCAGGTAAAGCTCAAGTGTCAGACTATTTATCTGCCCTTTCTGCTTTTGGCCTCGAAAGCATGGTCACCACCTTCACACGTGAAGAAATTGTGAATGGCCGAATAACGCATTCTTGTTTAGACCACATCGCCGCACGGGCGCCTAATCATGATCTGCATTCATGCGTGATTACGCAACGCTTAGCAGACCACTATTTCACTGTCTGTCGTTTCAGCTTGAGGCGTCTTTTTAACACACCTCAACGTTGGAAAGTAAATAGCTCAGATAGGCGGACGCGCGTTATCGTTGTTGATCAACGCAAATTGGATGAAATGATTGGCAGGTTCGACTGGTCTTCACTGATTGTTTCCGGAGTGCCAGTGTTTATTTATGAACAATTCAGTTCGAAAATACGCAGCTTTCAAGAAGCCTGCACTCGAATTGTTCTAACTAAACAGAGAAGAAATCATAACTGGCTTACCGTGGATATAATGAATGCAATCGCCTACCGAGACTTGCTGTGGAAACGCCTTAAACGAACTCCTAACAATGCTGAGCTTCGCGCTAGCTACAGAAGCGCAAGGAATAAAGTCGTCGCCCTTATACGATACGCAAAACGCCGCTACTTTCAACGTCAGTTTCAATTATCCGTTCGAAATCCGGCAAAGACGTGGTCACTGATAAACCACCTACGCGGGAAAGACACTAATAATTCAAAGCTAGCTGACACTTTCCCATGTGATCTTGCACAGACAGCCGCAATCTTTAATCAACATTTCGCGCGCGCTTCGGGAGCAACTTCAATGGTGCCAGCTGGCCGCTCTGGAAAAGAAAAAATCTTATCGGCTTCCGCGTTCTTACCAACGATAACATTCGACACACTCGCAAGAATAGTTGCTGGGTTTAGGCGACATAAGCCAGCTGGTATAGACGGTATATCGGCATCTTTGCTCCAACGAAACTTCAACGCACTATCGCGTATTCTTCTTGTCATACTTAATGGATTCCTAGAGACGGCTACAATGCCGGCGGAATTAAAAACGGCTATTGTATCTCCATTATTTAAAGGAGGAAAGAAAGGTACTGTGGACAGTTACCGACCTATTTCAATCTTGCCTATCATGTCACAAATAATAGAAAAATTTCTCTTAGAAACTATGACGTCATTTCTAGATAAGTTTTCAGTTATATCGAGTCGTCAGTTCGGCTTTGTCGCGGGACGGGGCACCATTGCTCTGCTCGAGGAATTTTCCGATGAATTGAACACAGCTTTAGAACAAAACATGTTTGCATGCGCGTTGTTTCTCGATACTTCTAAAGCCTTTGATACTGTGAACCACGAACTCCTGCTTGAAAAACTATACCTGCTCGGCTTCAGGGGTCCATTTTACCACTTCCTAAAAAACTATTTGTCCGGCCGCTCGCAGGTGATATCTTTAGACAACGAGTTATTCATAAATAACAAACTACCCTTGAAAGCTGGAGTGCCTCAGGGCTCTATATTGTCTCCTCTTCTCTTTAACATATTTATAAATGACTTTTCTTCAGCTGTTTCGAAGTGTATGATATTTCAGTACGCAGATGACACTGTCCTTTTAACTAAACATATCTGTTACTCAAAAGCAATTGCATTACTTCAAGAGAGTGTGTACGACGCAGTGACCTGGTTTGCTAACAACTGTTTGTCAATAAACAAAGAAAAAACAAAACTGTTATGTTTTAGAAATCCACTTAAAGCAACGGTTACAAATTTACCCTTGTTTCTACACTGTCGTTCTTGCCAATCGTGTCAGTGTGCCCCTGTAGAATATGTTAACTCCATTAAATACCTTGGTGTTTTCTTTGACAGTGACCTCTCATGGAATGATCACATGACGTATCTTTGCGGCAGGCTCAGAAGTGTTTCCTCGCTGCTTTTTAATATTAAATCCATTGTTCCGATGCCTGTAAAAATCACTATCATGCACGCCTTAGCATACAGTGTGTTACGTTATGGCATTACATTGTTCGGGTTTTGCTCATCTCGATGGCTTTGTCGAATTGACAGTATTCTAAAAAATATGTTGAAGTCCATTGTTTATAACTCTTCCTCGGCCGACAATGTGAACTTATTTATACATCTGGGTCTTCCGTCATTTCAAACTTTGTTCACTCAAACGGTTGTGGTGAGACATTTTTGGAACCCTGATTTCAAACAAGAATATGTTGCTCCCCGTGCACTGCGGAAAACATTGCGTTTTGTAGTACCGCACTGCAACACAAGATTTGGTAAGGCTAGTAGGTATGCTTATGTCCCAAGAATATTCAATGATCTTCCTGATCATATATTTACTGCAACTTCGAAACGAAACTTGAAAAAAATGTTGAAGGCACTGTAAGATATGTATAATACTGCATTTCTCTTTTCTTGTTTCTTGTATTTCTTTTGTCACTGATTTCAGCTGATTTTCTGTTTCATTTTGTGTGATGAACTTCACGACCTTGTCATTTCTGTACATGTTGCCATTTTGACTTTGTTTGCCGACATGCCGGGCCAAGTCACGCAAGCCACTTCGTTGGCTTTGACGGGCCTGCCTTCTGATGTACGATTATTGTAAGATGGCAACAATAAATATTATTATTATTATTATTATTATTATTATTATTATTATTATTATTATTATTATTATTATTATTATTATTATCCAGGCAAACTGTGCCGGCTTCTACTTTCTCCCCCCGCTTTCAAAACAAGACCTGAACAGAATAATTGTTACTTTCGGCTCAGTAAGCAGTCAGAAATTGGCGGGTCATCAGTTCTTACGCAGTGACGAAATTTGGATCCAGTGGCAGACATACTGTCTTTTATGCTGAACGGTTTTCTAACTACCGCATTCATTCCGGAAAAAAATATTAGCTGCAGCTGTTAAGCCGCTACATGTAGGAGGTCAAAAATGTTGAAAATTACAGGCCCATTTATATTTTGCCTGTATTGTTCCAAATTTTATAAAAAGTCGCTACTTGAATCCATGACATCCTTTCTACAGAAGTTTTCAGTTCTCACACATACACACAATACGCAATTGTTTCTGTTGGCACTGTCACGCAAGCAGCGAAGCCGTTCCTTGTGTTGCACACTGTCACCCTTTGCCCCTCCCCCGGTACACGGTAGCCAACCGGAGATATGCTCTGGTTAACCTCCCTGTCTTTCTTTTGCCTTTTTTGCTCTCTCTATCTGTCTCTTCAGTTCTCACATGAAGTCAATATGGATTTGTTGCTAACCGAAGTACGGTTTTATTGTTAGAATTCGCCGATGAAATACACCAAAGCATTCGAAAAGAACCGGTTCAGTTTGGCATTGTTCTTAGATATTGCAAAAGCCATTGAAAATTTAAATCATGAAATTTGGCTAAAATTTTTCTTCTTTAACTTTCAGAGGCCCTTTTCATGATGTTCTGTACAATTACTTGTATGGAAGGTAGTTGTGGTGATTATGGGCAGTAATTAAGTTATTAGTAGTAGGCAACTTGTCACAGCAGGTGTTCTCCAAGGTTTAGCGGTGCCACTTTTGTTATTTAGCTTATTTATGAACTACTTACCATCGGTAATCAGTAAGGCCTTTCAATTTGCAGATGAGATGGTCCAACTTACGCGCTACAGAAGTTACGGGGAGGCTATAAGTGCCCTGCTAATTGCGGTTCATAAAGCCATGCAGTGGTTTACAGCAAATTGATTTAAGACTAATTTTGAAAAAAAAAAACGAAGCTCATTTGCTCTAGAAAGCCGTTGAAAATTTAGACCATAAACATTACAATATTTCTGCATGATGAACAGTGTGCTCCATGTAAAGGTACTCCAGTTCAATATTTGGAAACTATCAGATACCTCAGTATACATTTCGACAGCAGCATGTCTTGGCAGCACCATGTGGCATGTGTTTATGGAATGTTGAGGAGTGTCGCATGGCTGCTCTTTAACATAAAGGACATGGCACCCATTTTAGTAAATAAAGCTATTGGACTTGTACAGTGTGCTTAGACACGGTATTACGGTTTTCGCCTTAGGTTCGGAACGCTGGGAAAAAATAAGAGTTGACAGTTTACAAAAAGATATAAAAAAGTGTTGCTTATGGGAGCATGCCGCTGCAAATAAAATTTGTCATAAACTCATTTTTTTTTTGCATTTCAGGATTTATTTCCGAAAACTTTAATTCTTCGTCACTGCTGGAGTGAGAATTTTAAGGTTGCCAACATTGCATCGCGACTGTTGAGGGGGAAAAAAGTGTTTCGTAGTGCCTTGTTCTTCCACTAGATATGGCAAAGTGAGAAGTTGTGCACATATTCGTAAAATTTTTAATGATTTATCAGCAGAGTGTTTTTCTGTTACATAAAGAACAAGACAGTTGATAAGTTGTTAGCATCTTTATGAATTACACTTGTGTTGGCTATTGTTTGGTAGACTTGCTTTACTTCTTTTTTCGAGTTTTGCTTAGTGCGCTGCCTGTTCATGCGCTATGTTAAGTATGTCTAGTCCGAGCATTGAAACTTTTTTTTTGTTTTTTTTTCTTTTCCTATATAAACACATCGTTATAGCGGACTCTGTCCGGCCTAGTCACACAATTCTTTGTAGACTGACAGGCCTGTTTCCATGTGTTACTTCTTGTGGCGCTCAAATAACAATTATTATTATTATTATTATTATTATTATTATTATTATTATTATTATTATTATTATTATTATTATTATTATATTCCCCTGCATACTCTGGGGGGGGAGCGGGGGGATTTTAACTATGCGGGCGCCAGTACTCGGATCTTAGGGTCATGTCTGGGTATGGTAAATAAACATGATTGATTGATTGATTGATTGATTGATTGATTGATTGAACATTTTTATCACAGTAAAAGAGTGTAACATCCCAAATTATATTCATTTAAAAAGTGCGTGACCATGTGCAACACACATTTTCTATGGTGCAATGCTTTCTTTCCTTGTTCTTTTCTTACTTGCACGGTTTAAATAAATGCGTGCAGTTCTTCGAGAAGAGGCTGCATAAATTGACTCTAGAACTGATCGTCTCGTCCATAATTAACTGTTCGTAATCTGTGGACTGCTGTGTCGCGGAAAATAAAGGAACACTTTAAGGGGACACATTGTTATCTGTTGATAAAGGTAAGCATAAGAACACGCGAAGCTTCTAGGGCGCTTGAAGGAAATGATAAAGAAACCAATGACCTGCATCGTAGGATGCGTGGCAACGCATGCTGCATAGAAACTGCTTGTAATTTTGTCCTCGGTGACTTTGCTTATTCAGTACACGGCAACGATTGCTTCTACGAGTCGCGGAAAGCGGTGTTCGCGTCTTCTGGGGGTCAGATAATTCGTCGAAGACGTGCTATCGTATATACGGTGCGATTTCGCCTTCATCGCCGGGGAGCCTCAGGGCGGTGCATTTTGTTTTTCTTGCGTCATTTCGGTGAATGTAACCAGATAATCATTTGAACGCCTTCCTTCGCACGCAGATATCCTTCGGTTGTTTTTTGATAACCGTTGCTGTCGGCGTTTTAGGGATTTCCTTCTTTACTTTGAGGGGGCTGACATGTGGTGCGAATCGCAAATATCCTGCGTACTAGTCAGGTTTACATTAAGCGAGGGATCGGGAATAAATGAAAATAAATAAATAAATAAATAAATACCTGTTGCAGAAAGTCAGCAGCTCCGGGGAGAAAAAAATTAATGTTTATGCAATTCGCCGAAGCGCGCTAAAACTCCCTCGGGTCATCTTTGGGCTCTCGACCAAAGTTATACATGGTTGCGAAAAAAACGAGTATCTTTAGCCGCCCTCCCCCATGTGAACCGACCCGGGCGAGGCCTAGCCTCCTTAAGAAGCACGCGAGCGCCCTTCGAACGCGAGCCGCTTCCTAATTGCGGCTCCATCCCGAGTGCGTTTGCCCGGGAATTAAGCCCCGGAACCAAACAAGGACGCAGGGCCAAGTGCCATGACCCCCCGCCTCCCATCCCCCTCCTTCTCCCTTCCCCTCCGTAGAGCTCCTTCCGTAGCTAGGAGGAGGAAGGGAAGAGAAGGGTCCGGTACACGGCATTAGCAGCATCATTCTAAGCGCGTTTTCTTGCCAAAAGACAGCGCCGCCGTGAACCGAGCTCAACAAGGAGCATCCGGTCAAGATAAAAAGACGCGCGGGACCATTACGAGCGTTGAGAAAGAAGGCATACATACCAACAAACAAACAAACAAAGAAACAAACAAAAAAACAGGAAAGACTAAATACCAGAAATACAAACGCGTGAAAACCTACGGATGGCGTATACGAATGAACGCGGGGGCAGGAGAAACAAGAGCGTAAGAAAGAGATAAAACGAGGAACAGAGGTGACCGAAGTAATAGAGAGGCTGTGAATTAAAAGAAAACAAAATGAAGAAGGAAACGTGTAAGGCAAACAAAGCCGGGTAGCTTCGAGCCGTGCCTGTTTAATGAGTACGCGCTATACGTGCATGCCTTCGCGCACGGGGAAAAAAATGTTCACTCTCTCTCCTCCACTCCCCTCACATTCGCCACTCTCCCTTCCTGGGGAGCTTCCATACTTTCTCGCGCCTCCCTCCCTTTTTTTTCTTCGCTGTTCCCGCGTCATCCCCAACCAGCAGGTCCCTATCCGAAAGGCTCTCCCTTTCGATGCCCTTTCTCTCCAGCAGCGCGTGCTTCCTTCGCCTCCCTTGCGAACGTATCTGATTGGTTCTTGGCCGAAACACAGCCTGGGGCCAAGAAGAGACTCGTGGTTTGGGGATAAGGATAGGATGGGAGAGGTTTGCTGGGTTAACGCGGGGAAAAAGGGAGGGAGGGGGAGAGATGGATACAGAAGAGCAAAATGCGCCGGGGTCAAATTGATTTCCGTACTTGGCCCCCAGGCGCTCTTCCGTCCACGCGCCGGCGGTTTGTTCTGCATAAGGAAAGAACGCGAAAAAGAAGAAAGCAGAAACGAAGAAAAATGGCGCGCCCCAAAAAAAGCCGAGCGCTGGGACCTTTTCGTTTTGATCGCAAAGCCAAGCCCAGCGCTCCGCGACAGCTTTAACGAAGTGCCGCATCGATGCGCTGCCTCCGATATCTGCGCAACGTCTTCCCGGTGACGTATGCGTCTTAACGCGCGCTCCCCTCCCTGCTCGTCAGGTCAAGGTGGTCTCTTGGAAGTGTCAATGTTGTGCCTGAGCATCTATCTTACGCTGTCCTAGCGATGTGAGGAATTTAAGCGCACCATGTTACTGTGTCACTGTATTAATAGTCACTCAGGACGGTGCGTCGTTTTTCTGCTTTACCATCCCGCTTCTTATATCCCCGTCCTCTCAAAGCTTAAGGCTAGCACCTAGCCAAGTAGTTGGGCCAAGGCACGTCTTCCTGTACTTTGTTTCATAGTCACCACTTCAATCACAAATTTGACTCATACCCGTAGTGTATAATCGAAAAGAAATACAATCGCTTCAATATCAACAAAAGCTATCCTTGGAGCTACGTTTCTGTTCAATAAAGCAATTTTTCCTTGCGAAAGGAGATTAGTGTGCGCAATGGCTCGTGAGGCCTCCTGTCCGAAGCCCCTTGTGTGTCATGGGTGCCTCCGAGACGTGTAGTCACGTAAAATCAAACATGAAGTCATGTTATACGTGCCTATAATATGTCGCCCATAACTGACATGACATTTTAGCCTCTCCTACTCAAGAGCATAAAGCAAAAGTCCTTATCAAACAGTGACATCCCTTCATCTATACGTCGCCCGAAGGTGACCATAAACAGCCAGGTCAGTTATGGGCGTCTACTGAGGGCGCGATAGTTCCATTCTTCGACAGTTCAGTTGCGGTTTTCGGGTGACATATAACGAGTGGCGTTATAACCACAGAAGCGCAAGCCACGTGTACAGGCGCCGTCGCCACACTCTTTCCCCCTGTCATCGTTCGAAAAACATAATTTATGTGGTTCTATATGGACCCAAGGTATGAAACTTAATTTTGGAAATTGGCCGAGTGCTTGAAACCTGCTACACGTACGCCGCGGGTCGGACAGGGTACGCCACCTGGGGAACGCATGCGAGGGATGCATACTGGGCCTAGGAGTAAACAGCTTCGCTGTCAAAAAAGAAGGAGAGGCGCAGTTGGCCAATGTGTGGTACACAACGCAATGCTCGGAAAAGAACAATGACAATGAGCTATGAAAAAAAAAGTCACATCAGTTATGAAAGAAAGTCACAGGCCCGCGCGGTGCACACAGTACAGTCACAGCGTAAGCTGGAGGAGCGCATCCATGACAGCGCCACTTTCTGCAGCACGCACTAAGGCGTCTTCGAGATGAAGTTAGCGTCGTTTTCACGAGGACTAAATGAACTTTCCGCCCGCCGTCGATGCGAGCTGCGGCTTGAGCTGCTCTCTGCAGAGCGGTCTGCTGAGCCCGATGTTACCATGGTTGCAGCCGCGCGCGTAGATCTACGATTCGCATCTTCAGCACGGTTCGTACCCTGTGGGGAGGCGCCTTAACGCGTATCGAAGAATAAGCACAGGGACCGAGACTACGCGGAGCACCTGTCCCATCCCTTGACGCGCTACACGATACGATGCAAGTGTTACATGTCGCGACACCTTGTGGAATACAACGCAACTGCAATGTAAAGTTTGCACGTATCGACGCCATCCGGCGCGCACCTCACATCGCGTGGTCATCTAACCTGCTTGATTTAATGAGGTACGTTATACATGTCATTCATTCTGACATTTTCATACACATCTCCTTAATCTGCTCTTTCATCCTCAAAACTTCTCTACCTCGTACCGTTATCTAAGCAACTTTGTACAGTGCACGTATCGACGCTAGGCGGCGCACATCTCATGTCAAGAGACTCCTCGCGCGCTAGGACGCGTGTAGATGGCATGTTTTCGCAAAAGTTATCAAGCGCTGGCGTGGCTTAGTGGTAGAGTAGCTGACTCAGGCGACAAGTGCCTGCGTTTGATCCAGGCGGAAACGTGACTTTTTTTTCTCATTCCTGGTGAAAGCTGCAACGGACATCGGCGATGGACAACATCGCCAACCGAAACAGCTGCTGGAATGAGCCCATAACAGCTCATGCTACAAAATATTGATATATCATGAAAATATGCGTTATAAAAGCTCCGTATTCTGTGGATAGTTAAGTGTTAGTGGTGGCAGGCAGGAACATGCAAAGACCTACGTTCTCTGGCCACCTTACATGGAATACAACATATTGTACAACTAAGAAGTTAGGGGAAACGGAGGACACCGTGAACTAGCTTGAAAATAAGCAGAAAGTCAGCGCGATTACATCGGGATCGAAATAAGAGCAATGTCTATGATTCAACAGTGTTAGAAAAGGCCCGGTGTCCCTGTGAGCAAAGCGATGATAATTTTCGCTTAGAAATTTTTGTCCACCCGATCTATTATGTCACTGTTGGATCTAGCCATTCCAGGCAACCGACGCGTATATGAGTTGAGGAACTTGTAGAGCTTGCAGAAAGGTGTCGTAAAATGTAATCCACTCGATCCTCTGCAATCAGAGCCCTGAGAGCGCATGCCCCGAATTGTAACGCGTTTAGTGTGTGCGGAAAAGTGTAAAGTTGTATCAAAACATTAGCCGAGATCATTGATCTCACAAACCTTACACAATGGTACAGAATCTACAGAATAATAAAAAGAAATGCTTGCTGTATTGCGAGTAAAACTCACTTCTGTCGTAACATCATTAAAGCTGAGGTTATTATTTTGGCACCATTTTGATAAAGAAAGCAGATCAGAATTCTGCATGCGACATTGATCAACAGTATGAATTTCCTTTAAAATATTGATGTCATTGGCATACAGAAGGAAAAAAGTTGTGAATAGCGGGAAGAACCTCATTAATAAAAATTAACAATGAAGTGGTCCCAATACTGATCTTTAAGGGACGCTACCAATTGCCATGTACAGAGAAGACGTTTCGCCATTGAAGTTAACATAACATAATTTATCAAGAATATAGCTGCGCAAGAGATCGACAAAGGATGAGCCAACAGCGATGTGCCTAAGCTTGACCGAAGCACTAAGTGGCTCACTATACTAAAGGTTTTGCTCAGGTAACAGCAAATGGTGTCGACTTGCCCCTTCTGAAGTACCAGCGCGGAGATCTGCACTATGACACTTGGGAGATCTGTGATAGTGGAGCAGAGGGTGAGAAATCCATGCTGATTAGGAATCAATGAGTTCTTCATAGTAAAATACAATATGTTGCAAAGAGCAAGCTTAAAAATCTTAGACGTAGCACAAAGAAGCGAAATGGGTTGACAGTGCGAGACATCGGTTTACAGCCAGATCAAAGTACAGGGGGAAAAATGAACAGTTTTCCACATATGAGGGAAAGGAGAATTATTGAAGGAGTTATTAAATACAGATGTCAATACTGAAGCAAATATACATATCGCCGTAAGTTCTTAGAATTGCGGAGGGGATGCCATCTGGGCCGCAGCATAGGGAAGGCAATTAGAGTATAATTGGCTGAAGTGGTTGAATGATATACTCAGCGTATGTTCTATAAAATTGAAGCCACGTTTCAGACACTGCGTAATTTCAGTAAAAGTAATAAGTATCTAGAAGCTTTGCATGATCCGGCTCTACAACGCATTCTACGAGAAAAATTACACTCGGCTGTTTTTGTTCTTTATTTTTTTCTATTGACCGTGGGTCGACACACGTGACAATATAGGAATGTAATTATGTTCCCATTCTTGCGAAGCGCAAGAATGAGTTCCCAAGAATCAATAGGTTCCAATTCGCCCGTTTCTAAATCATTCTGAAATTACATATAAGCATGAAGGCTTGCTTAACGTAGCTACTGCAACAGGGACTTGATATATCTGTAACATTTCGCTGTATGGCCTAACTCAGCTGTTTCATTTCTGTCTGTCTCATGTCGGATAAAAAAATAGAACGGAAGAAAAATTGTGTGATAAAATAATATGCTAAAAGAAAACAAAGGCATGCAGAGACAGAGGTGGTACAATTATGCCTTATGCAATTACGCTAGCAATCTAAGTTTTTCTTTTTTTTTTGCCCGCACTCAGCTTTTTTAGAGAGACGACGCAATAGGGGAACACCATGCAGATCATTAGATGTTAATACATAGGCCACATAACGTAAAAATATTCCAGTATGTTTTTCTTCCAATCTCATGACGTCAAATTTGCGTAACCGCCGACGCAAGCACCGGGCGGTTACCCGCAAGGTTGTCTGAAAAGACCAATCAAATGCTTTCCTCATTTATAGGAGGTTACTAATGTTTGCTCAAAAACGAATAACATTTGCTACACTGAGCGGCTTGTCTTATTTAATTGGGCGACAAGAGGCGAAGAGCACGTTCAAGTGGAGAGGATTTCGATGGAGCCTGGCCATTGCACTGAAAATCGATAACCGCATGAAGAGGGTGGTAACAGCGTCTGCGATTGGTCCGCTTTCCCTCATTAGCTTGCGGTTGCTCATCGAAAATTGCAGCGGTATGCAACGGACTGTTAAGATTGCAGCTAAGACGGATCCTCGTCAAAGAAGAGTTGGCAGAGCGAGGTCGTAAACGCGTCAAAAGTGCTTGAAAACGTTACAGGGTCATACAAAAAGTTTTATTGTACGCAAATAAGCCCATGCTATCCGGCAGGTGCGAGTAACCAGTGCCTGATCGATCGGCGGCAGTCATCCTTTATTTCTTTCGGAGCGGGGCTGCCTGCGGCTATTCAGAAAAAAATTCAATTTTGTTCGACATAATAATGCATCTTTAACGCGTACACGTCACTTTGACGCGGTGGGTTTTAGCGGTTTTATGACGTCGCGCGACTGGGAGGTCAAGTGGGTGCAGCCCGAAAATTTTTGTCGAATTGCAGAGGGCTAATGGCGAAAACGCGTCGAATCAGAAATAAGTATTTTTCTTTTGTTCGGCCAAATTATGCATAATCAATGTGTACACGTCATATCAGATGGGGAGCTATCGCATGACCCCCCTTACAGGTGAAGTGGGGGTGGTCTAAAAAAGTTCTTGACCAATCGCGGAGGGCTGATTGCAAAAATGGAATAGAAAAGTTTGCAATAGTTTTACGTTATAGCGCCCCATGTCTGCAACACCTGTTGAACTTTGCAAATAGTGGTCTAGGGAGATAGCCACTGTGAGCCACAATATGACGCGTCACTGCACCGCTGTGGTTTACCGCCACCCACTGCAGTCCGCTTAGAACTCATGAAGCCATAGCGCATAGTACGGAAGAGAGTGAACGGTCATACTGGTCAGTAATATAGGAGGGGCATGCGCAGAACAAGAGTATCGAGGCCTTGCGAACACAAGCGCTCCCGCTTAATGCGGTACGCTGATGCACTTCCGGACGTGCCCGCCGTGGCAACCTGCCTCTTCGTTCTTTCTAACCTTTTGCATAATAATAATAATAATAATAATAATAATAATAATAATAATAATAATAATAATAATAATAATAATAATAATAATAATAATAATAATAATAATAATAATAATAATAATAATAATAATAATAATAATAATAATAATAATAATCTTTATCACATCCAATCATGTCGCACTTACAAATACAGCCCGCATAAGCAAAATTGCTTTCTGCGAGGCTGTGCAGTCAGCGGGAAGTACTGATATGTGTACAAACGGAAATGAAAAAGAAGCAAAATACGAAATATTGGAAAAGAAAGTAGTATACTACTTTAGTGTACTACTAAAACAAGCGTACTTTTTCGCGTTAAGTTACTTCATGCATCGTCACTATAGTATGCCATCTCTAGCTTATAAAGTTGTCTTTCGGGCAGCTAGCGCTGTTGGGATAGGCCTGCAGGGGTACTGCTCTGCAAAGCTATTTCAGCCCGCTGCACGTGATTCGATCGACCCGCGGTGGTGGCGCCCTTCAGAGAACCAGCGAGGACGACAGCGCTAACCGACCATGAACTTCCTTAAGAGAACTGCGGACTACGGCAGCGTTATGGTACGTTCACACTGAGGAATCCGGCGTCTACAGCGAATGGAATTCTCCTGCCGCCGAAAATCGCGTAGTTCACACTGCTCGCGGACCGCGCCGCCGGAAAGACATACAACGCCATCTGCCCCATAAAGTGCTAACCTCCAATCAAGCGCGGAATATCCCGGATGTTCGCGTGGCTCGAAATTGCGCAGTTGTCTGCGCTCGCGTCGAGTTCGTGTGTTATGTTGCGCGTCTCCACCATTACTTGGAAAGACAATGATGAACCCCGAGCAAGAAGAGGCAGTACTGCTCGGCCTGTTGGCAAGCACCTTTCTGGCGATGCATGACGCGCAGAAGCATTCGCCGAAGAGACGGCGGCGACATGACGTGAGACTCGGCCGCCATCTTTGGAAGTTCTGTTTCGCGTTCCCCGATTGGTCAGCGCCGCGCGGCGGCAAGGCAATCCGGCGGCAGCTGCCGCAAAAATCGGCGCGGAAGGGGCTATTCCGGTGGATCTCGCCACCGCCGAACTGGGTTCCGCCGAACTGGGTGCCGCTCCAGACGCCGAATGTCTCAGTGTGAACGGGGCATTAGTCCACCATGCGCCTCGTTCGGAGAATCGGTGACGGCAGCAGGGCGGGCCATGTTTGGCGTCCAACGTATTGTTGGTTGATTTGCCGGGTCTTCATGGTCTCTCTCGGCAGCAAGAAGAGCTTCCCTAACAAAAGGGTGCTTGGCGGTACGTGGCCCCAGGATTCGTCACAGTCTGCTGACACTCGTGGCTACTACAGGAGAAAGGCAGCTCTGGAATTTAGAGGCGCAAGACAATGGGAAACAGGCGGCCGCGCTGCGGGGGTGAGCTCGGAGAACCGACGCGCCTTTGAAGACTCAAGATAATGGACAACCGGCGGGTCGACTGCGTTGACGTTTGACGCTGCGAATCGGCGGTGAACTACCGTTTCCCTCACCTAGGGATCTAGGGAGCACAGAGTGTTTATCAGCGGCTGTTTGTCGGCTGCTAGGGCGTGCTCGTCAAGGTGCTATAATGTGCTCGTGATAGTGCTCGTCAGAGTGCTCTGTGCGTCGTGTTTGGAGCTTCGTGCTCGCATGCTGTGTGCTTCGTCTTGCGTGCTCCATTTGGGAGCCACGCTAGACTGTCGAATGTCTCTTGTTTAACATGTAAATACTGTAAATAAACCCTGTACGCCTAGTTCCTCCCAAGTTCCTCTCTACGACCTACAACCCCTTCAACTGGTGGCAGCGGCGAGAACGACCTACAACTCTAATAGCGTGCAACATTTTGTTGAGATCCTGCTCACGAATGTACCTCAGTAGCCTCAGATCTGGGCACACTCTTGTTAGGAGGTAGCTTTTAAACGTTGAGGCCGACGCCGATCTCTAGATTCAATTACATGTGAAACGCAGAAATGTTCTCTTGAGTCAATCCTCGAGTCTTCTTGAACGAATTTGACGCGTTTTGGAGGCAAAGGCTAGTCTTAACACCTTTAGGAATGAGAAGTTTGATTTAAAGCTTAAGTTTATTTACAAAGGATTTAGAAAATCGCGTAAAATATAAATAGGCTAAAGCAAAAAGTTTACCGATCTATAACTTCGTGCCAAAAATAGATACAGCCATACGATAACTGCATCTATTATAGCATCTGAAATGCGCGAATTTACTGCTTTACGCGAAATTTTTACGATGCGTTACGAGGTTTTCGTAAAAGTCATACTCACGTTGGCGAAGCACTACTTACGAGCAGCGCAAAGCATTTGAATACGATCCGCTCCTGCTGTCTCAACGCGCGCAGCATAACTTTGAAAAATTAAATAAAGTTAGCATAAACAAATAAAAATAAAATACGCTTCCTACAGGCTCTAGACTAACTTTTTCAACAAGAAGTGATGTCTGGACAAGTTTGTAAGAATTAATACTTGACTTAAAGAGCAAAAAATGAGGACACCAGAAGGAAAACCAGGAAGCACGAGCGCTCGTCCTGTCTGGTTTTCCTTTTTTGTACCCTCGTTTATTTTCGCTTCAAGTCAAGTTATGAACTTTTTTTTTTTCTTTTCTACGCAATGAACCTCGCTAGACTTGGCGCGGTGAATATCGAGAAAAACGCTTTCTCCCTTTGCATGTTCTAGACAAGAGCTCCTGACGCAAGGCTTCCCCTTAAGAGGAAGCTTTAGCTCGGGCCCAACTCCGACGCGACCTATTCAAATACATGTAAAACGCAAAAACGTTTTTCTGGGATAACCCCTGGACCGATTTTAATGAAATTTGCGGCATTTGAGAGAAAAAGATAAATTCTAGTGGCTGTTGGAAGCTAAATTTCGATTTATGGCTTGAATTTTGGTTAAAGAATCTTCAAATATTCAACCATTTCAAAAAGAGATAGAAGCACGGTGTTTACAAATTCATTGCTCTGCATCAAGAACAGATATCAGGGTTCTGTAAACGGCACCCATTCGATCATTAAAAGCGGACAAATTCTATATGTCTGCATATCATATTGACCGCAAATAAAGACGGGGACAGAGGGAGAGAACACACACTAGGCCAAAGTTCTTCTGAAGAAATTCTATACGTCATTTTACATTTACGTGAATTTGTTACGTTGGTTACAAGGGTTCTGCAAAAGCTGTATTTACATAATACTAAATTTTTTATATTCATCTGTAACAGCAATTTTGTCCGCTTTAGATGTACTAGTAGATGCAATTCACAGAATTCTGATATCATTTTTCGTTGTTGAGTTACAGAGTTGTAAACTTGATAGTTTCGTTTTCTGAAAATTTTTGATTTTTGCCAATATTTATTAAAAAACTGACGACCTAACTCGAAAATTCGAAACGAACAGTCACTAGATTTTACGTCTTTCTTTGAAATTCAACAATCCTCGTAACATTTGTTGCTGTGGTTGCCGAGAAAAACTAATTATCGATAATTAGTATTTAGATAGGAGCACCCGAGCTAAAGCTTCCCCCTAAGCCACCAATTTATCCATTTGCTCGCAGACGCGGTACATTCCCTGTTTTCGTCGTTGGCGGTCAATGGTCGGACTTCGACCGCCGTTACAAAGGCGCCGATGTAAACGGCGTGCGCTGTCGCGCAACCCAATTGCGGGGGCGCATTCATCGCACAAACGCCAACCGTAGTCCTCGAAGACGTACGCGCTATCGCATCACAGATTTGAGGCGTACGAATGATTAGACGCTGCGTTAGAGCGCTCGGGAAGGATGGACAGTCCTCTCCCGCCGCCCTCTCCCCTCGAGGGAGATGGTGCACAGGAGAGGACTCCAGTGGGAGAGGAGGACTCCAGCGCAACCCACTTGCGGGGGCACGAACGCCAACCGTAGTCCTCGAAGACGTACGCGCTATCGCATCACAGATTTGAGGCGTACGAATGATTAGACGCTGCGTTAGAGCGCTCGGGAAGGATGGACAGTCCTCTCCCGCCACCCTCTCCCCTCGAGGGAGGTGGTGCACAGGAGAGGACTCCAGTGGGAGAGGAGGACTCCAGCGCAACCCACTTGCGGGGGCACGAACGCCAACCGTAGTCCTCGAAGACGTACGCGCTATCGCATGACAGATTTGAGGCGTACGAATGTTTAGACGCTGCGTTAGAGCGCTCGGGAAGGAAGGACAGCCCTCTTCTTGTCCTGCCGCCCTCTCTCCCTCAGGGGAGAGGGAGCACAGGAGAGGACTCCAGTGGGAGAGGAGGGCTCCAGTCGCCTTCCGCGCCGGTACTCGCGCATCTGGAGACAACACGCATGAGACGAATCGGTATACATGTGCTGCCACCTATACCATCATTACCGATGTGCTGCTTTGCGACTCCGTTCACTACGGAATTACGCATTGAAACAACAATTACACGCTACGTAAGTATCCTGAATGTAACAAGTATACATGCCTTCAAGCGCATGCTTCCTAAAAGCGCTCGGCTATTCGCTTACATTTTCAAGCACCGTCGATGGCTTGCGCACAATTTTTCTTTTCCGTTACATTTTTCTTAAAATTGTGTCGCGTTGGTAAAGTCCACGACATCAGGGCATTTTTCGCGCAGTGTTACACGTGCGATTTTTATTTGCGAATTACAATGCGAACGACACTTTGCACAGTGTCAGCTCGGTAGATGAAATCGGTGACCAAAATATCCTCCAGGTGTTTTGCCGACAATATTCATTGTGCATTACATTCTTGAGTTACGCGGCAATAAAGAAAAAGAAACGAGGTACTTATTAGTTCCTTGTCGGTAAGCTTAACGTCATCTTGGTCAAATAGTAATTAGCCGCACTTAAGACTCCCCTATAATGAGCTTTCGCAGAAGCGTCGCATTGAATTATCTACTCTGATCTACTCTTCATTCCCTTGCGCAAACTCAAAAAACAAAGTGAAGGCATTTATTAAAATAGTACAGAAATAAAGATGGCAAACAAGACAAGTACTCCTGCGAAATTACAAAAGGGATAGTTTAGTGCGTTATAACGTAGAACCCTGGCCCCATTTAATCAACAAACAGAAACTTTGTGTAGCAAACAAAATTTTTAACCAATATTTCTTATCACGTAGATGAAACATTGGTTAATCTGCGTGTTCGGCATATCTTTCTTAACCTCATCACTTAAAGTCCTTAAGCCCCGTTTATTGTCTCTAGGAGGCCAAGGGTAGCATCAATTAAACGTCATGTCTTTAAGTTCATTTCTCTTATAAAGCGCATTTATCCACAACCAAGCACAGACCAGGACAAGTCACTTCTTAAATTGAGCAACTTGCTTTGCCAATCCAACGCGATACGCCGAACGATGGCCTTTTCCCTACTTCACTTTGATAAGACTTCAAAAGCAATCGATTGCTGGAGGCCAGAAGCTTCACGGTGTGCCAAAAAAAAAGCGCCAGAGCCTTAACTTGCTCATTGCCTTCAGGGTGTTTCTTTCAGCGGCGGAAAGGCTTGTTGTCTCAAAGAATTTAATTGGCTTTTCTTTCGAATCGGTCGCGGTGGCGTTGAACAAACAGTTCTTTAGAATTAAGACTCCGAAAGAGACGCGAGCCGCAGAGAAAATAGTTGCAGTGCACACAGAGTTCATTAATGCCACTACTCTTTTATTTATTTATTTATTTGAATTTTTTTGTAGACAGCGTATCACTTCTATTTCATTCATTGGTTCTTTTCGCTTGAAAAGCTGAGCCAAAATGATCTGGTTCCTTTGCTGCTTTTTTTAGACGGCACTGATAGAATACAGGCTAATTCTGCTGGTGCGCAGGATAACCCTCCAGCTATGAAATAGCATGCGGTTTCCTTTCGACCTCGCAGACAAAGCAGGGGTTCGAGGAACTCTGTATAATATGTCAAAAGAAAAGAAGATATGATTGAAGGCAGAGCTACAAGCAGTGGTAGACGCTGTCATCGTTCTGCCGAACGTGTCAGCGTTTGCATCGGCTATAACTATTGCTCGGAAAGAAGATGAAACTTTGCGATTCGCACAGATTACTGAGCTCTTAATCGTCTGGCAAATTAGGGTGACTGGCAAATTACATTGATTGAGTAAATGAGAAAGTAGACTGCGTTCTTTGCACCAATCGACTTGCATGAATATAACCGACTACCTTTCGGGTAGGAAACCTCCACATCCTGGTTTCAGAAGAGTTTGAAAGAAACTCTGAAACCACACTTTGGCACGTTCTCCAACGTTTACATTAATGTTATCATCGTTTATTCAAAAATAAAGGAGGAACATCACAAACACTTTTCGCATGTGTTGCATGCTCTCAGTCTTGCACGCCTCAAAGTGAAAGTTACAAAATGTTCCTTCTTCCAAGAAAAGTTAGTGCTCCCCAGAAGAGTCTTTGACGGGTCCACGAAAAATTCAAAGCAGTAATCTGTCGAAGGAAATTCAAAATTAGTGACGCCCTATGATGTACAGTCACTGCTTCTTTTCCTAAATCTAGCCGGATGCTTCAGGTCCTTCATGTCCTTCATGTCGGATGGCGAGTGTGAAAATGCGTACCGTGGACTTGTGAAAATAATATCGTCGAACCCTATCCTTCAGATAGCATACTTATCCTTGAAGTTTGGGCTCAATATATATGCGTCATATTAGGCCACTGGCGCGGTTCTGTACTAGACGTCGTCAGAGTCGAATCACCAAAAGCATTATGTAGTCGGGTACAACAGCTATACAATGAAGTCAGCTGAAATTAACTACTCTACAACAGAAATGGAAGCGCTGGTTGTCTTGAAAGCTGTGCAGTGTTTTCGAACTTACCTAGAAGGTGCAATATTAACACTTTTCACAGATCATATGGCCCTAACTCCCGTTCTTGTCATGACACGACGAAGAGGCCGCAACGCTAGACGAGCAAATTATATCCTACAGATTTCGTGATCCGGAACCGACTCGGTCCTCCACTTTCCGACGTCCGGGTTTCTGGTAACGAACTGTTATGTTTCGCCTACGACGCGCGGTATAGCCGGCGCAGATGGAATGGACGCCGGGGCTTCGTTCAAAGCGGCGGACATTTGGCCCGTTCAGCGCTGCCGCAACGCCTCCCCGCCAAGCGCGTCCAGGCATGTTTCAATGTCACGTGTATTCGTGTGTGCGTGTGTGTGTGTGCGTGCATGTTGGTGCCCACGCTTGTCAAAGCGCGGCAGCCGGGGAGAGGAGCTCCCCAAGTGTGAAGCGAGGAGGTCTGACCGGCGCCGGCCCGGCGGATGCGGCACTTCTCGTCTCAACGTGTCTGCGCGGCGCCGTCACGTGCTCCTCATCCCGAGCCGTTCCTACTTGCCCTCGACTCCGAGAGTATAAAAGCAGCAGCCCACGGACGCCGAGAGCGGCTCCGATTTCTTCCGTCGAGTAACGTGCTCTACCGTCTCTCCATTTCGGTCGACCTGACCGGCCGCTCTTTTGCGATGCTATAATAAACAAGTTGTTCTGTTAGCAGTCGACTCATGCTTTGCCAGGACCTTCGGATGCTTCCAGCTGTGCCCCAGGCCGCCAGGCCAACGCTATCCTTGGGGCTTGCGACCCAGATGCAACAGAATGCAATTGACTACCCTCAAGAAATTAATCACGTGAAGCTCTACGAGGGAACCAAAAGAAAGAATTTTATTGATGGCAAGTATCCTGTCCCACCCACAATGGTTACGAAAATACTGTATCTCTACCATGACACCCCCGAATCAGGTGGACATGATGGTTTCTGGCGCACGTACAACAAACTACTCAATACATTTACATGGCACGGTATTGAAGATGATACCAGAACCTACATACCAAAGCACCCTCTGTGCCAGAAGAACAAAGCCAAGTTCAAGCAGCCCACGCAGATTCCACAAAGCATTCAAGTGTACCACCTGATGTTGTTCATTTGGATATCGCGGAGCTCAGAAAAAAGCACACGACGTAAGGATTCAAAGCCCATTGTTTCAGGACCAACTAAGGGCCATCCAGAGGGCCCATGAAGTCGCTGAGAGGCTTGGACTGACAGTGCCAACGTGGGAGCGGCCCGCCTTGGCTTAAGAAGTCGAGCCTCCGGACCTCATTACAATAAATGTTTTCACACACACACAGGAAAACTCAAGCTTTCTTTCTGGCTATTCATGAATGTACAAGAATATTTATGGCGTGGGCACAATAGCAAGACGCCAACAGCATCAACTGCCTTCTGAAGGCTATGCGTTTTCAATACATAACAACCTCAGTCTGCCGTACTTGACCTGCTTTAAAAAAAATTATAATAGTAAAGCTTGCAAAGTGGGCGGGAGATCAAAGAATGACAATCAAGTTTTATTGACCATATTCCCCAGCTCATATAGACCATGTCAAACATTGTATACGAAACATGAAACAGTATATAAAAATGTACTCAAACTTTCCAGGCGGTTGGAAGTGCTGCCGCAAAACCGCTGTGAGGTATCACAACCGTTCTAGCACGAATGCGCTTGGATGCAGCCTTATTTTCGCTGCTTCAGGGATTGCGATGATACTTCCAGGCAATCGATAACTGGACCGCTTCTCGATAACCTAAAGCTTTCTGAGGGCAAGAAAACCGCGAAACAGCAAGAATCATATAAAAACCGAATGAAGAAAAACTTTGAGAGAAGTCGCAGCAGTGAAATAACACTTACCTGGTGAACACGTTACGTTGCAGAAAATATTTGGGACTTCCAATCACAAGTTCTATGAAACCTTGCAAGTGTCAAAACTGCCTGGCGGTGTGGTATCCTGAAGGCCATATGGTACTTGAGAGTCTCCGAGTAAACAGAGTACGTCTTCATCAGTAATGTATTCAAATATTATACTAGAAGGTGTCAACGAGGTACACAGGAATGAAGCGGTCCGCTCCTGAGTAGTCAGAGAAGATGATAAAGAGGGGTTCCCAGGAGTGCGAGAGGAAATATGTTGAAGGTGACAAAAGCAAATACAAATGGTGGACGACTGCCATCTCTCTACAATATTTATGTACACTGAAGCACGAAGGCTTCTCCCAGCGTTCTCCATTTAGCCCTGTCTTGCGCTAGATGATTCCAACTTGCACTTGAAAATTTACTAATTTCATCACTCAAGCTAATTTCCTGCCGTACTCGACTGCGCTTCCCTTCCCTTGGCACCGATTCTGTATCTCTAATGATTCACCAGTTGTCTACCCTGTGCATGAAATGGCCTGCCCCACTCCATTTTTATTTCGCTTAATGTCAAGTAGAAACTCCGCTATCCACTTTTATCAGCTTCTTTGTTAACCTCCAAGTTCCTGTCCCATATATTAGCACCGGTAGAATGCAACGAGTGTACACTTTCCAATGACAGCTGTGAGCTTCCAGTTAGAATTAGGTAATACCTGTCGTACGCACGCCAACCCAGTTTTATTCGTCTGTGAATTTTCTTCTCGTGGTCATGGGTCCAATGGGAGTAATTGACCTAGATAAACATATTCATGTACAGATTCCAGAGGCTCACTGGCGGTCATGAATTCTTGTTTCCTCGAGAGGCTATTCAATATTACCTTCGACTTCTGCATATTAATCTTTAACCTCGCTCTCACACTTTCTCGGTAAAGGTCCTCAATTATTTGTTTAAATTCATCTCCAGTGTTGCTGAACAGGACAATGTCATCTGTAAACCTAAGGTTGCCGAGATATTCGCCATTGATCCTAACTATACTAAGCCTTCCCAGTCTAACAGCTTTGTCTAATACTTTGTCTAAGCATGCAGTGAATAGCATTGAAGAGATTGTGTCTCCTTGCCGAACGCGGTTTCTTTATCTGTAATTTTCTACTTTTCTTGCAGTGAACCAAAATACACATACTGTCTAGAGCTATGTATGACTGAATAACTTTAGAAACGCTAAATCTTGAGCATATAAAAATTTATATTCGTGCTACACTAACTTTTACTACACTAACACTTTTAGGATCGCTGCACCCTGAACAGCGGTCATGCTCCGTTCGTCGCGCTTGCTTTGGTCTTGTTATTTGAACAGTGAATAATAGGAGACGTACTAACAAATTTGCATCAGCACAAAGCAAATTGTTCAGAGGGGTGCATTACTTAAGTTGTGACGCTTGCATTCGGGCGTGTAACTATCTTCAGCGTAAACGCCACTCACACCTTCTGCACTTCGGCTTCGATGTTTCTGAGCAAGGTCTGCTGAAGGGATGAAGATAATTACCCGCATTATATATAACTCATGATATAACTCATTCAAAGTATCATGACAAGAACTGAAATACGCAACGGCACTTTGGTGAAAATCCATATTATTGAAGCCTATTGACTGACTTCCTTGTAATATTAAACATTCCAAAACAACGTAGAGGCGTCATAAAGGAAATTTATTTCAATCTGTTTCTAATTCATTTCCTTAATTTGCCCTGCGAGACAGGTCAAACATTTTTGGGGCCGCACCCGCTTCGCCTGTCTGTCTCGAGACGTCACGAACAACGCGAAGACTCCCCACCTCAAGATGACGTGTACAAATTGATTATGCATGATTAAGCTGAAGAATAGAAAACAAATCTTTCTGATTCTACGCCATCGTCGCCATTAGCCTTCAGCGATCAGTGAAAATGTTTTCATGCCACGCCCAGTTCACCTGTCTGTCACGCGACGTCAAAAAACCATGGAAGACCACCACGCCAAAGGGACTTGTACGCACTTGATACATTAATATGCCGAACAGAACTGAGGATTTTTTTTTTTGATAGCCGCAGAATGGGGGAGGGAGGTAGAGCTTCATTTTAAAAGGAATAGAAGACATGGTTGCCCACCGACTGCCCTGGCGCTGGCTATTCGGAGCTGTGATGAAGCATCGACTTCCTTGCGCGCAATAAAGATTTTGTGTGGCAGTATGAAATTGCCGAGCCCTTTCAGCTCGTATACGACATCGCGCTGCCAAATCTTCTTCAAATCTTCTATTCAATATAACTGGGACATGCTTTCAACTAAGGTAAACAAATTAATTGAAAAGTACATCCTTGTTCGTATTATCCCGTCTAATCCTCGAACACCTTGGTATAACACCTATATCAAACGGCTTTCTAATCGAAAAAGTCGTCTGTATCGCTTGGCCAAATTATCTTCCTCAATCTCGCGCTGGACGGACTATAAATATGCATCTGATACTTACATTGCAGCATTAAAGGAAGCTAAAGATAACTTCATGTTGAATACCTTACCCCACCTTCTGAAATTTAATGTTGGAAAGTTTTGGCTTATGATTAACCCTAACTTGATAACTCCATTGCCTTGGTAGACACAGCTCCGTAGTTACAAATACTAATCTTCCAGACATTCTTCAATATAGTTACCCATTCATGCCTCCCATCATTGTTGACACGGCTGGAATTACGAAACTCATGATTAACTTAGAGTACCATTCCACCCTTGGTTATGATTCTATTGATTGCAAATTTTTGAAAAATACTTGTGTCTACAGTTCAATCATACTAACAAAATATTTCAGGAATCACTTGACACATCAACTCTACCAACCCAATGGAAAATTGGGAAGGTGATTCCAATCTTCAAATCAGGCAATAAAAGTTCACCATGTAATTATCGGCTCATTTCCATTACTAGCACATGCTGCAAAACTCTTAGAACACATCATGTACTCGAACCTTGTCGCCTTTCTTGAATCTAACTCCTTTTTCTCACCAGCTCAACATGGCTTCCGGAAATCATTTTCGCGTGAAACGCAGCTCATATCATTTACTGCACCGCATTCTTGATCGTTCTTCGTTAGCTGACTGTATTTACTTAGATTTTTTTAAAGCGTTCGACTAGGTCTCCCACATACTTCTTTTTCATAAACTTAGTCAACTTAATATTGATAGTAGTCTTTATTTGTGGATCAAAGATTTCCTTTGAAATCGTTCCCAATTTGTTGTAGCCAATGAACTTTCCACTAACCAATGTCCTGTTCAATCCGTAATCCCACAAGGATCCGTATTACGCCCCCTTCTTTTTCTCATTTTCATTAACGACCTTCTTTCTTTAGTTTCTTCTAATATACATGTTTTCGCTGACGACTTCGTAATTTTCCGTGAAATAGTTACTGATAACGATGCTAACATTCTCCAGCCAGATCTAAATTCTATATCTAACTGGTGCAATACTTGGCAAATGGCATTAAATATTAATAAGTGCAAAGTGATGCGTGTCTCTCGTGCATCTAGTAGTCCTTTTCCATATTGCCGAAACAACTCTCCCTTAATGGTGGTTTCATCCTATAAATATTTAGGCGCTCATATCACATCTAACCTAAGTTGGTATTTGCATATTGATAAGATAATTAACAACGCTAATCTCATGTTAGGTTACTTGCGCCGTATCATTTGAGCAGCCCCTTCATCTTTAAAGCTCTTGTTATATAAAACACTCATTCGGTCTAAATTAGAATACGCCACTCCAGTCTGGGATCCAAGCACTAACAATTCGGTTGCGCCACTAGAAACGGGGTAGAATCGCTCTACTCGCTTCATCTGTTCCTGTTATAACCGCACTGCCAGTATACCTTCTATGAAATCTGATATCTCTCTTCCATTTCTAGCATCCCGCCGAAAAAATTTTCGATTGAACGTTTCCCATCGGCTTTACTATCACTCAACACTCCATGATGAATTCATTCTTCAGCCACATTATATATCTGACCGTGTTGGCCATCGCTTTAAGGTTGGTATCGAGCCATGTCATACTAAAGCCTTTCTTTACTCTTTTTTACCTCGAACTTCACAAGATTGGAATCACCTTCCTTCCGACATTGTTTCCATTAATGATAACACCTGATTTAAATCGGCCTTAGCTAACATTATATAATTAAGAGTTTCCATGCCTTACCATGCGTTGTCATATTATGTTTATTATGTTTATTATTAGTTTGTTATTATGTTTTTATGCATTATGTTTATTCTCTACCCACTCCTCTCTGTAATGCTTCGGCCCTGAGGGTAAATAAATAAATAAATAAATGGAGCATCAGTTTTGGCGCGCATTTCCAACAGCTCGTTGCATGCCCCCGCAATCGTTGTTCGAGACACCGCCAGCTAAGCATGAGGAAGCGGACCAGTCGGAGACGACGGCACCCCTCTGCTCGCCCGGTTATCGACTTTCACTGCGCTATAACTCAAGCACAACCAAACCATTTCCTACTGTGCTCACTCCGCGCCTTTCGTCAGCCAGTTAAATAAGAAAACATGTATCGGTAGTACATGCTATTCGCTTTGAAACCAAACGAAAACCACCTCCTCTAAACGAGGAGAGCGTTTGTTTGGATTGTTGAAAAAACCTTGCGGGTCAACGCCTATGCGTCCGTCAGCAGTCACATAAATTTGACATCAGGAGGTTGGAGCAAAGCGAGAACGGCATAACTTTACGCTGTAGCACCCCAGGGCTACAAGAGACGCCATATAGTATAAGGCTCTGGATCAACTTAGACCTCCTCAGGAATTTTTTGCACACCGATCCAAAGCATGAAGGAGAGGCGTTCTTAGTGCTTCGCTGCAATCCGAATGCCACGGCGGGGAGCCGAACTCGTGATCTTGTGCTCAGTAGCAGAACGCCACAACCACTGAGCCGTTTCTGCGGTTATCATTATGTCAGCAACGGCCAAGCAGCGCTGTGAATTTTGTGCACGCCAAGCACTCTGTAGTTCTTGCCATTCTGCGGGCATCAGCTGCGCATTGAAAATCTCGCTTTGAAGTTATCCTTTTCTTCGTTGTCAGAATTCCGCCACGACAACACCAAATCATTTGCCCATCGCATAGAAACGTGAACCATTGTGCGCCATTGTATCCACGCTTAGCGTTAGACGCTGTTACATACGCATTGCAAGAAATGTTCGATTGCAACGTGCCAACGTCGCTCTGTGTGGAGTTTCACTCCAAAATCATTCCGTAACGTGATTGTTGTTGCGTTTTGTAGAAAATGTAAACCGTGAGATCTGCAGCCATTTTACGCGCAAATGAACGCACCTTTATCTTGATCTGTATCATGTGGCCATGAACTGCATATTTGATTTTTTTTTCATAAGTTGTGAAGAATCTGAAAAAAAAAAAACCAGCAATTTTTTCTTCAATTTAGGGGAAACACGGTATCGGAAGTTGCGCACACTGCGATGTACCAGCAAGTATAGCGTGTCGTGCAAAAAAAAAATAAGAACGAGGGTGAAGAGGGCAAATCACTTTTGTGGATTCAGTTCAACATGGCGCCTATGTGAAGAGGCTTTGAAGAAAGCAGAGAATTTCACGCAACACAAAGACGAATAGCAATTTTAGCCAATCCTTCCGTTGTTATATGCTTTTTTTTAAATAAATAATGCAGTGTTATCTTGTTTGAAGTCCCATGTAGTTATTGTTTTTCTTTTCTTCGATGTTGCCTTAGTGTTCCAGAAGAACATTTCAGTACCACTATCGAGTAGCAAACCAGTTGCAACCTGGTTCACCTCCACGCCTTTTCTTTCTCTTTTTCTTTAGTATAGGATAATACGGCGACGTTCGAGTTTTCTCTGCAATCTTTGCTTACTGCAGTCAGTCCTACAATGACATACATTTACATCCAATCTCTGCAATCTGCAATGTAAGGAGAATGTGAATTTTGTGTTGGTATTTAATTTTTTTACCTACATAAATGATCAAGCAAAGGCACCTTCATTAAAAGTGGACTGAAGAACAAGCTTCAAGAATATTTCCGCCTTTATAAATTTTTATGATACAGAAATTCAAGCTGCCATCTAGCACTCATCAGCTTCGAAGAATCAAGGTAAGCTATTGTATAGTGACCATTGTAAGAAATTATGATAAAGAATCGGCGTGTGTATGGACTTCATTGTTTGCCAGTTGTAGATCCCTTAAAACAAAACAAAAAGTACAGAAGCTGCCTAAGGTGACATAATTATTGCTTTGAAACCAGGAAACAACTGGGCAACTTCACTGAGTTTCATAATCAAAGTTTGCATTAAGAAAATAATTTCCAGTGCGGTTCTAAATTTAATACTCCGTTTCTTCAAAAAAATTATGCGTGGCTCTGCTATAGCAAACACCAGAGACCAGCGGAGACGGAGGAAGGCCAGTAAAGCAGTGCGAAACCACAAACTTAGCCTAACTTTTGCTGGACTTCCCCCGGCTCCTCTGGTCTCTGGTGTTTGCGATAGTACAGCCATGCATTTTTTTTTTCACTGCGAGAACGAGGATCGCCGAAGCGAGCGCGCGGATTTTTATCGGAGAGCAATGACGTCACACCACCTGTGTCCCCGCCGCGCCGCACCTTTTCCCCAGCAAGGCTCTGCCTACCCTTGCCGCGTCGCTATGCTTCTCGATGCTATTTTTATACTCTGCTTTCACTCTCTCTCAACTCTCTCTCAGCTCTCTCTTCCCCAGCTCGGTGAAGCAGCGGACGTCAAGAGAAACCCAGCGAGGTTCTAACAGCTTCACTGCAAAAGGATCTGAAAAGCAGGACAGTGCGTGAGTGCCTAAATTTATAAGTGTCGCGTTAATTTCTCAAGTGTCGTGAAAGAAACATTTTTTAATGCAGCGACTTCAAACTAGCACTGATTAAAATTTCCGGATCGTTATTCGATATTTGAAGTTAGGGACTGCGTTAAACAGCCGGAAATGTGCTTGAGCTAGGAAGCACCTTGGAAGGAAACAGACAGACAGACAGACAGACAAAAATAGAGAAAGACATCAAGACAGACAGACAGAAACAAGCAAAGAAGGAAAGAAAAAGCGAATGAATGAATGAATGAATGAATGAATGAATGAATGAATGAATGAATGAATGAATGAATGAATGAATGAATGAATTGGAGCTTATTCTAGGAAAAAAATGTTAGTACGCTACTAAGGTTACTTGTGTCTGTTGATGTCGTAACTGTGCGAACTCGTTGGCTTCCAGGCAAGAGACCGCCGCAATCGGTCTTCCTTGGCATTGCTGCTGAATTGTCCCATATACGCCTTACAAATTAAAGGGGTCTCGCGCGACATCCGTCACGCAGGCGGCAGTGACGTCTCGTTCGAGCCACGTGCCACCACGAACCTCACGTGTGGCGGGAGAGGCGGCAAGCCTTGGCGTTCACGTACACAGCGGGAGGGCGCGAGGGGGGACATCGATTGCTGCAGCTGCCAATACTGTCAAGCGATGACCTGACGAGGGCCTAAGGGGCGCAGCCACATACTGGGCAGTGTTCCAGACTGTGTATTCGGGCGTGCCCTTACGTTGACGTTGGCGTGGCCTCACTAAAGGGAAACGCAGCACAGAAAAAAGTAACAACCATAGTGCCGTGCATAATGTACGTCTAAGAAAAACAAAACTTCATCGGTAGTACGTGCCTGCGAGACCACATCTCTGTTGTACTTTCGTAGAGGTGCGCTTGCATATGTTTTGTTTCTTTTTATTTTATTTCGCACTTTTGGTTGGCAGTAATGATACTCGAACCTGCTCCGTCTTATGCAAAGGGGCGATTTTCGTGAGATGTAGCGCCCTAAGCAGTGTTTCCTGAAGGCAGTGCGGCCGCCGTTTATGTACATTGGTCTAAACGCATATTGGGCGAATAAGCAGTTTGTTTCGTGCTCAAAGCGTTCATGTTGATATGCTCTTCCTCGACAGATCAGGTAGTAGTAACCTTTGCAGCGGAGTATGAGACAAAATAAGCAGATGATGTTGCACGCCACTTTGCCCAAGTCAGGCATATATGTGCGTTCTTTTTTTTTTCATCTCAAGCTTGTAAATCGTGTTTTTAAAGATTTCTCCGCCATACGACAGGACAGAGTGTACATCGCAAAATGCTTGGCAAATTCTTCGCACCCAGAGATAATGTGGCCTGCTTAACAAATGCTTTAAAGCTATGACATCATAGTTAACTTGAGTGTTTAACCTTAGGAGCTTTACAGGAAACTTGAAAGGTTTAAGAGGAAACTTTAGCTCTGGTGCTCCTGTATAAATAATTGTAAAAGGAGAATTCATTTTTCTCGGCAACCACTGTACCAAATTTGACGATGTTTGTTGCATTAAAAAGAACTGGAAATATAGTGACTGTTAGATTCAAATTCTTTATTTAGGTTGTCGATTTCTTATTAAAAATTGGCAAAAATAAAAAATATTCATGAAACGAAACTATCAAGTTTACAACTCTGTAACTCATCAATGAAAAATGATATTACAATTATGTGAATTGGGTCTAATAGTACGTCTAAAGCGGACAAAACTGGTATGTTACACATGAAAAAAAAAATTAACCCAACATGGTTGCTCAGTGGCTATGGTGTTGGGCTGCTGAGTACGACGAGGTCGCGGGATCGAATCCCGGCCACGGCGGCCGCATTTCGATGGGGGTGAAATGCGAAAACACCCATGTACTTAGATTTAGGTGCACGTTAAAGAACCCCAGGTGGCCGAAATTTCCGGAGTCCTCCACTACGGCGCGCCTCATAATCGGAAAGTGATTTTGGCACGTAAAACCCCATATTTTTTTTTAACTTTAGTGATATGGAAATACAGATTTTGTAGAACCCTTGTAAACAACGTAACAAATTCACGTCAGATATATATTGACGTATCGAATTTGTCCGCTTTCAATAATCCAATAGATGTGGTTTACAGAACCGCGATATCTACTATGAATCTGCAAGCTTCGTACTTGTATCTTCTCAAACTTCCGAATTATTTATAAATTGCTTAACAATATTCAGGCCTAAATCGAAATTCCGCTTCCAAAGGTCACTAAAATTTAACTTTCTCTCTCAAATGCAACAAATTTCATAAAAATCGGCCCAGGGCTTATCTCAGAAAAACGTTTTTGCGTTTTAGATGTGTCTGAATAGGCCGTGTCGGAGTTGGTCCCGAGCTAATGCTTCCTTTTAACTTTAAGAGTTTAACAGCTAAATTCCATGTAAGGCAATTTCAACACCTGAAAAAGGATTCACTGCACGGCGCAGCGCAAGAAATACCACTTTTAACCTACCTGCCTCAACCTTGAAATAGCACTCTGTAGTTCTGTGCGTCCGTGGCATGTGCAGCAAGAGTCAGAGTATGCGTAACATTTTTGAACAGAGGCTTCACGTTTCCCATTGATATATATGGAGATTATTACCTGCGCGAATTCGTTTTTATTAGTAGCTAGTTCTGCAATGAACAACGGGGATCCAATCGTGGCACGTGGGGCCAACGTTTCGATAAGGGAATTTGCTTTCAACAGGACAGCAACAAAAAAACAAAAGCACAATCTCCTTTGTAGAAGCGCTGGTTGAAGCGACATGCGTGTTTGACCAATGTTGACACACGGGCGTTTTTGCATTTCGCCCCCCATCGAAATGCAGCAACCGCGGTTGGGATGCGATCCCACGACCTCGGACTTAACAGCTCAACGCCGAAGCCACTACGGCACTACGGTGGGTCTCCATTTTCCAGTGAGCTTCTGTCTTGTAAAATACTGTGGAGTTATTCAGGGCAGCCCGTCGTTCCTCAATTATAACAGAAAACTTCGAATTCAGAGGCATTAAGTGTGCCCTATTGGTACATAATTTAGGCAATGTATCTGCGGCTGCATTATGTCTTCTTCTTCACTCTGGTGAACAACGCAGTAAGTATGTTTCAGGCTTAATCTTGAAGTAAATAAAAACTGAACAGTAAGCAATTACGAAAAAAAGGCAGTTAGTCACTGCCGCGCATTTATTATAACCCTTGAATTTCAAGCATTTGAACATTCTTTAGTAGCGTGACCTACAGTGACCAGCCCTACTGTGAGCGACCTGTGCTGTGTCTGTGCTGCTTCAGTTTTGAGATTTGTCATCTTTTATGCGAAGCATATTACGAGAGCTCAACCCAGCTCCTCAGGCGCGGCGGTGTCACCTTCAATACCACGTGACACCGTGACGTCACGACAGAGGAGAAACGGGGCTCCAACTCGCGCCGTCGCTCGCGGCGTCGCGGCGGTATATAAGCAGCTGCGCTTGCCTCCCGCTAGGGCACTGACGTCACAACAGCTGCAAGCCGGGCTCAACTCTTGCAAGATGGGCTGGGTGGGAATCGAACCAGGGTCTCCGGAGCGTGAGACGGAGACGCTACCCCTGAGCCACGAGTACGATGCTTCAAAGCGGTACAAAAGCGCCTCTAGTGAATGCGGTGTTGCCTTAGAAACGAGCTGTTTCTAAGGTTCAGGCGTGCGTCGCTTGCTCAGGCGCACATTTCGTTGCCGCGCCGAACGCTGCGTTGCTCGACGCTCACCGCGTCCGATGCGGGGCGCGTAGTCGCTGCGTCGTAGCCCATTGTCTTACACCCCTTGGCGAGTCGGCGGGAACGCTGTCGCGTTCCACTCTTGAAGGCGAAGCAGAGTAACGCATGAGTTGTTTCTTCGTCTAGCCGAACCAAATATAGCCAAGCAACAGCAGTTCACCAGGCTAAACAGTGGTTCAACAGAAGGATCGACATTTGGTTGAGTTGGTACTGGTTGAACATCTTGAAGGGGCAGCGCAAAAAGACGAAAAACCCGCTGTCCTGTGTGTTCCTGCCTTCTGTTATCGTCTTTTTGCGCTGCCCATTCAAGATGTTCAAGTGGTTCAACAACTAAAATAAAGGCTAGTATGCTTCGCATCCTGGTCTTAACCTTAGCTAAGCCACAGCCATTTTTTCTTTCTCTACTCTTTCTTCCCCCTTCTTCCTATCTTCCATTACTATGTTTCTCCTCCTTTTACAAGGGTTGACTGGCGTGTTGCCCCTGCCAGTGCAGTTGCCAGCCTGCTCCTTGCTTTCCCTTTCCTGCCATGTGTATATATGTTTTCAAAACAGATAACTATAACAATAATAAAACGTACATAAAATGCAAGCGACAACATTAGTTTAAAAATAACTTACAAATCTCAGAGTAACATTCAAGTTACTGCTACTATCTCCAGTAAGAAACGTTCTCACGTGTTTTGTACAGTATTCAAATTTTGATTGATCATCGGACACCCGGCACCAGGTAAGTATGTAGGGCATTCTGTGGTCAAACCAAACGGATTGCAACATTGAACATGAGAGACTTTGTGCGATTCGACGGCGTGCAGAGCAACGATACAGACACACTAAATCAATTAATGATCCCAGAGACCCACGAGTCGACGCATTCAGAAGAAATTTCAGCGTCGCATAGACAAACTAGAGAGTGAGCGATGGAAGACATGCTGTGAATCACTGGACCCACGCAAGCCGATTTCACATATCTGGAGGACAGCCCGTAGCCTTCGTTCATCCCCGCAGCAACGACACCCATTCGCAGCTTTTCCGCTCCGTCTTGGCCAAACTGAGCATGGTATTGCGGATGAATTCTGTGCGAGAGTCACTGGCGAGCCTGTCAACACCAACATTGATGTGAGTGACCTCCCTGTGGCTAGGGTACCAGAAATGGTCGTGTCCTTTACCATGGAAGAACTCCAAGCTGCCCTGGCCATTTTTACACGATCATCCTCTCCAGGCCTTGACGGCGTCACTTATGCTGCCTTGGGACACGTTGGACAAAAGGCAAGAAGAGCGCTTCTGAGCAGTTTCAGCAACTCATGGCACAGAGGTGCAGTTCCCCGGCAATGGAAGTTGAGTCGCCTGGTACCTACGCTAAGCCGAGAAAATCCCCGTTGGACTTGGCGGCATATCCCCCTATGGCTCTATCCAGCTGCATCGGAAAGGTGATCGAAAGAATGGTTGTTGCACGTCTAGAATGGTATCTCGAGCGTAACAATACCTACCCCGCTTCCATGGCAAGCTTTCGTCGGGGTCGTCCCTCAATAGACAGCGTCGTTGACCTGACAACGTTTCTGCAACAGCCATAAGCGCATATCAGTTGCACTCTTCTCGACGTGAACGGCGCGTATGACAACGTTGCCCATGACGCCGTCATCAACTACATGGCGACTATTGGAATCGGCGGCCGCATGTGTCGCTGGCTATCTGAATATATAACTCGCCGGTCATCTTTAGTACAAACAGAAGATGGTCCCGAAACTGAATATTACACTTACTGCGGCGTGCCTCAAGGAGGAGTATTGAGTCCCACGTTGTTCCATGTGACACTCATTGGACCAGCTGAAATTTTACCTAAATCAATCTACTTCTCGATATAAGCAGATTAAATCTGCCTTTGGACTTCTGCGGTCACTCGCTTTCAGGCAGCCGGCAGCAACTTTCACGTCAGCATACCTTCAAACACAAGGCTTGACTGTATCGACCGAAAAATCTGCATTGATTGCATTCACACGTAAACTTATGACACCATATCCAGCCGCCATTAACGGACACACTATTCCCTATGGAAAGAGCCATCGATTCTTGGGTGTAATCATGGACTGAAATCTTTCCTGGAGCCCTCATTGCACGTACCTGAAGAAAAAGCTGTTGTCGATTGCCCAGGTACTGAGATTCGTGTGCGGAACAACATGGGGTACATCTGTACTCTCCATGCTTCAGTTGTACAGAGCTCTATTCATAGGGTATCTAAGCTACAGTCTTCGAGTTTTGTCCAGTACCTGCAAGTCAAATATTTGCTCAATGGAGAGCTCACAGGGCCAAGCATTGCGCACCTGTTTAAGACTTCCTCGCTGTGCATCAACAGCTGCAGCAATCGTGCTGGCCAAAGAACATCAAATCCAAAAATACGTTGCTGTGGATTGTCTCAGGACGCATATCCGTCATTTTTCCAGCATCCCCGTTCATCACTTGGCATTCTTGCCATCGCAGAGACCTCGTGCAACGTTTTCTGAAATTATAATCACCCATACAGGATGTCTTCCATTGGGATATATACCATCAGCAACGCCTTCGGTGCCCTTGCGGTGTTCAGCTGCGGTGTTCAACATGTTCAGCTGCGCATAAGTATTCCATTTGTCAAGAACGAGCCCTCTCACCCAAAAATAGCTCTGAAACAGATGACGCTGCTAATAATCAATGAGACATACGGGGACCGAATACACATCTACACCGATGGTTCGGTCTCACCTGCCAGCTCCTCAGGTGCCGTTGTCTTTCCCGCTACGAAAACCACAATAAAATTCAAACTGTCACGCATGGCAACATCAACGGCGGCAGAGTTTGCTGCCCTACGTGCTGCTGTCAGGTACCTCCTGCAAGAGACACCTCAGAAAAGGGTAATTTTTGTGACTCTAAGGCAACCCTTAAAAGTTTGCCTTTTGCACTATATTATAGGACTCATGACATATGTAGTAGATACAAGTAGATTTAAGCAAAAACGGCATTCTTAGTCTTTTGCGTAATCTAGACATAAAAAAGTCATCAGGTCCGGACAAAATATCTAATGTTTTCCTCAACAGATATGCAGTCTGGGTAGCAGAATACTTATATGTAATATATAAAACATCGTTAGAATACTGTGTGATACCGGATGACTGGCGCTTTGCAAGGATAGTTCCGATTCACAAATCTGGATCCCCTTTAGAACTAAATAATTACAGACCAGTTTCCTTAACATCCACAACTTGTAAACTGCTAGAACACATATTATTTAGAGCGATTATAGCACATTTAGAGAATAATCTTTTACTTCATGCAAATCAACATGGATTTAGGGCTGGTTTATCCACAATAACATAGTTAGCTGAGATAACGGATGATTTTATGAATGCACTGAATATGAGGGGTCAAATCGATGCAGTGTTTTTGGACTTTTCCAAAGCGTTCGATGTAGTTCCGCATGCCGATTTGGTAACTAAACTGCTCTCTATGGGCATTGAACGCAATATCATCCATTGGATAGAATCTTATTTGTCCTCAGGAAAAGAATACGTTGCTGCTAAAGACTGCATTTCTGGTACATTAGAAGTGCATTCAGGTGTGCCACAGGGGTCAGTTCTCGGTCCTTTGTTGTTCTTAGTTTATATCAATGACATCTATTTATTTGTTCAATCACCTGTAAAGATCCGGTTCTTTGCGGACGATTGTGTTTTTATACTAATGTAAATCATTACTCCGACCAAGTAGGACTTAATGAGGTGTTGCACTCAATTAGCGTATGGTGTGAAACATGGGGAATAAAGCTAAATACTTTGAAGGCGGCAGCTATTACATTTACCAACAAGAAAGAACCCTTAGATTTTGCTTATAATATTAATAATTCTCATATACATAAAACCCAGCGAGTGAAGTATTTAGGTGTTACACTCCAAGCAATTTAAGTTGGGAACCCCATATAGAAAACGTTTGCAGCAACGCGCTAAAGAAGCTGGCATTTTTGAAACGGAAATTGCGCCGTACCTCATCGACCGTTAACAGCATACAAAGCTCTTGTCAGACCAAAATTAGATTATGCGGATTTGATCTGGAGCCCTCATCAAAAATATTTGATCAAGAAAATAGAAAGAGTGCAAAATTTAGCTTTGCGGTTTATATACTCCACATACTCACGTTTTTCTAGCGTGTCCGTTCTTCGCGACAGGGCGAAATTGAAAAAACTAGCTCATCGCAGAATTGTATCTCGCATCAAATTTTTATATCAGCTTAGTATTCTTAACATCCATCAATATTCTCTTTTTCCTCGTGTAATTTCACTATGAAATAAATTACCCGAAGAAGTAGTTAACGCTAATGCAACAGAATCGTTCGTTCAGCTTTCAAATAACCTTTTCTTTGACCTCTAAATTGCCGCAATGAAAGCAGTTGCTTTTGCGTTACGCTTTTGCATTGTTATTTTGTTTATGTATTGCACTGTTGTATGTTCATGTTCATTTCTGTTACGTATAGTGTTACAATGATGTATGTACATGTTTTTGTTGTGTTCTCAATTGCTAATTGATAGTTGTAATTTACGTTGCTGTATGTATCCACTCCTGCGTGGGCCCGAATAGGGCCTGCAGTATTTGTAAATAAATAAATAAATAAATAAATAAAGAAATAAATAAATAAATAAATATGAAATAGCAGCGCACATATGAAATAAGAGAAGACCCCCACCAAGCAATCGCTAACGGGCATGAGATTATGTTCCAGTGGTTACCTGGACATACCGGCATTGCTGGTAATGACCTCGCCGACGAAGCCAGCTGGTCTGCCCATCTGGAAGCCCGACCAGTTCCAATCCCCTTATCCAGAACCGACGCGGTAAGAAAGTTTCATATCGTGGCTGAGGCAATGACATACTAATACTGGTCTTCTCCTAACCTCCCGAAGTGAGGTGAGAGTAGTGTGCCGCCTCTGGCTCGGCGTCCATGTGCGACTCTTGTGGAACCACAGAAACAATTGAAACATCCTATGTATATGTTCCCAGTACAGCGTGAAGTTCTATGGACAGCATTGAACCAGCTGGACTCGAGACCATTTTTGGAAATGAAGATCCTTGGACCATGGCCGTACGCGTCGATGGCACAGAAAGTCACGAAAGCGTTGCTAAAATACCTCAAGTCGGCAGGTCTCGATAACCGTGTGCACTTTCGGTGCGAACTTTCAAATGTGCGCGAAACTGCACTCTCTCTATCTCCTCTCTCTCTTTCTTTGTCCCCGTACCCCTTCCCCAGTGCAAGGCAGCAAGCAGGACGTCCGTCTTGTTAACCTCCCCGCCTTTCCTGTCTTCTATTTCTCTCTCTCTATCTCTCAAATATTGATTGAAGCATAGTTTAAATAGCTATGTTGTTTACCACCTCCAACCAGCATACTGCGGGTCAAAAATCACCCCCGAAATTTCACATTCCACAGAGGAATCCAACAAAACTATCCCTACACACCACCACTACCTCTCCACTCGTCAAACGAGCCAGCGCGAGACCCCCACTGCAGCCCGCTCTCGTCTACCTGAAGCTTCGAGAGAAAGTGAAGTGGCGGAAGGCGGGCGGCGGCGTCTTTAACGGCCGCGGAATGCATGCGAGAGAAAATAAGCGGGCCCACGGGAAACGTTCGGGACAGCGAGTAGCGACGCTTTTCTACAACTCCCCCGCACCTATTGTTCCCGTTCCATCTAATCTATCTCTTGTTTCCCTTTCTTTCGCGTTTCCTTTCTTTTTTATTTCCCTTTCTTCGCCGACAGAGACGCGCATTCCCGGCAAACAGCTATTTTCAATTTCCCAGGACATTCTTGCGAAGGCCTCGTAATGCGACGCGTCGGCACTGCCTGTACAGGCCACACAGACTTCTCCGAAGCGTTCCTTCCACCCCCTCCCTTCTCGTTTTCTGCATTTCTTCCCCAATCTGCAGCACACCTTTCTTCTTTGTCCCAACCTCCTCCCCCGAGCGCAGCATGGAGTTCACTCGGCCCGTTCCTTAGGCTGCCGGCCCCGATAGAGTTTATTCATTTCACCTGCCCTATTTCGGAAACGTCAGCCGCTCGAACAGCGGGGGTATAGGCACTGGAAAGCGGGAGGAATTCGTCGTGCAGCCAATACCGGCAGAGCGAGCTGCAGCCGGCCCGATAAGACAGCTGCACAATTGCCGTATACGTGGCGCGCACGTGCGGAACGCGCCTCGATTGCTCAGCAACTGCGGGCGGGGCGGAAAAGGCGAAAGGGAATGAACGAACCACACGCAAAAAAAAAAAAGCTCTTCTTGCGGGGTTTTTTCGTGTTCGCTACGGTGGCGCTGTGCGTCATCAAGAAATTTTAGCCAACCAGGTACGCGCGCGATTCGTTCCTTACGACGACGACGGCGTCTTGTCCTTTTGTAGCTGTTGTAGGTCCCGCTTTTGTCTGTACAGAGTTGGCAGGAGAAAGTGAAAAAAACAAACAATTTCCTGTGTCGGACAGTATGCGCTATCCCATGGCGTGCTGCACTCTTGCCCTCCGATTCGCTTGACTGAAACATTCTGGCTTCCAACCGTCTTCGTTTTACAGCGTCCTCGGACAGTTGCGCGGAACTTTTCGAATTCAAGCACTCAAGACTCTACAGTTTGCAGACTGCGTTTCACTCGCTCAAGCGCAACATGCCTTTCTTTCATTGAAGCGAAATTAAAGAGATGTAGTCACCTCATAATGGTGACGGCTACTCCTTTTCGCATAGGAAAAACAACAATATAAAAGATACGTATTGTAAGAAAATTAAATGAAACCACGTCATGGGGCCAGAAATCCACAGCACACAGTCCCATACACGCACGAACTTATAAATCTAATAGCCAAGTGCACGTCGCGCCACAATGAGTTTGTAAACAGTCACAAACAAACACAAGCGACTGTGATGTAGATTGTGACGAGCATGTAAACAGATGAGGATACACAGAATACAAGAGAAGATAACACGTACTGTACAAGCTCTAAAAATTACAAATTGTAGAAGCAATGTGTAGTTATATTGCGTTACTATTCATTGCGTCATCCTGTAGTTGTTAAGGAAGCCTTTGCCTTCGTAAAAATGTTCGAGTGCATTCAATTCTTTTCGCCGTGCTATTTTCGATCGCGATGGGCCGATCGATTTTGTCAGTGAAAAAGGTCGGTGAGAATCAGTGGAGTGTAGTTCTTGCTGTAGCTGCCGTCCTTGCGTTGCGTGCATTCGAGGAGTAGATGGTGAACATCATAGTCGTCGTTGCCACTGGAGCAATCCGGGGAAGAAGCCCGTTTTCTGCGATATAGAAAACGTTTAGCGTATGTTGTCCCAAGGCGCAGTCCATGAATTAGTGTCTCGGTACTCTTCGAAAGTTATTTGGCCCCTTCTCCAGCTGGGTGACAGGTAAATTACAGGCTGACGCGATATGTGATGCATCAAAAACTTATGGGTGGAGCGCAACTACAATGTAAAGCGCTTTCGTGCTGTTATGGCAGAAACTTGATTGCTGTTGCTCTACATAATTTGCACTCTGCGCTCCTAAATCGATGGGAAATGCAAGTGCTGCACATGTGTCGGGATTCGTCATCCTGTGCACGTTATCTCCGCTGTGAGAGACAGTCAGGCGGCTGTCACAAACTGCATTTAAAAAAGGGTGTTTGATATTTCTCTGTTCACGTAAGTTGTATTCGGCATCTTTATTGTTTTGTACAGTTTGGACTAGAGTTTCTATTTGCGAGATAATTCCTGTGCACGTCATCTACAACTGTCCTAAGATGCGAAAATTTGCTCTTGTAGTGAAAAAAGCTGTTTGAAGTTCTGCGAAGTGAATTAGCAGCTCGAAGTTTTAGGCAGACGCCAAAGGCAACACTGTACGTCGAGCTATTTTTCTTTCAGCGTATTGGTATGTGTAAAGGCGCGCTAACTGAAAGAAGTATTAGCTTAACTTACAGAGTTCAGAGGTACCTACCTAAGGAGCTCATGCTCACTGACATTACTCAACTTGTGGGAGTGTCGTCGTCTTTAAAGCGGGAAGGCAAGCAAGTTCGTTTCATTTCGTTTACTCTAACGGACCACGTGCTACGTGCTCTACGAATTACATGACCTGTCTGACTCCGTTCCTTCTTAAACTCAACTATAATATCAGTTGCACCCGTTCAGACTACACAGGCTACTGCGAGCAATGTATTGAATGATAAACATGCATGTATGAACCTCCAGTCTCGAAGAAATTGGTTATGGAATTCTTTTAACACATACCACGATCTTAATGTATGAAATCGGCGCTTTCCTTCAAGGACTGTTGCCCCTGTACCGAGCTTCATAGTAAGAAAGCCCACTGCAGAAAGCTGTCACGAAAGTCATCCGTGAGGTACACGAGAAACTTGCCCGTCGCAGTCGGCTACGCAGACACGGTGTTCAGTTGCCGAGCACCAAATCAAGAGTTTAGTTCCTGACCATACAGTCTGTTTTCTGGTAAAGGCGTCTTGAAAAAAAATGCATTTGTTGCATATATTTATAAAAGCAGAAACTTAAGTATAGTTATTATCATCATCATTCATTCATTCATTCATTTTTACTTAAGGAACCATGAAGCAGTATTACATAAGGGCGGGGGTTACAGAAGATAAGCATAGAAACAAAGATATTTCTTAACATTTCTTAACTTAACATTTCTTAACAAATTTCTTTCTTAAATTTCTTAACAAAAGTCAGCCTGTGGATTCGTATTAAAACGAAAAAACAAAGCCAAGAGGCACACTGAATAGAATGCAAGCGAAAATCAGCAGAACAGTCACAATGTGACACGGCAATCGCAAAAAATGAAGGCACAGTACGGTCATTATAAGGTTAGGGTTTAAGGTGATCAGTAAGCAGCTGCTTGAGGATAATGGGGTATCGCTCATTGTTCCACTCTATAATGGCGCTAGGCAAAAACGATTGATCAAAGGAAAATGTTGAAACATGCAAGCGCTGGATGCTGCAAGAGTTAAAAAGGCAACGAGATGTACGGGTTGGTGGAATTAGAAGCCTTCGATGCAGTTCGGTGAAGTTATAATAATGTCGCTGGAAAAGGCACAGCTTTGCAATTTTCCGAGAGCTTATACCAAGAGCTTCATACTTTCTTTTAACCTGTATCAATTTTTTTTCGTTCCCCATGACAGACAGCACAACTGTATCCCTTGAAAGAAATTACACAATGAGGCAACCACTATTGTAACAAGAAATAAGTATGCTTACTTGAGTAATTAACATAATAGCACTAATTATCTTTTTATTTATCTACTTTACGACACGCATTTCAACTTACGAATTGTAGCCAGTGAGTTCTTAAGGCGTGTCCACTTGGAATAAATTCTCAGTACCAGGCCAGTTTGGACATAATAATTTTCAAAGTGTCCGAAGAAATTTATTGGCGTTACAGTTAGCTTTGTGCTTCAATACATAAAATAGCTTTTGCTTGAAAAAATAAGAGGAACAACCGTGCGTTTTTACCGCAAGTTGGACGGCGCATATATCGAAACGGGTGCAGTCGTCAGAATCGGTTCTAAGTGGATACGCCATGCATACTCACTAGCTACAATTCATAGATTTAAATACGCGCCGTAAGTTAATTAACTAGAAAGTTATTTGGCCCATTTATGGTAATTATTCAGTTAAAAATTTGATTTGCCATTGAAGTAATCGGCGCCTCATCGAGTAAGTTAGATCAAGGGTTACAATTGTTCCAAAGGCAGCTTTAAAACATTTGGAGCAGCTAAAAGGAAGTACATTGCATAGACAGCACCCCATTGCTGAATATTTCTAGACCTTTCAAGAAAGAAGGGAGAAGGATGAAAGGAATGCAACAGGCCAGCGTTGTTTTCTTTTCTATATAAATTTCCGCCAGTTTTCATGGTTGGCCGCGCGGCTGCCAGTCGCCAATCGCCGGTCGGTGGTTGATAGTCGGTGGTCGTCGGACTTACGATACAAAGCTTCCAATGGAAAGTGTGCGTGTTCCCCAACAACCAAGTAGCGGGGAGGGTCAGCGCCTCCTAGATGTCACAAGGCTGGTGCACTTCGATCCATGACGTCACGCTGCTTTACGCGACTGCCATAGAATATAATTGGGACGCTCCCGAGTGGCCGCGGTCAGTTTCACGTCACCGCTTTTCTTAATCCGGGCTTGCTAATAGAAATTTTCGGTCCAAGCAGCATGATTTCATAAAGCAGATAGCAGAGACCTGCTATCTAGGAGTCGCTGGGAGGGTTCGTCGTCGAATGGCTAAGTAGTCTTTTGAGATGCACGTGCGGTAACGTGCCACTGTTTTCTCCATATTTCTGTATGTAACTGGGAAATTGTATGTACAGGCTCCATGACAACCTTCTTTACAGAAATTGCGTTAACGCAGTTGCGATCAACTCGTAACGAAACTGCTTTCAGTCACATCGATGTCACTGCCAACGGCTCTCACTGCTCACAAGTCACCGCGTAGTCAGTGCATCACCTGCGTTGCTCAAGGTCCTGCTTCAGCATTCTTATATGCTAGTAAATCTGAGCGACAAGTCTACGAAAGATAGTGACAAATTATATCAGGCGGCAGGTGCTGTTTCCGCTCCTCGTAAAATATGTTGTTGTTAATCATGATGATGACGTTTACCGCGGACGAAGCTTGATGATCATGGTGATGCGCCTTCAAAGCATGACACCCACCCACGATGGGATATCGCTCAACATGTGGGTTATTGTACACTCAAATAATAACTTAAAAGAATAGAATATGAAACGATACAACTTCGAATAAAAGAGTAGTGTAATCGAACAGTGAGACTAGATGAATAGACGGTTAAATTTAAAAGAAAAAACAATAAACTTATTTGCAATATCTAGAATGATAGGAATTTAGAACACTTTTATTAATAGTAGTAACGAAAGTAGGAATTAGGCATCGTATACGTTTCTTCGAATGAAATCACTCACTGCGTCAAAGACGTTCCTGTGGCTAAAACCCAGTATGTAGGTGCTGAAAAAGTGTAATACTCCAGCATTTAAATTCAAGCGATGTTTACCAAGCGGCGCATCAAGAATTGTATCTTTCTTTTGCGAAAGTTTCAAATGGCCCATTAAAGCCAGCGTGCGGCTTCTGTAGCAGCTGCATCTGCTGCTCCACGTCACGAACGCGCCTCGACGGAGCAGAACGCGCGAAACAACAACAGCGTGCCAGGTGTTGAGTGAGGCGAGAGGGCATGGCCGCGACGCTTCACCACCCTCTCTCTCGCAAGCATGTGTTAAGGGTGTGTTCCGTGTCCATGCAAGCTCTCGCCCATGTTTTAACTGCGCCTCAATAAGGGCAAGTCAAAACGCACCAAGCGTCTCAACGTGCTCGCTTGCCCGCGAGTTATGAACCGGAAGGACCGCTAAGCGGCGTCCAACTGGACATTAATGTTTTCGTATTCATGACTCATAAGAAGTGCTTAGGTATCCTCGGAGTTTCCTTTTTTTTATCCGAAAGTATTTTATGGAGATGCTACAAAAAGTCACGTGGTCACAGCCAATCAACTCCCTCAGATGGCGCTCACCTCGGTGCATCCGCGGCAGTGGCGGCGCCGGCCGTGCGGGGGTAAGAAAAAAAAGAACCAGAAAGCTCGCCTTCGCTCATAGCATTCGTCGCAAACATTTCCCGGTAAAAACTACGGTGACATAAACTGTTGCTAGCGGGAATCAGCCACTGTGGGGTCAGGATGTACATAGCACCACGCGTGGCGGAGCTGCCAGTCAGTGCCGGTGATTTTGGTGGGTTCTGTCCTGCGTTCCGATGAACGAAACTTCGACTTCGACATCTCAGTTGGCAGGTGTGACCGGCTTCTTTGGACGTCCACACAAGAACGCGAACGAGCACCAGGCGACATCGGAGGAACGTCACAATGCTTTCTCATTCATTCGCGTAAGGATACCTAAGTTCCGATGAATTTTTGTGCTATCAACGGGCTACAGATGAAAAAAATTGCAGTTTCACGCGAACTGCGAAACACTGACTCTTATAGTAAGGTCTAGCGTTGCACTTGAATTTCTCGGACGTTGTTCTAACTACGCTGGTCCGACTAAGGTTCAACAAAGTGCCAGCCTGTGCATGTTGGTATTCCATCTTTAAGAACTGGTTCAAGTGCGCAGAAAACAGGGATGAATAAAGGCACATGATTTCTGGCACTGTTAAAAGCGTTATCACGCGTTGGAGGGCCTGTATTGACATTGCACAGGCGCCACTACGGTGCCCGAAAGGAGCCACGCGCCAGTAAAATTATATGACTTGCAGGTTTCAGAGCTGATGTTGTTTCGCACTTTTATTAACGCGGGAGAGTTAAGGGCTCCCCGTCGCTGAACATCTGGTGTCGTGTGTCCGAAGCGTTGTCCGTCAGAGAAAAATCATCCCAAGCCACGCATCCCGAACCGGGAAAACATAACTTACATAAGCTGCAGTTGCGCGGAAGCGTGAGAAGCAGTTAGGGATCTTTAAATGCTATCGCGTTCCGCTCTTGAAGGCGAAGCTTAAGCCTCCTCCAAGTTTTTAATAGTCCTACAAGATTTAAGATAAAATGCATGCCCTGTGAGTGTTACGTTCCATGACATTTGTTTATGGACTGCCATTCTCAAAATTCGGAGCAATAATTTAGTGAAGAATGCAAGACCCGGTATGAGAAACCTTAGTGATAAAATAGTGTAGCAATATAAATCTCATATACAGCGTGGCTGTGCCATGGCATGACCTACAGAATGAATGTACCCAACTTTGTGCGTAACGTCACGACAACGCCAAGGGCGAAAATTCGGTTGGAGTGTCCATATAATTGCTATCGCGATAAGAATAATGATCAATAGTTTATATTTCAGGGCAGAGTTGGCATAGTGGCGATAGCGGCGATAGCGGCGATAGCGCCACATCAGACTTGTGTAATTGTAGGCTTAACGGGGGAATATGGCAACGTGACTGGGCAATCATAACCTATAATTTTGTTGATTGGCCCCACTGATTTTTCCAGGGGGACTTCTTGGAAATGCGCCAAGGTTGTGACACTCCTGCTATGATTTGGTGAGGAAGAAGTAATTACAGTAACGCTTTTTGAATGGTGAACTTGATGACGTTTTAAGAAAAGTAGAGATGAAAAAAATATCCTTTATATTCACAAGAAGACAGTGCAGGCAAAGGGAGTTTATGAAGCGCAAGAACCATTGCCAAAAGCTCAGCTTCAAAGACGGCAGTAAAATCTGGAATACTTAAAGGAAATGACCAGAAAAGAGAAGAGAAGACGACGCCTATGCACCCCTTTTACTAGCAACCTGAAGCATTAGTAGCTGTTAAGTTGTTAGTTTGTACGTGTGCGAGGTAACCTAGCAAATTGATTTTTAACTACTTGAATAACTGTAATCTTTCATTCTGAGGGACAAATGGCAATCCAATTCAATATAAATATTTTAATTTGATTGTTTTGGTGGAACTAAGTCGCAAAGAAGCACATTTAAATCTTCATCATCCTCCTCCTCCAGATCACCTTCTCCTTGTTCTTCTTGATTAGATGGTTGGCCAGAAAAAGGGTCAGCTATTCCAGAATCTTACTGAGAAAAAGAAATAAAAGGAAGTAGCGAAGGTAGAAACCTTTGTCGAAAGTCTGAAACAAAATAACAAAACACAAAGCAAGCGAGTATATGGATCCCGGACATAATAGAGACAGAAAGAAAAAGAAGGCTATAAGAGTACAAGAACAGCACGAACATGGCCAGGCCTTGAAAACATAGAGAAAATTAGAAGTGTACATAAACTACACGGTTCCCAAAGAAAATATCATGTCATGGAGCACGAGAAAATCCCCTAGGGCCTTGAGAGCTAATCTCTCTTCGAGCACGACTAAGGTCCCAGCACTTTTCTTGCCCAGAGAAATGGCGGCTATCTGCAGTGTTCGGACGACTGCGGCAGATCGCCCACTGCTGGTCATGTTGTGAGCACCCAATGAGACGGTGCGCAACAGAAAATTCTCTTGTCGTTCAGTGCAAAGGGTGTCGCGCGCAGGACATTGTCCCAGCTGTGACATTTAAGGGCGCCACTATCACAAACGCCCCAGTGTATTACCAAACTAATGTTGCCGCTGGGTGTGGTAGCTGAGATCTACTTCCATCTCGAGCTAGTCGAGCGGGGCTCCAAGTGGCTGTAGCAACAGTGTGACTGCCTGTCGAAGTGAAAAAGTGGCGTCACGTTTATAGTTCGGTTCCAGCCTACAAAATTAGTTTCTCAAGCGGCCCCTAGATAAGCTGCTATATATCCACGCGGCGGTACTTCAGTGACAGCTCTAGGCATCAGTTGCCGCACGGAGAAAAATTGCGTGCTCCCGCTTCTGCTTTGCACCGAAACAAGCAACCCTTCAGCGGACCCACTGTTTTACGCAACCAACTGAATTGTTCCAGCCTTTCGTGCGCGTCGATGAATCACGTGCGTCGCACCCGGAGAAAGCTTCGCTTCCCTTAGCCATTCCGCAGGCTACTCCATCTGATCTTGTTCCTTCTTCTGAATCCCCTATTTCTGCGCCAAAGTTTCTGAAACAAAAATTTTCTTCATCTCCATTCTCGCTGTTCAGCACCATTACTTTGTTCTCGCCCGACGAGCATATCCCTATGAAGACATAATTCTCTCACGACCTCCACCTGTACTCCCCACTCGGAGAGGAAAACGATATAAAGAGATGGGAAAACCTGGGCCGCTGAATGAAGACAGCGCAAAGAAAGAATGTTAAGAGAGAGAGAGAGAGAGCAGAAAGAGCAGGCACGCGAAGAACTTCGCCATGTATTTTAGGACCGATCCTTTATTTCTCACGTTTTCCTCTGCTATATTTCTTTTGTTTTCTTCCCTTTATTTTTTTCTCGTCTCTGTTTTGTGGTAGTTCCCACTACTAATGCTTCCTCGAAGCCAGCGAACCGAGAAAATGCCGCTGAAGCAACTTCATCGGGCAACGGGGCTGAGGCTATTGGGAGCAATGGTTTCTTTTTTCTTTTTTCTCTCTCTCTCTCCTCTTTTTTTTATGCGCGGTTATTCTACGTATAGCTTTTGTCTTCTCCTGGATTGAGAGCTCACCCGCTCTTTGTCGGCGGTTTATGTTCTCGATGACAGAATACCTGGAATTCGCTGCGTGGGACCTCTTCATTTTCCTTTCTGTTGTCTCTCTCTCTTTTTTTACGTCCTGCAGCGTTGACTCCTGAAAGGTCGTGAGGTTGTGTTTCACGACGTTGTATTGTCTCGCTGTTAATTCCGCTCTCACTCCACTTTGTTTGTTTTTGCTTTTTTGAGCCATTCTTCTGGCCTCTCAATTCTGAGGCAGATTTCTTCCCCTCATTAAGTGGATCTTTCCTGATGAAACTTTTCTTTTTGTATTCGTTAGGAGCCCTGACAAAACGTTTGACTCGAACAAACAAGGATACAGTAGTTTGCATTCTAGTTTCTTATTTATGCAGCACTACTGTGCCTGTAGCAGCAACATCAGCAGCTTATGTTAAGTTGGCAGCAGAAAAAAACGCCTCTCAGAAAGACCTCCAGTTACTCCTGTTCTGCGTTAACCATCACTACATCTACTATTCCGCCAAACTACAAAAAATAATAATTGTCTGTCAGCAAAACGAACAGTTCCTTATTTAGGGTGCTCTCTATGTGCAGTCAAAATTGAATGCTGTCAAAGTGAATGTGGTCAAAGTTGATAACATCAAGGTGAGCTGGTGCGAGGACTTCATTGCGGGTGTCATCACCGGTCTTTCATTTTTGCCTCCAGTCTCAGTAACGAAACCGCGTTTCACAATACAAGTGGCGGTTCGCCTATTGTAGAAGCGTAATTTACTATGCAGCGTAACTTTCCTATTTAGCATCCTTGCAACTATGGGACAAAACAGTTTCGCAAGTAGGTTTTTAGTATTCCCTGGGCTCTTAGAATGTCGTCGCGGTCTACGCCGTAGGAAAGTAAGTGTGGTAGTTCTCGGTACAGAAGACTCACGTGCCCCATGTTCCGGATTCGAGTCGCTGCGGCCGCATTTCACTGAGGGCCAAATGCAAGAATGCTCTTGTATCGTACTTTGAGTACCCGGCCGTTAACGAAAGACAGGCAGTTAGTAATTATCCGAAGCCCTCCACTACGACGCCTCTCATAGACTCGGTGTCCAGTTTTGGGATCGCTAAGCCCCGAGGTTTTAGCATTTTCAGACATTGCTAAATATTACCAGTAAGGTGAGAGGTTCGTCAAATGCATAAAGCGGACGTTGAAAAACAATCGAAAATGACCTTGACTCCGTCGCTCCATCACTTTCTGGCGAATATCCTTAACAAACCTAACACCTGCACATGCACGCACAGTTGAATCAATAAGAAAAAATAATAGAACAGGTCAGCCGGAGGCCGTATCGCAGCGTGATACAACCTCTGTTGACATCACTATATAATTCATCAAACCGTTAATTCTGTTTCCTTCTCTGCTCCATCTCTCCTATCCGTCACCGCCCACTTATCCTATTAAAAGTGTTTAGAAGTATTTTATTAGACGCCACCTGAAGATTCCAACTGTAAGGTGTTCTCCATGATTAACTACTTGTTAGTGGTATTCTACTAACTCCTGAATCATTGGTTTTACAGGAAGCTGCCAGGGACAAACTTGAAAGCATCAGTTTCATATGCTTACAGCGAACAACCATCAACGTAGATATTCCAACCGGTCTTGAGAGAGAGAGAGAGAAATAAATTACCGCTCAAGCACTCCTCACAGATGGTTAACCAGCGAAGCTGAAACGTGCGGCCCCGGTTTTTATCACTGGGTTAATTCCGACGGTTCATTAAACGACGGCTTGGTTGGCTGCCGGATCTTCGGTACGTAGCTGTTGCTTGCGCTCGGCTGCGCGAGCCTGTTCTTGTGTCCGGGCTGCAGCATCGGCACGGCATAGACGAGCTCGTTCCCGGTTCTGCTCGCGGCGTTGCTGATGGAAAGCTGGCTGTTCATGAGTACGTATGACGCGTGGCGTATGCCCATTTCGGAGCCGGAGAAAAACTGTTGCGCGCGCGCTTGGCAACGACGGAGACCAACGACGTCACTACTGGCGCAGCTGATCCCACACCACCTAGATACCCTCCAGCCCATTACGTCATGTGGGGACTCCCCCTATTAGGCAACAGTGATTTTGAAGTCACCGCTTTCATCACGCCAACCTTGTCAATGAAAATTTCGGGCCAGATAGCGTGACGCCATGAGTACGAGTAAACAGTCCTTGTACTATCTAGGTGGTGTTGGCTAATTGCGAGTCTCTCTCTCTCTCGCTTTCTTTTTTGCGCATACGCATGGAGTTGCGCATGGAGTTGAGCATGGATTACCTCTTTTCCTTTTTGTTTTCCCATTAAAATGGGAATACAAAAAGGAAAAGAGGTAATCCTTCGAGGTTTCGAGGTAGCTGACGAGCGGCTTTCCACTTGGCTGCCTTAGCAATGCTACGTTCAAACAAGCTGCGGACAACCTAATTACGCTTTTGCAAAATCCGGAATGCCGCTGTGGCTTATACCCATAATTTGTAGACTTTTGTAAAACGCTCGTAAACGTTGTAATGCTTTCACGTAAGCTATAAATTCATACATCAATTTTGTCCGCTTTAGATATTCTTTAATTAAGTTTAAAGAACTGCGATATCTGTTTTTGGTACAGAGGTACGGATTCGTAAACTTCATTCTTCCATTTTTTCAAGGCTACCAACATTCGCAAGCTTCGCACAACAAAATATAACAAATGAAAATTAACCTTTTCAGCAATTACTAGAATTTACCTTTTTTTCTAGAACTCATCAATTCCCATTCAAATCGGTTATGACCTTGTCTAATAAAATTATTTCTCTGTTTTACATGTACAGGAATAAGGAAATTAAGTTAGCCCCCACCTAAAGCTTCCTCTGCAGTGGGTACAACATTCTTTTGGTTTCATGCGCGCAGAAACTTTGCAGCTTCTTTTTCTTTTCCTGTTTTATTTGGTGCACGTTAGACCATTATACCCTGAGTATAACATTTTCTGGAAGCGACGGCTGGCTCAAATATATAAAAGCCGGCCACTGGAGATAATTAGGCTTTTTTTTGTGGTTTAAATGGTTAGCAATGATCCTTATCATAAAATATACAATAATATTACATAACCCCTTGACTAACTTTACGATTAAAATTTGTGATTGTCAACAGTGAATGCAACAGTGCAATATCGGAAATGAAACAGGCTGACTCCCAAGTTATGTCCACCTAGTGACTTAAACAGCGTTGAACAGCAGCATATTTGTTCTGTTATTTTCGCAACATATGTCTAGAAACGGTGATGGTTTCCCGAATCATGCTCAGCGGACCTGAATAGTGCATTTACCGGCAACATTTATGATTTACACCTTCTAGAAAGGCGGCTCTTAAACAATGCCGAATTGCAAAACCTACGACACCCAGCAACGTATCCCTCACTGCTGCTATTCGGTTTGTGCTTACGGTGGTGTGATAGGACGCGAAACAATACAATATAACAAGAAAACAAGAAAGGGTAATCTCTCTTTCTTTTCCTGTCATGATTTCACATTGTCTTGCATAGTATTACACCCCGTTGCTTCAGTCATACATGTTCTCATGCATGACTTTTCACGTATCACTACTGGTCCGAAGGACGCGTGCTGCTTGTGTGCGAGAACGTGCACATTTAAAAGCATGTTCAAACTCGAACTGAATGCTAAATCAATGCATTGGCACGTTGGAAGAGTAGCAGCTGAAGCAGACCAAGCAGTGATAAGTCCCTCCAACGGACACACTGGTAAAGGCACTGCACACTTCTCGCTCATCGAAGTACGGCACTACCTTTTTGCGAGGCCGGTCACTTCCCGCGATGCATTTGAAGGAACTGGCATAGTGCAAGCTTACGCAGCCAAGTAAGTCAAGCACCCCGTGTGTTAGAAGGTACACAGCTAAAGCAAGCATCCGGAAAAATATTTTTTTCAGTTTTTAGCGTATTGTCCACATGTCTTCCCTGAATGTTCATGTGCGAGATTCACAAAGGTTAAAGGTGAGCTAAATTCAAGGGTATTACAGCACACAATAAGCGCACTGGAGATCACGTGGCTTATGGCGCAGGGCATATTAGTAAATTTCCACTAGCCATATTTTTTTATTGCGATAGCAATTATATGGACACCCCAAGCGCATTTCTGCCGTCGGTATCGCCGTGAGGTTCCATGTTAAGTGCAGGGGCGATAATACCATCGCCGCGTGCCGTATTTATATAAATATCATGGATTTACACCGGAGGATGCCATTGCTGATATAAGTAGCATCACAGACCTAACAAAACTGGACACATTGCATGTCACAACAAGAAACGGATGTGAAGTTTTTAAAGCGGTCGAGGTGATTGCAGCAGGAGGCCCCGCTATCACGGTTTCAGCGCGGCATTTTACAGTGGAAAGCAAACTAACTTATGAATACACGAATACAGAGCAAACTGGAGGAAAATATGAGCAGCATGCGCGTAAGTTCGAGAGACGTGGGAGGCAACGGAAGCACCACGCATCGGTGATCGCGCTGTTCGGCGAAGTTCCCAAATGACAGGTTTGGGTGTGAGCGTTCGTGACAGGCTATCATTTAGCGCAGATGTGTGTGTCTGAGAACACGACTAGATCCCGGTGCTAGAGAAGGGGCGATATACATTTGTATAGGATACGCGTGTTGCAGTTAATTTGTATCGCGTTATGCATTTGGACGGGTGTGTCCTAGTGTAATGTCTTCGTCGCAACAGTACATACAGCGCATTTCGATGAACAGTTCGAAAGAGCATCGTCTTTGCCAACCCACCCTGGGGTTTTCTACAGAGCAGCAATTCTATATCCAGGTATGCTCGAAGAACCGTTTAGAGAGTGCTAATGGGTCACGGAACTGTTAACTGCTGCGCGCATCATTCCACCGAGCATTCTAACAAAGTACGAACACCCTAGAATTCAAGTTTCACTCCTCCGACGCAGAATTTTTTAATTCACTGATAGGTTGCAAAAGAAAGAAGGATTGACAAAGCATATGAGACCTTTTCAGTCAACTTTCCAGTAAAGGCAAGATTAGAGGCGCTAACGAAGATTATAACCCAATGAATGAATGAATGAATGAATGAATGAATGAATGAATGAATGAATGAATGAATGAACTTTATTCCCCTTTCAAGAGAGGGGAGAGGGAGGTCTAAGTACTCCAGTCCCAGCAGGTGTCCGTCACCACATTATGTAGCTAGACGTCCGTCTACCAGTCGTGGAAGGCCTCCGCAACCTCCTCAGCCCACCTCAGGACTCGGTCCTGTAGGGTGGGATTGGAGCTGGCAGTCACCCACAGCTCCTCACTACCAATTAATGGTTTGAGCATGTGTGTGTGTGTTGGGGGGGGGGGGGGAGTTTTGATGAGGCATTGCCACATGATATGGGAGAGATCTGCTATGGGGACAGGGCAAAAGCGACACTTGGGTGTCGGGTATGTGGCGGGAAAGAACAAGTGCAAAATCCGCGGGGTAAGAACAGTGCGAGTTTGTAGTTAGCGCCACGGTATTCCTCTCTGGCGCGTTCTAGGAACAGAGAGAGGTGGATACAATAGGCTTTGGTGTCGGTAATGTGTGCAAATTTCATGGAATTTGATGAGCGTGTCTTCATTGGTGTTTTGTTGGCAGTCAATGGATTCTAGAGTTGGGCCCAAATTGCTTGCAAGGTATGCTTGCAAGGTATGCTGATTTGCTCGGTTGCGTTGGAGGCGTAATCCTAGGACCCTTATCCTGTCCAACTGGGGTATAGGGTCCCCTTCAATCGTGAGTTCGATATTCCGGGGTGAAGTCCTGAAGCGTCTCGTGGGTGGCAGAAGGAGAAGGTGCGATTTGGTGGGCGAGCACCTGAGATTCAATTCATGTGTCCGTCAGAACCTCCGGTCGTCCACAGCGTAATATCGTCCGCGTACAGTGTGAATCGGAGGTCAGGAATATTCCTGAGAGTGAAAGCTAAAGGTTGCCTAACCCAATACTTTTTTATCAAAAATATATCTGTATTCCTGTAGCTCTTAGATCTAATACTTACTTCTTAATATATCAGCATGTCAGATAATTACGCGGCGTGGTAAAATTAGCGTTTCTTCAGACGGTCGGCCTTGCTGCTCGACTGGGGAGGCCTTCTTCCTCTTCTCTCATTTTATTCCCCTCACCCCTCTCGTGTTCAGTGCAGTTGAGGTGTCCTCACAGCGGGAGATAGCTACGGCGCTGCACTTTTCTCTTCAACGTCAATTTTCTTCCTTTAACGGTAACATACTACTGATGAAATTAGAAGATTCGAAGTCGTAGTATGGCGTTCAGTTGACGCGAGAGAAGGGTAAATGGTAACTGGAGATCTCTCCAGGAGAAGCCTTCATTTTGCAGAGGACATAAAGTAGACGGATTACGATGATGAATAATATGATGATGACCCCATGCGAAGCTATGGGGTTTTATATGGCATTCAATATATTTGTGACAATCATCATGATCATCATTATCATCCTCATACAAATTTATGTCCACTGTAGTACGAAGGGCTTCCCATCAATCATAATTTATCTCTATCCATATATTGTAATGGGTTATGATATTGGTGGGTTACAGTTCACACGCTTTTTTTTTTCGATGGGGCCGCCGTTGGCCCCGCTCCCCCGACCCTCATGGCCACACCTAAAGGAAGAAAGACTTCGCAGGTTTGTATTAAATCTTTCAAAGACAGTATGCAGGCGTTGAAATATGTTCCCAAGCCCCGTTTCCATGCATTGCTTCTCTTTATTTATTTTTATTATTCTTTATTTGGGGGGGGGGGGGAGGAAGGTGGGTATCCGTAAATTTCGATGCTGATAAATCGGACCAGCATCGACAGTTTCAATCTCGGGCACACAGGAATAACAACGAAGAGGAAAAAGGCAGGGAAAGGCAGGAAGATGTGCCGATGAAAATACCAGCTGACCATCCTATGTAGGGTAAAACGGTAAATGGAACAAAATGTGATTAGATAGAGAGACGAGATAAATATTCCCCGACGATTACGATACTCGCTAATGCGAAATTTGAGCGCAGCTCTATACGTGTTTTTATTGAGGCATCGCACCGATCACCGCACCGACTGGCAGAGCAGCGTCGCGCTGCGCTATACAGTGAACTCTCACTTGAGTGAACTTGAAGGGACCGAAAGAAATAGTTCACTTAACTGAAAGCTCACTAAACTGAATATTCACTGGTCCAACATAAGACAGGGCATACAGAGTCAAAAGTTTGAAGTGCAATTCATGGAGCAAAAGACATGGCATTCATAGTGTTAAAAATGTGTGAAATGGACTTTGTACATACCAACAAGTACAAGGTTCATAACAATTATAATGCTGCCTTTCTCACTTAGAAAAAAAAAATCTGTAATCTCCTGAACTTGTACTTTTAAAGCACAGGAAGTAACAAAACTGCCCAAAGAGACAATGTTTTTGTACACTTCTTCTGGCACAGCTTGCTGTTGAGACACAAAGTCTCTCAACTTTCCAATGTGCCGTACAACCTCAGCTAGATTTATAGGGCTTGAAACTGGCTCGGCAGTTGCCTCGTCTTCGTCGCACTAGTCTTCTTGTTCAGGACGAACACTGGAAACAATCTCCAGATCCGTCTGTCCAGCACAGGTAATCAGTGCACTGCCACATTGTGCATAGTCTTCAAACGAAGTATTGCTATCGACCTCCAGCTCATGACAAAAATAAGCCTTGGTCCTCTGAGCGAGTTCGTTAAACTGAAATATTGACTGTTCCGAAATTCGCTTAAGCGAAACACTTTTGCATAGAATCTATAAGGAAACTGCCGGAAATTTTTAAAAAGTTGGTTATTCTGAAATATTCGATAAACCGACGTTCGTACAACTGAGAGTTTACTGTATACAGACCGGCCACACAGTCTTCGCTTCCTGCCAACTGCACCTTATGCAACCGTAATCTTCACCGAAAGATGCTCGCGGCGGACACTGTGCGCGAAGACGAGCCTTCCGGTTCTTTTTTTTCCGTTCCCCCGGACGGCAGGCGCCACCGCTGCCGCGGATGCATGGACGTGAGCGCCATGTGGTGGTACGTCAAGGTGGCTTCTTCCGTATTCCTCCTCGCGCTCTCTTCGCTGTCGCAGTCTTCTGCTTGTATCGTAGCAATACGTTTGCAGCATTCCGTACGGAATACAGTCTGGGCTCGTGGCCGTGAATTCTCTCTTCTGTGAAAGAACAATCGTCCAGTTTCTCAAGCCCAGCCGAGAGCCGCTTAATAACAGGAACAACAAAAGTACAAGATAACCCTCGTACGTGTTCTGAATATAGTAGGTGACAAGCTCTAGCTTAGAAATTTCTGACGAAGACTGCATACATGTGTTGGATGAACCAAGGGAAAGATAAACTTATTATTGCAATGGCGGTCGCTAACTACAAAAGTAAAGAACCACCTCCGAGTGGAATCAGCTGCCAGATGCAGTTACTGCTATATCACGGATACATCGCGCTTTAAGTGTTTTTTGAACATGCTTAACGTTGCGTGATTTTGCTCTTATTTTTGAACTTAGTTTATTCTTCTGTTCTTGTTTGTTTGTTTGTACTTTCCCATACTGAATTTATACTGCTACGTTTTTTGTTTGGTTGGTTGGTTTCTGTTCTGTCGTTTTATTGTAGCTGTACATGTTTTGTATAAATTTGTCCATTGATCATTGTCATCATCTGTATTGTGTCAACTGTTCTTCCAATTTAGGTATGTAGAATGCCCCCCCCCCCGTCTGTATTGTTCAAACCCTGAAAATAAAATAAAATAAATACATAAATAAATATATAAAGATAAAAAGAAAGAAAGAAAGAATACGGAAACCTGCAGTTGTGATCTTGCGCTTGTTCGGTCTTGTTTCATCTTGCCTTGTCTGCCTCACCTCACCCACTAGTCGCCTTTACCCGATGTGTTCCCTCAATCGTTATGGCGCTCTCAAGCTGTTGATAAGGAGGCCTTGGAATTCTATTCCTGGCCGTGGCGACCGCACTTCGATCTCTGAAAAATGTCAGCATGCTCGCGTGCTCAAATTTAGCCGCACGTTATTACACCCCAGGTTGTTAAAATTATTCCGTATCCTTCAATATGTCATCCTCGATCGCAGACCCTGTAACATCGTAGCCGCAGTGTAACTTTCGGACATTGCACCCCATGAATTAATTAGTTCTTCGTTAGCCAGCGCTGCAAGTGTTTGCGTTCGCCGGACCGGTAACTCTACTGACGTGCACTTACGCTTCATACATTAAAGCATATCACACTAACAGTAGGATGCGCGATACGCGTAGACAATTCAGGCGAGGAGATTGCACCCTGTGAACGAACTTCAAGTGACGACGCCGTCTACATAAATCAAGACATTCCCTTACATGTTCTCGCTGACTGGCCTCGACTTCATTACAAAAGTCTTTCCTTTTTTTTTTCTGGCCACGAAGTCCATCGAAGAACATGAGCGGACGTCCGGAAGTGTTCTCGCTACCCAATGTTCGCATTCGTAACGCGTCAAAATAATTGACATCTCTCAAATCATGTTCTTCAGAAAACGCTTCTTGCAGCATCCCACCGGCGCCCCACTTGTGAGCAGAGAGGTGCGGTAATGTCTTCCCTTTCGCGGCGCCTTCACCCGTAGTGACGAACTCTGCAAAGACAAAAAGCCACCGAGATATAAAAGAAGGAAGGGCTGTCGCACAAAAAGCAGATCCCCGGAAAGAGCTCGCCCGTAAGACAAGGCGGCAGCGTGTGAATCATAAAAAATCTCGGAAACAAACTTCACCGCGCCGAGCTTCCGACGGACTGCGAATCGCGCAGCGATAAGGGACGCGCGTCTTCGGAGGCAGCGTCGACGGCGATGTGGGACCGTGCTGCTTCTTCCCTCCTCCGGCGTCCTCATCGTAGTCATTCGCTTTCGTTAGGGCTCCCGCGACACGACCTTCTCCTGCGGGGCTCTCTTCTCCTCACACTCGGCCGTGTACTTATATTAAACGCCGTTCAATCCCGGCTTCCTTCCTTCTACGAGTCTCCGCCGCCGCCGCCGCCGCCGCCCGCCAGACTCGGCAGTCGCCTTTCTCAATCTCCTTATTTTTTATTACCTCCATTACTCAGAGTTGGAAAACCGTGCGTCGCCCCCCCTCCATCCCCGTTCCCGCTTTGCCGCCCTCAACCCCGCACAAACACACATTCTGCCTTTTCGTGCTCAGTCTCTTATGATTAAACCACGCACGTCTCCACCCTCTCTCACTCCCTCTACTTGTGTTTCTTTTTTTTCGAGTCAGGACAAGCATATGTTGCCCAAGAAACGGGGCATCCTTAAGAGAAAGGACGTGCTGGGGGGCAAAAAAACAAAACAGGAACTATAAATAATATAGAATAAAGTAGTCCGAAAGCAGTGAGGGACGGCGAGGGACGAAGCGGCAACGAATGATGGCCAGCGGCGCACGCGGTGGCTCCTCTTCGCACAACTTTGGCAGATGAAGCACGACGCGTGCTCCTCGCGCGAACCTTTCTCTTCGTCCTCCCGTCTTCGTCCTCTTTTGCTCGTTTTTTTTTCTTTTTTTTTTTCTCTAGTCGCGCACACGTCTTCTGCTTTCTTCTTCGCATGACTACAGGAGAGCGAAGAGAACGAAGGAGAGATGAAACTGAAAAAAAAAAGAACGAGAAAACGAAGCGGCTCTCTACACGCCCAGTCAGCGCGCGCCATCCCTCTTTCTTCACGCTATCACCCTCTGGTAAACAGAAGCGACGCTAAAGAAATGGCAAGGAGACCCATCGAGACTAGCCAATGAGCGCCGCCGCCCTGGCCCTATACGTGAAGGACCGGATTGGAGGCCTTCTGGGAAGGACAAAGGTTAAAATCAAATAAAGCCTGCAAAAAAAAACAGAAAGAAGCAAACAAATATAAGCGGCGAAAAAGCGTGAGGGCGTGCAAAGAAAGAGATCCCTGGGAACGGCTGGCAGTAAAAGCAGCTCTCCCCCTCCCTCCTTTTCCACGTTTTCCCGCCCCCCTCCCCAATTTGAAAACAGGAAGGTCCCTTTCGAGGGAGTTCATTAATGCGCCCAAGAAATTGAGAGCTGCTTCGCGCGCGCTGGCGCGATACGCGGCTGCTTCGACCTGAAAGAGCCCACGTGGGTTGCGAAGGGGCCACACTGTAGGGTGCAGCGGGATCAACCACGCGCGCACAGGTCCGAGCGCGAATATATAGGACGTCCCGAATGAGCGCACAGCTGCTCATTTGAGGGATCGCCATTGAGGCGCGCGCTGCTCCTTTGAGCGGACAATGCAAGCGGCGGCGACCCCCTTCGGAGAGCAGCGGAGTGAAACCGGCGAAGGGAGGACTCTGTCAAGAAAACGAAAAGCATCTTCTTTGTGTTATGAAGGAAACTTTACAAAGGTAAGCCGCCGCTAACCTGTAGCGGTTGCGAGAGTAATTACCCTTCAGCCTTTCCGACCCTGCGTGCACGCTGGGGTAAGAACGAATGTAAAAGGGGCATCGCGGGAAAAAAGGAGTTGCCCTGAATGGCGCTGCGGTGAAAATGAGAACTTTTCACTTCGCAAACTCTTACACAACGCTTGTAGAGGCTCTTTTGTAAGACGCTTGGTGCCGAAGTTCACCATTCTGCTTTTTTTATTTTATTTCTCGAGGACCAGAAGCAAATCGAGGTAGACGATGCGCAGTAGCCTCAGTGTGGCCGTGAATATGACCGACAGTAATTACTACGTGCATTGCACGATGGCGGAAAAAGGCGCCACCACCTCGCTCGAGCCTGAAGGCCTGAGAGCAACATCTGCAACGCTTAAAACACCACGGAATTCTGCGAACTGTCTTACACTTGCTAGATCACAGACCCTTTTCAGAGACAGGAATTCTTGTCGCCTTGCAAGCTTAATAAACGACGCAGGCTTAACTGAACTTCATGTAGCCGACTGTCCTCATTGATTTATTGAGGACATGATGGGCAGAAGCACATGTTGGCCACTTCTGTGCCTCCCACAGTCCCCTTTCGTTCATTCCTTCTCTGAGTCCCTTTGTGCACCTTCGTAGGATAGCAAACGGGACGTTGCTATAGTTTACCTCTTTACCTCTCCTTTCTATACTTCTCCTCCTCCTCCTATGCCTCTATGTTGTTGTCGTTGTCATCAACATCATCATCGTCGCCGTCGTCATAATTGTAAGGCATAAGTTAGACCTGGTGAGCATGGACATTGGTGGCAGCTTCATTATAGTATAGAGCATAACACATTGCACCTTAGATATGCTGGCCATAAGTAAATAGTGTTACGGGGATGTTGGGAGCGGAGAAGATTATATTTACAATATATATACAAAATGAGTCCGACTAGTTAAAATGGCTGACCACCAACAAACCGCAGCAGCCAGCGTCTCGCGATCTTCTACTTCCTCTCTTTGTTCATCCTTCCGTAACAATAGGTAAACACTACAACAAATTTAGTGTTGCCCTGCGTGGGAACGCTGGCAGAAGCAATTACGCATTACGAGAAGTATTGCGCATTCATCTTCGAACCGTCACCCAAATTAAGCCGCATGGCTAAAACATGCGCTAACTCGAACGTTCAGCCAGCCGTACGAGGGATATCTTCCCTCATTCCTGCACAAGTGCAGCAGTTCATACCTCTGACTTTTCCGCCTTGAATACTCTCTTCCATGCAAGTCGCACTGCCCATTCTCTAAATCAGCGCGAAGAAAACTGTGCCACAAGCTCGGATCCTTCAAATCTCCTCTAGGTCGCATCGCCAGGGAATACTCTCGTCCTTCTCATGTGTACCCAGATGGGTCTTGCTTTCAGCAGAGTTCATCGTGCGGCTCGTACTTATCCTCTACTTATCACTGCTTCCCTTACCGTCTTGAGCGGTTAATATGAAGCACGCCAGCTGAATTTTACGGCCATAAACCAAGCCCTACTTCCCATCCTTCGGCAACAACCAATACGATGGACTATCTTCACAGGCTCAATACCGGTCCTACAGAGCATGTGTGAAAAGTGCTCGTAACCAACGTCAAGTAATCCGAGACATCCGTTAGATTCATCATATGAGCAATGTGGCTGGCCGCGCTGTCGTCTTCCAGTAGATTCTCGAACACTGCGGCATCAGCGAAAATGAAAAAAAAGCGAATCTAACTGCCAACAGAGGCCCACATTAAAAAAAGAAAAATCCGGCAAATATCTTTTTCAAAGTCTGAGGCTTCAGCAATCGCAAAAAGGAAAAAAAAAATGCGCCCACGGGGAAACGAGTCCCTTTTGAAGTCTGCCGCTTCGACATGTCTTTCTGCACTCAATTAACCCCGTATAAAAATCAAGACTTCAACTTCAGCTTTCTCGTCCCCTTGAAACAATGTATAACTGAGTTGGTCTGACCAGCAACATGTATTGGGATCACGATGAGGTGTTAGAAACGGTGGAACAAATTTTTTTTTTGGAATGTTCAGGTTACAGAGACAACTTATCATTTGAGTATAATGGGCTCTGCTGCCTATGTACCACTAGATCAAAAAAAAAAGAAAACTAGGTCCTTTGCTTTCTCCTTCAAAGAAACGTCAAGCTTTAAATATTTTTTTTTTATTCCTTGAAGGCATTGTCCTAATTGAGAAGCGAGACTCCGTTTACATCAGCATCATCACCTTTGCATCACCTGTACATCCCATGAGCATATATTTTGTTGGGTTTTTCTTTTTTCCCTTTCGTACTCTTCTTTTCCTAGGGCATTTCTGTCCTCGATCCCCTTGTCCGTGCAGAGCACCACGCAGAAACTTATATATAAGCCGACAGAATTCCATCCCTTTAAATAAGGAGTTATCTCTTGCTCTATCTCTTTTTCTCTCTCTCTCTCTCTCAGTGCCAATAGCCAATTGGGAGGTCCACGCAGGTTTCTCTGATGCACCAAGGCTAAAATAAACCAGGTAGTGCCATTCACAGCATGCTGTGATTGAGCTATGTGCCCGTTTCTACACCTAAAGAAGTAAAAAGGCGTTGTTGTAGTTGTGACAATGAACAAAGAAACAAACGACACAGAAAATACAATCATGCAGTGAATGCCTCGGTACTCTCATACACATTAACGAAGCGCAGTGTTAGTGTGGTGTGCGTATGTTTGGCGCACAACTTCACGTATAACACATATATCCACAGGTTGGTGCCCTGATGAAGTCAAGACCCCTTTCTCTAAATGGCTCCATCGACATTTTGTGTTCTACTGCCTAATCACATATGGGATGAGATTCCGACCAAGGCGGCCGGGTTTCGATGGGAACGAAACACAAAAACACCGTGCATACCGTACATTGAGGTGCTCGTTAAACAACCCCAGGTGGTCAACGTAAATCCGGAGTACCCCGGCAATACGGCGTGCCTCACAACCATATCGTGGTTTTGGCATGTAAACACCCCAACATACCTTTAACTTAATTCTTCCTTTCCGTATCCCCAGCGCAGGATAGGAAACCAGACGCTGGTCTATTGCCTACCTTCCTACATTTTCTACCCTTGCGTTTTCTCTATCGCTCTCTTTTCACCACGCTTCATGCGACCGCCCCACCGTCCCCATAGAGATGATGCGGGTACTCACGCTGCCTCTACCTACGTAATTTACCGTCGGTTTCGACAGAGCCGACGAGCACGCCAGCTTTGAAAGCAGCGCCCTACCGTGAATACACAACCTGCCACGCTAATTGTGTCGGATATAAAACCGCCATAAAGCAAGCTAGTGAGAATTCACTGCCGTACCACCACGTTCCTCATCTATGAACTATGTAGAAAAAGAGGTGCGCCACGCTGTAGAAAAAGAAATGCATACACGGGCGGAAAGACGAATCGGGAAAAGTTAGCGCGGCGACGGGCGGATGTTGTTTAGGGCCACGGAAACAGGGTGTTGCGATAAGCGTGCTTTTTGAAAACGCGTTTAGAGAAGCCCGAACGTAGCGAGCGGGGCGATGAAAGAATGCTTTGGATGCGGAGACGAGCGGAAAGGGTCGGAGAGAGTGCACGCGATACGCAAAGCGCCGCCTTGTCGTCCCCGTCGTTGCAAGCGCTTTGCGTCCCGGGGCTCCCTCGCACTCTGTTTAATGAGGTCGCTATCGTCCGGTCATCTCGGCTTCAAGCTTGGCCGAGCTTGGCCGAGCTTGGCCAGTTTCGGGGCGCGAGCCGCAGCCTTGGCCACGGGCTCGGATGGCGGGGGGGGGCTGCCCGGAGGACCTCCTGAACTCGCGTGTTCGTCGGGCGAACTGCCTGATTAATGGCCGGCCGGCAAAAGGCGCTGTTTCCGCAAGCGCACGCGCCACTCGATTGTTGTGTTCCCGCTGCGCCGACGCACACGAAGCGAGCGCAGAGGCAGAGATGCAAGCAACCGCGCTTTATTGAGTGTCGTAGCACCCACCCATCCCGTACGCACCAACCCTTCCAGAGAAGAGCGGCCGCTTTTCATAACGGATCGATTGCGTTGAACGCGGGGTTTACATAATGTCTGGAGCGAACGTGTTCTCCCTGTTGCTCGTCGCGCGCATTCGTGCGGAGAGTTGAGGCGATAAAAAAAGAAAGCGACGCTGTAAAACATACACGTGTAAGCCTCGCGCCGCCCCCGTCTACCCATAGCAGTATTCTGCTCACGAGAATCGGAAGTGGTTAGCATTTTCGGAAGCTGAATCACTCCGTCTCGGTCTCCGCATTTAAACCCGAGGACTAAACTGGCGCAACAGTTATCAAACGATACAGTGGGAAGCTTCCGCACGCGCGAATAATACTAGACGAGAGACTGCACAAAGCTCGCAAGTTGACTTCTCGAACAAGTCACACATCAATGTCGCCATTCACTTCAGATTCTCGTCTCCTCAAGCAATTGCTGGAAATGCCACTGCCTCGTCCAGGATTCTTCCACACCTGTTTCATTTTTTAGCTGTCATCATGTAATAAAGATTAAACTATTTTGGGGGTAAATAGATTATACATTGCAGCTTACTTGCAATGATGGTTCTCAGTCGAAGTTCTTCAGAGGGTGTTATAAGACGACTTCCAAGCGCATGTCATGATGGTAGGTGCGCAGGTGATGAAACAAATTTCTTAGAGGAGGGCATGGCATTGGTTGTGTTTCTTAGATCAACAACTATACAATCATCATTGCGAAATTGTTGTGCAAACGACACGTAATTTTGAAGAGACAAAGGTACATTCACCCACCGAAACGACGAATGGCCACCTCCCTCTAACATAACGGGTAACGTCAAATTGCCTCCTGGCTGTATCATGGGCAATAAACGTTATTATTGTGCCCTTGGGGGAGGTGGGGGAGGGATGAAGACACTCACAAAGAACAAATATCTCGACCTGCTCACCCTTAGCTCTGGTGCTTTCGGCGGGCCCACGACTGTGTAAACTTTGGTGCGATAAAACGTTGTTTGACGTCGATCTCCTGCGCTTGCCTTCAGATCCAGAGGATGTTTGTCGCTTTTCTCAACGGCACGACCACTCAATTACCGTCAGCACTTGATTATCGGCGTGGCCTGCGTTTTCTACGTTTTGGTAATATCCTCGCCCATTATTGTTGGGTCATCTAGGAATTTCTCAGGATAATTCCTCAGCATCATAAGCTACAGCAGCAGCAGCCTGCTGCACCCTTTCCTGCAGGACGAAGGCCTCGATAGGACGGCAGACTTGCAATCAAAGGATAGAAGACTCGACCCCTGATTCGACAAAATTATTTTTCTCGCAATTTTCAAGCAATCACTTTGATATAATTTTTGCAACTTTTAACACTATCGAGAACTTTAAGAATCTGTTGTGCCAAAACCAACCAGATGCGTTGCACGCCAAGGGGTACTGCGCCAGGTGACTTGGCCATGAACAGTATGTATCGCCCATCTTTGGTCAAGGAAGGAAGGAAGGAAAAAGTGGAGAAGGAAAGGCAGGGAGGTTAACCAGTCTAGCTTAACCGGTTTGCTACCCTACACATGGGAGAGGGATGGGGGAGATGAAAGATGGCAAAGGGGAGAGGGAGGGAGAGAGCACATAGCACAGCACACACACAGCGTTCATTGGAGTCGATCAATCTGGCATGGTACGTGATATCAATGTCACAGCCGCTTGTCCAATCCCGTCTGTTTCAAAAACCGAAGTAGCCCCTTCGTCGCCTTCACCTGCGATGTCTTCTGTCGGCGGCATGTGAAAATCGTGTCGAGGGACAATGGTCTAGTGTCAAGGTGCGCTAGAACCGATGTCAGGGACTGTCGCTGAAGAGTATATTCGGGACAGTCGCACAGAATGTGTCTCAGCATCTCTTCGCAAAGACAGGCCTTGCAGAGAGCGTTGTCTGCCATTCCAATGCGGAAGGAGTAGGATTTCGTGAAAGCCACCCCTAGCCATAAGCGATAAAGCAAAGTCGCCTCTCTTCGGCGGAGTCCAGTTGGCATATAGAGACGCATCAAAGAGGGCAGGTGGTATTGACGGTTGCTCTGGTTGGTCTGGCTTTTTGGTGTGCACCATAGAAAGTGCGTGATCTCCTGTGCACGCACTCGAAGTCTGCTAGCTGCGTCGGATCGTGAAAGTTGTATGGCCTCTTCTTGTGCGTCTTCAAGAGCTGCCCGAGCGGCATTATCGGCGTCTTCGTTTCCAGTGACGCCGCAGTGACTTGGCAGCCACTGAAACGTCACGTGGTGCCCTTTCTCCTGTGATGTATGGAGTAGGCATCTAATATCTAATACGAGCTGTTCGAATGGCCCGCGACGCAGAGCCGACAGTACAGATTGTAGGGCTGCCTTTGAGTCGCTGAAGATTGACCACTGTCGAGGTGGCTCCCGATTGACGAAACGAAGTGCAGCGCGAAGAGCAGCTAGTTCAGCAGATGTCGATGTTGTTGAGTGGTCAGTCCTAAAGCTGATGGTAATAGCTTTTGCTGGAACAACCACAGCACTGGACGAGCACTGGATGTTTGTGGAACCATCAGTATAAATATGTTCACTGTCCGCGTACCTCTCGTGCAGAAGAAGCAGAGACAGTTGTTTCAGCACAGGCGACGACAGTTCTGACTTTTTCCCGATTCCTGGTACACTGAGATGGACTGTGGGGCTGATAAGACACCAAGGGGGTATCGATGGTTTAGATGCAGCGGTGAAGCCTGAGGGAAGTTTGTCGTTGTACTTGATGATAGTTGATAGTGATAGTGATGAAACTATCTTTGGTCAAGGAGCAGATTGCTGTTATTAGGAGCAAGATCTTACTACATGAGGCACCTTGTTCCTGATGACTCCCCTGAACTATTTTAGGTCTGCTATCATTTCTAAGTGAACGTTGGCACCTTTAGCGTGTGTTCGCAGTATATGCCTTCCCTTACAATTTGGCTTCGTCACATGAAGACACTATCTGATAAGAAGCCCGCTTCCACATTTCCCATCATTCGTAGGCATAGCGTTTGTGCGCCTAATCGACGAAAACATGGAGACAGTAAACGCCTACGATTAATTATTCATCAAGAAAAAGCCCCTGCGATCACTTCTATGCGCTTTCGTATTTAAATCGCATCCTCTCTGCCGATCATAAGAAGCCAACAAACAATGACACCAAGGAAAACATTGGGGAAATTATTTGTAGCTGCTAATTTAAATAAAGAAATGATAAATTAATGTAAATGAAAGCGGATGAATAAACCACTTGCCGCAGGCGGGGGAACGATCACCGCGTCTTTGCATTACGCGTGCGATGCTTCACCCCTTGTGCTACCGCGGCACCGTTTTCCATCCACTTTCTTGGGTATTTATGTTTTGCTACTAGAGCTAACCCTGGGAGTGTTAGCCGGCACCACCACTCACAGACCGAGGTATTTACTTCCATGCAGGTATTTCCAAGAACGTCCCTGTAAGGCAACTTAAACGCGGAACTGTTACATCCCGTTTATTGTACGTGTTCAGCAGCATGTACATTTTACACAGCCGTCTTTGAGGCTCACACAATTAAGCAGAGCACATCGGAATAACCACAACATTCAAAAGACGTTGGATAACTTTGTGGCGATATTTGTTTTAGAGCCCAGCTCTTAGGCGCCTATTCCTGCGTTGAGCGTCGGCGTTGGCGTAATCGAGAAAACGACCACAGCGAAGGGTGAAAGGGTGAATGCGTAGCGCAGCGGTGAAAGAAGGCGATGGTGAAGAGAGCGCGAGGACGAAAGTGGAGGAGGAGGGTGCGGCGGAGCGATGAGGCGGAAGGCGGAGGTGGAAGGCATTGCGAAAGCGCGAGAAGAGTAGTGCCGCGAAAGAGGGGCTCTGCAGCGACGACCGCTACGAAGTGACGCCGGAGTAGCGCGTCGTTGTCTGTTCACCGATGCCATGCGGCGAGCGCGTCCGCCGATACCATATATGGAGCGGATGTCCGTCTGCAGCGGCTGCTGTAAATCGTGCCCAGGCTCTACCCACACGCTGCCTCTCGCGATCGCCCGATTGGCGAGGCAGCCGCGCCACATCTCGCTCCGATTGCAACGTGCCGCAGGAGCCAGATTGTATGCGCCAGCCAATATATCGCGCAATTAAAACACAGCTGCGCTCAAATTTCGTACTAGGGATTATCGTAATGGTGGGTGAATTTTTTCCTGTCCTCTGCTGTTCTGTTCCGATACGCTCTGATTAATTTTTCTGTGGCACGGCAACATCGCCTACACATCGCTCGTTATATTTATTTTAAAATTTTAGTCATGCGGTCTTACTTGCCAAGACCATGATCTGATTAGGAGGCCCGCCGTAGCGGAGGGCTCTAGAGATTTGGACCACCTGGGACTCTTCATCGCGAGTTGATATCTAAGTACGCAGGTGTTTTTTTGCATTTCGCCCCCAATGAAATGCGGCCGCCATGGCCGGGATTCGATCCTGCGACCTCGTGGTTATCAGCCCAACACCATAGCCGCTAAACAACCATGCGAGTGTTATATTTATGTGTATTTCTGGAAGCTCTTACTCATAATTTGCAGGTCCTACTTTATATCATTGTGTCCTGTAAACCGCGGGCATTGTTCGACACTAGAGAGTAGTTAACGTCTCCTGTATTTCTTTCCCTCCATTTCTCTTTCTCAGCCCGTAAACTTAATGGTCGTCGTTACCTGAAAGGAACGCGAACACGCCGCTGTTATTCGAGTGTTTCTCTAGCACACTACACACAATGATTAAATTGCTTCATAAGGCGCTTGCGCGATAGCTCATCGCTTAGAGCATGGGGTTGCTAGCAACACTGAGAAACGATTGTCTAGGTACCCTCTCACATGCCATTCGAAAATAAAGTTTTCCTTCATTGAACCACTTTACAAGAGCGTGACTTTCGTTGGCTTCACTATCCCGTGCCTTGAGTTCTAAACAACTGGTCCCAATGACGAAGAATAAAAGAGGGCTTCGCGCTTAAGGAAAGCAATGTCCCGCGAAGACGATTTCGTGGTGCGCCGCGCGCTTAACACAGGTAGCGACAGCACCATCTAGTATCCGCCGGTATTACAAGGACGAATGCGGGTGTATAAAACACGTGATATATACGAAACAAGCACACCTAACACATCTAATGTAGTGCAGAACCCAGTAAGCAGATAGTCATAGGTAAATCAGAGGCCCAAGTTGATTAAGCAATCCGAATATTGTGAAAAATTATTAGTGGAGGACTCTGGAAATTTTGACCACCTGGGGTTCTTTAACGTGCCCCTAAATCTAAGTACACGGGCGTTTGCGCATTTAGCCTCCATCGAAATGCGGCCGCCATGGCAAAGGAGACATCAAGATGCTCTAGCCATGAAGGGAGAGGCATACATTTTTTTTTTTACGGGCACGAAGCCCGACGGATGTGAAATGAAGAAACTACAGAAAGGCATGTCTTCAAGATACCACTGCGTATATGAGTCAGCCTTCAAAACCCGCTCGTAGCGCACGGGTCCCTAAAACAATAGGTTCTTAAACATACCATGTTCCTAAAATACCAAGCCACACGTCGTACCCCCTACCCAGGGAAAGATGCAACTATTCCTCCTCACGCTGACACTCACTCGATAAACGAGATTGTTCGCATCACAGGTTTTGCGACAGTAGCGTTTCAATGCGCTTGTTTGACAGCCACAGCCCCAAATAGAGCACCGAAAATCAATACGTGGGACGGCGAGTAGAGCACAGCTGAGTAAAAAGAGAAAACAACTAGCAGTGCACTGTTGGAAAACGATGAAACCTCCGGCTCAGCAGGTACGCGACAGCGCTTCGGCGATCGAAGGCAAACGAGGGAGGCAATGGCCTCAGAAAACGAGCACCGTGAGTGGAAAATGGTGAAAACGAACATATTAAACGCACGGGAAAGCGCAGGCGATAGGGGCCGCAAAGCCTCGGAAAGGAGCGGGTGGAATTGGGGAAGGGAAGGAACGAATAAGTGGAAATAATGCTTCGACAATTGGCATCCGGGGGAGTAGCTCGAGTCGATTTTCAGTTTCGATAATAAGTAGCGAGCTGCTTTGTTTTCCTAAGCTTCGCTACGGAGCCTCCTAGGCGACGCGTCCCAGCATGCGAAAGGAAGTCGCGAGGAAAATGAAGGGCCGTAGGGAAGTGGCAGCAGGGAGTAGAGGGACGCGTTGGGAAAGTGAGATTCCCGGATGGGTTAGGAGAGGGAGAGAACAGTACGCGGTAGAGGCGCTGCTTTCACGTACCTCCTTTTTTCCCACAATGGCACCTTATTTTATTTTCTCCCCGCACATGACTCTGATGTGCACTAAAAAGGGAAAAAAGGGGAAGAATCGAGCGAGCACAGGGCGTTATCTCCGCGGAAATGCGTCTTGATCCGCTTTCGTCTCGCCTCGTCAACGATACGATCACTCCTTTCTTCCTCGTTTGGATGGAAGCGAAGCGCTCCTCGTAGGTTGATGCTGCGTTTTATTCAGAGATCGCTTGCTAAGTACACCAGCACGTGCGCCTGCCGGAGCGACTGCTTAAGAAACCATTGATCCTTCCCCGCTCTCCGCACCCTTTCTCGCGAGTGGTGTCCTAGTTTCTGCCCTTCACCTAGGCATGTTCTTGCTTCCTCAACCCTCGCTTCTTCTGTGCTGCTGCGCTTGTCTCGTTTCCCGTCGAGGAATCCTATTTAGAGGGGCGAAACAAAATTCTCTTCCCGGGGTGCATCGTTTGTTCATCACCTCCCACACGAAGGTATTTCACTCTTTCTACGCCCTTCCATGTCGTTCGCGCTTTTATGTCTTTCTTTCATTCTCATTCTTCCGCGCGGGTGAGTCGCCTCGAAGTAAACAAGTCGCTCTGAACAGCAGGCGCCTTCGTTCTACCTGTTCCCCGGCGAGCTTATGCCCATATATACCCCGGCGACCTGACGCAGCGAATCAGAACCAACGGAGGCGCCGGCTCAAATCTCGGCCGAGAATAGAAGAGGGGGGGGGGGGGGGGGGGACTAAGCTGACCTGTTGAAACTGGGCAAATGGACGTCGGGCCTATAGTAGGGGGTGCCCCGAATGTTTTGGGACGATAACGAAGCTCGACGATGACATTTCGCGGCCGCCCTCCTGACCCGAGCTTTCGCGCCTTAATTCTTGTTTCTTCTCTCCTCGGAAATAGAGAGAACTGTAAGAAATGGAAAAGAGTCGGATTTGGTGTTCGCTAATTCGCCTGTGCAGTACGATAAACAAGCGATGACTAAGACTCTTCGAGAGCTGCCAATTTCTGCGACTGCGATGATAAGACGGCTGCTTTTTTTTTTTGCAATAAAAAGGAAACGCTGTGAAGTCATTCGAAACACGACACATGAAATCTCTGAGCAGAACGTACCTTAAAGATAAAGGTTGTCACACAGAAATATTTTCGAACTATATCGTACTCTAATATACTCATCACTCATAAAGGTTATACGAAAGGTGTTTTAACGAGATTCCCAGAAAACAGCCGTTAAACTGGATTCACTGAGTTCCGCTTTATTGGAGGATGACTTTGCCTCTCAAGGCAAATACATATATATCGGTAAAGGTAGAGCCCTTTTATTTGCAACTCCAAACGTGGGGACGGGGGCCCAAAGGAGGATGCACATCGAAGCCGGCAGTGACTGCTTAAGAATATTGCACCTTTTTCAAACTAGCAATATACTTATGCACGCGATAGGCTCCCAATATCTCTACATGGCTACTTAATGAGACAAACGACAGAGGCCTCTAGGGCTAACTTCGTCGCTTCCTCAGGCTGCATCGCAGATGGCAAAAGCAGCCGGGCCACCCTCTCCCATCTTTCAATATCACTGGAGTGTGATCGCGCTGCGTGCAAAAAAAAAAAAGGGGGGGGGGGATAGTGCGAGGGTGTCCCACCGAGCTACCGAGGTTTGAAGGACGCATCGATAGGATCAGTCGATTGTTGTTTCTGGAGATGCACGCATCGCTTGTCGCCGTCTTCTCAACCACGCCCACGCCCGTCGAACATTTTTGTCTGCATTTCTGTGACCACACTCTGACGCGTGACATCTTCCGAGGCCAAACGAAGCTTCTGTAGTGATTTACGACTTGTGAACAGGCTAGTGCTTCGGGCGGCCCCTGTATCAGTCGTGCACACCTTGCGCCGTCCTCGGTTATGAGACCTCGCGTGTACTGCTGACGCTGGTCGGGTGACGCGGGTCGGGTGAAAGCTCCGCTGTAGATGCAGATTTTGCGTTTCAACAAATTTTCTGCGATTCCAATGCGTGCGACTGAACGACGTTCACTCCGAGCAAACGTGGCTGCAACATCACGCGTCATACATTGTAGAGTTGTTTTACAAGCAGTCTGAGTAGTGCATAAGAAGTTTTGCCACAGGCCGCTTGTTACTACTTTTCAGCGTACCGCATCCCAGCTGTCTTATTCTTTCCAAAGTTGTCTACACTTCGGTAGCGAGCAGCAGTTGTACGTGGAAGCAGAAATAGACGGAAATGTTCGTCCACGGCCACTTTGACTGTACGCTTCCTATGTCTGGCACTGGGATCTATACGTGTGGCATATGTCCTGTAGTGTGTGCGTGAAAAGAGTACGATATGTTACTCGAGAGGTTTATTCCTTAAAGACGAACTGCAAGGAAATTTTCAAACACCTAAAAAGCCTAGCTTAAGATAGTAGATATATAAAGAAGCCTCCACGCAAAAAAAGAAAAAAAAATGAGACGTTTAAAATACGAGCGGTAACGTCACGAAAACCTCGCAAAAATAGCCGTTTTCCATACCAAAACTGAAAAATAAAGTAAGACACGTTGCCATTGCCACCCATTGAAAGTCACGTGTGGCCAAGAGCACGCGGCTCCTGGGCATGACTCTGGATGTAAGGCGACGCCCGGAGCTGCAAGTGGGCGTCGCCCACTTGCAAAAAAAAAAAATAATCTTGGAGGCGGCATGCTGGGAACTTTCGTCATAGCGACAACCTCCGCATGCATGCGTCGTTCTCCTTATGTGCTGTTTCACGGCTGGTAACAAGAAAACTACAAAGCCTGCGGCTTTGGCAAGGCTTTTTTTTTTTTTGCACGTATTGCCCATCTATAACAAATTCAGCCAAAGTTGAAATTTCGTTCCAGTCTGCCTTTAAGTGCTGACGACAACTTGCCTATAGCGTAGGTCAAATCCAGTGACTGAAGAGCGCGAACGAATGCGGTATATGGTGGCATGTTTCGGTTTCAGCGATTTCTGGAATTTTGAGCCACGTATAGTCTTCAAGCCCGGGCAAACAAATTTTACTCCGCCAAATATTAATGAAATTGGTGACTGAATTCGATAAGTCCGCTATGCTCACAGGCGTTTGCGTGCAGTGGCGATCTTGTCACTATGCGGTAGCGAGGAAGCGTAGCTGATGATGATAGTTAGCGCGTAGCGGCTCGCATACGGAAATGCTGAATAGAGCCCAGTCTAACTCGCGCGCTGTATTGCTGCCGTAATACAGTAGCGATGCCGTTGCGTGAGAAGAAAAAAAAAATTACTGGGGCCCGACGAATGCGAGCTAGACGCTTCGCTTTGGGTTAGCGGCGCTTAAAAAAATTAATCACGCCGTTCTTTGAGGGAGGCAACGGATCATAGTGTGTCCAACGCGCCGCACAGAACACGTGTCTCCATCGAGACTGCAAATATTTTCACAGCAGAGCTGTTATACGCTAGGTTCTGGTGGTTTGCGTGTGTAGGCGAAAACAGATGGTCGCCACCCAGGAGCTAAACGAGCCAAAGCATATAGCAGGGTATTCCCCAGCTACGTTTAATCGCGAGAAGTGTCAACACGTATTGTAATAAAAAAAATATCGTAATAAAAAAATGAAACCGGAATAGGCACCGCTTAGTATGGATATCGGTTTGACGGCACGGGCTCTATAGGCAAACCACGTAACCTTATCTCAGTTCCCTTCACCCAGTGCAATGGAAAGGCCGCGTGTGGCAAGGACCGCGGAAGAACAGCGCGCCCTACGAAGAACACCGTCGTCCACAGAAGCGGGAATGTCCGCAACGATGGCGGGCGGCGCGTATTATACGGACGAAGATCGTGCCGCAAACGCCTATAGCATATGCACCTTTGGTTGCATCAGCCCTACCGACTACACTCCCCTCGTAATCGTGGGGGATTTCAGCATAGACGTGTCTCGGCCAGACGGAACGTTGTTCGGGGCGTTTCTCTTGAAAAAGGTTCGGCATTCAGTGTTACACAAACATCAGTGTGCCCATGACACGCCATCCGTCGTGTATGGGCCTCACATTATATAGCCAAGAACATTTCCAGTGGCACCACAGAGCCGCTGGCCGTATATCATAGCGATCATGAAACGATATTCACCTTGGCGACCAAATAATGAATCGAAAGAAGCGAACGATGAAGGTTAAAATAAAGAAAAAGCATTGAGTATGCAAGTTAACAAAACAATAACAAAGATCGGGAAAAAAACAATTAACTGTGGTATGTGTCTTTTATTGTCAACCAACATATTTATTATCAACGTATTTATCACGATATATACACACCTCCACTGGTCGTCCAATTTCACAGAATGGTATGGCTCTGAATTCTTTATTAATTTTAATATTGTTGCATTATTATGTATTGCTGGAATCCCTGCCATAATTATTTGATATTTATTATCGGGCTTGTGGCGTGGCGCCGTCGAAGTGAGGCACACCGTTGGCCTATATATTAAGCTGAGAGTTTTGCTACAATAAATAATATACTGACAAGGGTCTCATAGTCAGATACTGCAAAGGGACCATTGATCAACTGTTTAAAAAATAAAAGCAAAATATAGAGCAGAAAACATGAAAATAGGATAAGGAAATAATTAAAAGCTAACGCGAATACAAAGCAACGAAAAGAAAAAAATTTAGAAGCACAGACCAAGTTAGCAAAATAACGTCCAAACAAAGTTAATCAGATAGCAAATCTTTCTTTAGGTGATACTTAAATGAACATAAGGCAGAGGGTGACTTAACAGTATCTGGTAAATTGTTCCAAAGCATTAAAGGAGAAACAAGTGAATATTTGGTGCGAAATGAGTGAAATAAGTGAAATGAAGGATTGCTTGGCGCCGAACAATGAGAAAAGAGGGGGAGAATGATCGGGGAGGAGGTTAGCTCATCTGTACATCTGGAATACTACTCCAAATGTTCAGTATGAAGATTGAAAAAGGAGAAATGTAGAAAAAATCACCGATGATTACGATTCTCCCTAACGTGAACATGAGGGCAGCTCTAGACGGGTTTTCATGTTGCGATATATTCGCTGGCACGGACAATCTGTCTCGTGTGGCACGCTGCAAATGGAGCGAACTGTGGCGGGACTGCCTAGCTGATCTGCAGATCTGGAGAGGCAGCGCGTGGTTGACCCGTGGGCGCGATTCACAGCAGCCGCCGCAGACTTTGGCGCCATCTCATTGCCATCGTCGCCGCACGACGCATTCCTCTCACACTATTGCGATACCCTCCTTCTCCGATTTCCGCCTCAAGGTTCCGCTGCAACCTCCTCCTCCACTTTCCTCCTCTCGTCTTTCAACACACGCGGCGCTCCGCGTTCCCTCTTTCATCATTCACTGTGCTCGTTCGCTCGGTTACGTCGATGCTCGCCGCAAAAAACGGGAGTCTGAGGCTGCACTTTAAAAAAAAAAAACATGGGCTGGGCGGCGATGAAATATGAACGGCTCAAGCCCTACAGATTGTCTGCAGGGCAATGGCGGCCGTTTTCAAAGAGAGAGAGAGAGAACAGCTTTATTGAAACTGCCTGCAGAATCGGTTAGGCTCCCTTCACGCTTGGAGGACAAGCTTTTACCGCGACGCGGCCACTACGTCAGTCTCGTGCGTTATGCTCCTCGAGGTCTTGGTTGCTCGCTACTTCCGCGGGTCCGAGAGGCCGTTTTCATCGCGTAATGTGGTAAGATGACTGAAAGGTGAGGCGCTGTCGGGCCACCCTTTTTCTGACCGGGCAGTGAGGGACGCGCAAACCACCAATGAGGGCAGCCTCTTGGTCCCATGGCCCGCGTCACCTATTCCATTGTTAAAACATCGTAAGCTTTCGAGTTCTCTGGCACGTTCGATGACGACCACAGACGCATGTCCCGGGTTGAAGTGCGCTGCAACGCGATGTAAATTAAGCCGTGGTGATTTCATTTCCAAATACTCTGTAAGCCTGAGTTGTCGGCAAATACACCCGTAAATGTGCCAATGGCGAGGGCAGGAAGCCCACCTACAAGTTTCTACAATTGTCTCCTAGCACTAGATGACGTTAGTCGTGTCATTTCGTTGAAGGCCCCAATGTCATTAATGTATGGAAAAGTGAAACGAGAATTGCAGTGTTTCTCAGGCGCATGACTGCTTTCACCTGTTCTCTTCGGAATTCTACAGATCTACTATCTTGTGGCTAATACTTAAATCAACAAGCTTATATGAACCCCATCGCCTCCGGTATTTTCCTCGATTCCGTTATGCAACACACGACAACAACGAGTATAAGGGCAAGAATCTGGTATACAAATATTTTCATAACGTGTTGTAGCTCTTCCACTGATATGAAGGATCTTATTTTCCTTCGGTAGCCTCTTCACGAGACAGGAACTAGATTTCAAAAAAAAACTTTTAATCAGAAGGAAGCTAGGCCTTCGTGCAGCAAAATCTCAGGTGCTGACTTCGAAAACAAGCTGAAGTGCTGCGCGCCACATGAGCACCTTCTCGTTACAACACTTGTAGACCTATACGCATGTCGGATCCCAGGGCAGCACTAACAGCACGCCGGCATTTCGAAGCGCTGAACAAGGCTTTTGGAGCAGTAAGTGGCGTCTGCGCTACCAGTACGACTTTGCGCATGTATACATGAAAGCGCTACGCAGCAAGAAAAAAAAAAGAACAGTGAGCAAATATAGCTAAGATGGTAAAAATCCCGACCTCGCTAGGTCCGTTTCTGTGAAATCAATTCAGTGAATTCGATATATATATATATATACTTCAGCCACACGCGCGTGCGCCCGAAGCAAGACGGCGAAGAGAAAAAGCACGAAGGCTTAGCTCGTTGACGTGGGCCGTACAGCTGTAACGACGGATCGTCGACGTCCTGTCACGAACACGCAGGGAGGCTTAGCCGTTTCTGCTGCCCCAAGCACTGCTGGCCGATATAATGGGCGATCAACAAACAACTTCGCAATCCCCGGAGCTCCTGGTCCTTTTTTTCTCTCCTTTTCTTTCTCTCTTCCTCACCGTCGCTTTACGATCGGGCGCCCTTTTTTCGTTTTTTGCGCCGTTCCTTGCTTTCTGCGTTCCTTTTCTCTTACGGTTCTCTCTTTCGCTTCCTTTCCTACCGCACGCTTTGGTCGTTCCAATTACGGGCTCCGAGGAAAACGGTGCCTTTCTATGTTGCGAAGCAGGCCCTTCGGGGAGCGGCTTGCCAATCAGCCTTGAATAAATGCCGCCGTGGATCCGACACGGTCTCCTGCACGCGGCGCGGAAATAGCCTTGGTCAGCTCGCCTTTCAGCCCGAATCGCGCCCAAACCGACCCGCCGGCCCCCACCAGGCATCTCCTCCGCTCCACCAAATCGCGCAGGTCTCCGCTAACAGGCGATTGCTTGGTCGTTCCGGTGTTTGACGCAGGGCATATAAAGGTCGAGCCATGTTTTCCGGCGTCGCAAATATATATATAGAATGCACTGGTCAGCTTCATGCTAGATTACGAGAATTTTGCGCTTCGTTTAATTTGGCTTAGTCGATTGGCTTCTGCTCGGGTCGGATCAGGACACGCAGTATTGCTGAACAGCCTGCTGAGCCTCACTGGCCCTCGTCAGCTGTAGCCGCTCTCGCCGCCATGTTAAAAGCGCGCACTCAGTAAGGCGGCATGCCCTGGTGCAGGCGAGGCCGCCAAGTATGAAGCTGCCGCTCCAATCAGGTCGGGCGGTACCGTTTCTGCGTGATCAACGCTTGGTTGAGCGGGCGGACTTTGAACTATCTCACTAACTGCGACTGCGTCGATGTGGTGTATACGTCAGCGATTCTGACGGTACAAGACTCTTTAGCTGGTGACTTCACAACGTGTCGCCATTCCCCCCCTCAGGGAATATTTCTAGCCACCCAGTTTTGCTCGTCTGCGCTCGTTGCTAGCAATGAGAGGTAAAAAAAGAACTGTTTCGCCTAATCTGAAAGAAAACTATCACAACAAGGTTCCATGAAGTTTCATGGATCAAGTTGGGCGATGTTGCCGACGCCGAGGAATAGCTTCTTGCATAAAATCCTTTTAGAGTGTCCTCACTGAAGCTTCAACAACTTTTTGACTCTAAACCGCAATAAATTCTTAGAAATTAAAGCCAATGAGAGTCGAAACGTTTTCACAGGTGTGCAGCTGTAAAGTTTAATGTTGCTTTCATCTCGAGCTCCGAGTCATTCTTTATGTATACGTACGGCGTGCGTGGGTGGCTCCGTAACAGGCAACGTACAGGGTTTTCAGGAAACTAGTTTGAAATCACTTAAAAACACAGATGTAATAAATAAGTGCTTCACTGAATGCATCTTAACACCACTAGAGGCCGTAATAAGACAATTATTAAAAATTTGACTGATTATTTTACCAATATGAGTCTGACGACCGGTCCCGATGTGACACTTGCGGTCCGTCATCCGAAAATATCACTATTGCTCTCAGATTTAGAAAAACATGGGCCCCAATCCACGCAGTGAAGGTGGTTGGCCAGCGAAGCTGTGGTGTATCTCTCTTTGTATCTTGCTTTGAGCAGGAACTGCTGCGTCCTACCTAGGCTGAGAACGACGCCGTTGTGGATATCGACGTTGCGGTTCCCGTGGCCGCTCATCGTGTTCGCGCAGCTTTTCGGGAGCCGTAACTATGCGTGGCCTTCCCACAGCGCTATCGGAACACAAATGAGATCAGTTGCTGGACGAGCTCTTCTTTTACATATGAAAGTGTGGCTACGCCACTTCCTGCTTCGTATTCCAGAGCTGCCCCTTACCGGAAACTGCAGCTTATGCAACCGTAATCTTTACCGGGAGACAGTTACAGTAAACACTAAGCGCGAAGGCGAGCTTTCTGGTTCTCTTTCTTTCTCTGAGTCGCATGACCGGCGCCGCCGCATGCCGCGGATGCACGCGCCACCTGGTGGTGCTGCAAGGAACACAGCGGCGCACGCGGTGCGTGCCTCCCGCTGTGATTGGTTCAGCTCTCGCCCACGGACACGTCAAATACATTGGCGGTACAGGTATACAGGCTAGCTGTAAAAATTGACGCTCCTAATTACTTCAGCCTAATGAATTCCAGCTAGACTCACCCATGACAAACATCGAAACTGAAATGTTGAAGAGCGACTCTAACGACGCTCATGACTGACGTGACAGTTTAGGCTTCATCAATGAGCAAGCATGAACAATCGCTGTATCCCTGCCCAACGATGCGATGGCTTCAGAGCTAGCCCACGATAAATATTTTATCATTGTAGATTTCGACACTGCCATTACCTCAGCTACCAACTTGTGAAATAAAGTATCGTTAAGGAACGAAAATAGAGAGAATAAAACAATCTTTTTGTCGTCGACTGGCAGGGGTCGGAGCGCGGCAGCAGCCACAGGCAGGCGGACATGACGTCACCAATAATCTTTCTGCCGCTCCGCCAGGACGGCGTCCACGCACCTTTGGCAGCCCAGACGAGCAACAACCGAACGCGACGAAAAAGCACTTAGCGCACGGACAGAAGCGCGGGCTTCGAAGGACAAGCAAAAAAGGGGGTGCCGGATGACGAGCGGAGAAATCGCGACATAAACCCTGGGCACACATCAGCTTCGCACGCCTCCTCCTCCTCCTCTCTCCCTCTGTTTCCCAGGATGCATTAACGCCGTCAGACATCCGCTAAGTGCTGAAGCGCTCTCACTCCTCCAAGCGTGTGCTCCGAGCGTCGGGGTCAGCCTTTTCCTTTTTTCTTCTTCTTCTTGTTCACAGCCTCCCTTACTTCGCTTTCTCATCGCAGCCGGCGAAAAAGCGCCTCCGAACGCGTGGAAAAACAAACCTCTCCAGAGGTCCCGAGGCGTCAGCGGCTTTTAGGAGTTGGCGGCAGCGCCCGCGTTGTCTCGTAAAAAACTGCGCGGCCACTTCGAGCGGCGTATGCTGGTGTACGTACGTGTGTACGGAAGCAGCGCTTTGCGGGGCTCGGCCTGCAGGGTGGGAAGAGATGCCTCGAACCATGCGCCCCCCTCTCCCCTCCCCCATATCCTTCCCCTCAACCCGCCGGTATCGACACACTGCGACACCTCAATGCTGGCACGGCCTCTGGCGGGCGCCACAGCACCGGCGCTTTCTTGCAGACACTCCGCTCGCTCAAAAGGAAAATACAACTCGACTCGACAATCGCTACAAACGGTATAACGTTCCGCGGAACAAACGGAAGCGCGAACTCTGAACTTGCGCGCGCGCGCGCACGCGTGTTCCAGTGTATCTCTTTGTTTTCTTTTGTTTTTTATCCTCTTGTTTTTGCCACTGTTGCGGGCTGGGACTTGCATCGACGCGAGGCGCCTGAGACGATGCCCGAACATAGCCGGTCCCTCTCTATTTGCCCGTGGGCCGGCTAGCGTTCGTGCGCGCGTGTGTGTGTTATCAATTGCTCGACACACTTCATGCCCGCACCCCCGTGTTAAGCAAACACTCGTCGCGACGACGACTACTTTTCTCAGGTGCCCCTCTCTCTTTTTTCTCTCGGGGTCTCGTCGCTGGATCCGCCGCAGTAAAGGGCTGAGCTGCACGCGGGCTCCCTCGGCCAGGCCGGCTCGCTGACGATGTCCACAAGGGGCGATTGGAGAGGGCAGGCTCAGCTCGTCGGGCTCTTCCAAAGCTTGGCGGTCCCGTCGAAAGCGACGAGAACAAACGGCACGGGGGACTCTTCGCGTGGCTCACTTTTGCTTCGACCCCGTTTTTAATTTCGCCGAGAGGTGATGGCGTGCCGGTGTTGTTTCAGCCCTTCCGTTTACGGCTGCTGAGCAAGGCAAACTAAACAGCTCCGAGCTGTTTCTGATAGCGGGCCGAGGTGTTTCGAACGAAAACAGCATAAGAAATGTCCCTGTGTGGACTCGCAGTTAGTCTTCAGTTCGACTCATGCGGAAACTTTCCTGTGTAAACACGAACTTATGGTTGTTACTCGGGAAAATTAGTCAGCGCATGTCCGTCGGAGATGTCAGCAGCATACAATTTTGACGAAAAATATTTGCGAAACGGGGAACGAGTTCAGTCTTATTGCGCTTGTCTTTGTCGAACGAAGACACAACGAAATTACCTCGCGCTCTCTATTCCTGTTTAGCATGCCACTAGGACTAACGTTCGATACATGTCGTCAGGTTCATTGCTAACTGACATAACGGAACACAACTCAAAAGGAGGTCTTGTGCTGATCGTATTCCTTCACCCGTCAAGCTTTCTCATTCATCTGTTTGTGCCCCGCTTAAATGCCAACTGTCCCGGCCTCCTTTACGCCGCAGAACCCCAGCACTCGCTCGCTAAAAGCCGTAAGCGTTGGGTCACAAGGGTACCAGTGCCATAGCGGAGAAAAGTGGCGTTAAGGTTGAAAGGTCGGCGAACCAATTCTAGAAAAAAAAAAGTTGTGAACATCCCACGCTCTGTGGGAATAGGTATGAGCGAAGCTTTCTGAGGTGTTTGCCAGTCTTGCCTGCACTAACTCTACTAGAGCACAAATTCGGGCTATAGCTCTCTACTAATTAGCATCTCGTAATTATATTCACAACATCCTGCCTAAATTAAACCAACTGATAATAAATGCAAAAGAAAAGGATTTCTTACCCACTCTGCCAAATTTTATGCGCAATGCACCGGAAAAGCTTTGGGTGTTTTTGAAGGAGGAATCTAGGCAGTTGATCAAATTATGCACGGAAGTTGCCTGGTCGTTGATAAGCAATGCATTTCAGAGCATTTCAACAAGCATCTTCACAGTGTATTTTCTAGTTTTTGGGATCATCCATTTTTAATTGTATGCCATACTTTGTACCGCCTGATATATTCTCACAACCAGGCACACATTCCATGCTGCTTGATATCAAAACTAAATTCTCACTTGGACCGGATTGTGTACCCAATGGTTTCTTGCACAGATACGCAGAAAAAGTATTCTATTATTTAGTAATTTTTTAGGATTATTTGCCCTCCGCAGTCTTTCCTAGCGACTGGTTAAAGGCACGAACCATACCTCTACCAAAGAAGGATGATACTGCACTTATAACAAATTATCGTCCGATATCACTAACGTATTCTTGCTGCAATCTACTAGAGCACGGTATAGCTACACAGATTACCAATTTCTTACTGATAGAAATATTCTCTCTAACTGCCAGCATAAATTTTGTAAAGGCTTTTCTACTGTTACCCGATTAACTACCATCGTTCACAACTTCGCAAATGTTCTTCACAAGTGTGGGCAAATTGATGCAATTTTCTTCAATTTCAGAAAAACATTTGATCTTGTTTCACACTCACAGCTCATCAAAAAACTCGAACTGATTAACCTGCCAAAGTACCTAATTAATTGGATAAATGTGTCTATAACCAACCTTAAGCCATTTGTTAACATTTACAATAATCTTTCAGATGAGCTTCCTGTAACTGCCGGCGTGCCGCAGGGCAGCATTTTAGGACCCTTATTGTTTCTAATATATATTAACGACATGGTCAACATATTGACAGCGCCCGTGCAAATCAGATTGTTCGCGAATGACTGTGCGCTGTTTAATGAAATAACTTGCAGCGAGGACCAAATCACACTTAATTCTAACCTTCGAAACATAGTATCTGGGTGTTGTAAGTGGAATATGGAACTAAATGCTAACAAATCAGTTTTCATGAAAATTACCAGGAAAATTAACAATTTTTCCTTTCCTTACAGCATCGCTTCAAAGCCTCTCACACAAGTTAATCAATACAAATATCTAGGTATCACAATAACTAACAACTTATGCTGGAACACGCATGTTTCCAACATTTGCAAGTCGGCTTTTCATAAACTTTGCTTTCTGAGACATAAACAGACTCCTGCTAACACTCGATTAACAGCTTATTATACACTCATCCATCCCAAACTTGAATATGCATGCATTGTGTGCGATCCTTTCACCAAAAATAACACTAATGCCTTGGAAATGATACAGCGCAAAGCTGTAACATGCATTTCTTTTTTTCAAATACCGCTGTACTCACTCCCCAACCACCGTAATTCTAACACACAACATCCAAACATTGCAATTACGAAGGAAAATTTACACACTCGAATTCTATTTCTTGCTGAAAAACAACCACATCTCTTTTAGTCCACACCTTCTTTCAAAACCACTTGTAGCACGCCGTAAAGGCATCAACATGCTGGTAGATCTTTTAGTAGTTCTGAACTACTTTTCCACGTAGCATTCAAGGGCACACACTTTCAATACTGGACTTTGCATTTGTCTCTAAACATCTAACAGGTGACGTCACAATCGAAGAGGGCATGTTAGATCATAAACTGCAGCTGCAAACAGTGACTATCGGCGTTAGCGGAACAGTTCCTGAATCACGTGCAGCTGTTAAAAACTACAGTAGAGCTGACAATGTCAGCATCATCGACCAACTTGAAGTAGCGTTACAAAACCTTTCAATTGAAAGTTACGGTACAGTGAATTATCTACGGTTTCAACTAAAAGATATAATAACACATTATGAGGAAACGTTCATTCCCTTGCTACTGAAACATACAAACGTAGAAGTCCATGGATTAGATGTAGTGTTATCCACTTAAAAAGAAAGCTACAAAGCATGCGAAAGAGAGAATTAGAGTATAGGGTTTTACGTGCCAAAACCATTTTCTTATAATGAGCCATGCCGTAGTAGGAGACTGCGGATTAATTTGGACCACCTGGGGTTCTGTAACGTGCACCTAAATCTAAAGTACACGGGTGCTTTCGCATTTCACCCCCAACGAAATGCTGGTGCCGTAGCCGGGATTTGATTCCGCGACCTCGTGTTTAGCAGCGCAACACCATGGCCGCTAAGCAACCACGGCGGATTCGAAAGAAATGACTTAATTAGCTAAAAACTGCTATTCGGAACGCACGACAAGTTTTCTCTCCGAGAACACTAATAAACTTTATGACACAGTATTTACAAAAGTTTTACCGCTACCTATCCAGGCCCGAGAACCACGTGGCTCAGATGGATATAAATGTAACTATAACTAATGAAGCTCACACTGTCGCCAACGCATTTAGAAGATACTTTTAGTCCATTTTTAGTGTGCACATGACAGATCATGTGTTATCAACGTCTGAAGTAGTCATAACTCAAGAAGGAGTACTTATTGCTACAGATTGACGTTTAAAAAATATCTTCAGGTCCTGAAAATCTCTCAAATGTTTCTTTCTTTGGCGTTACGCAGAACAGATAATTGCTCCTTTCCTGCATGAATTTTCGTAGTGTCGCTTCAAACAGCCACCCTGCCTACTGGTAGCCTCCGTGCCAGGGTATTTCCTATCCACAAAGGAGGTAACAAGCTACCTTGTAAACCCTTACATGCCGATTTCACTCAATAGTTGTTGTAAAATGATGAATCGTATCATTAGCAAGGTATTTACCACCTACTTAGACGATAACAACCTACTACGAGCAATCCGAATTTTTTAGAGGTCTTTTTACCATAACTCAACTTCTCGAAATAATGCTTATACTTTGCTACAGTAATTAACTCGAGGCTTCAAGCTTACGCAGTATTCATAGACCTTTCTTTATTTTAATTTTATTTATTTGCAATACTGCCAGCCTTTGGTTGAGACCAGAGCAGGTGGACAATACATTCGTTAGGTTTTGATAGCTATTGTATCATCAGTAGAGTAGTTTGCTGGGCCAGTTGGTGCATGGTGAACGTATAATAGTTTCCAGCAAGTACGGTCGCGAGCACAAGAAGTAGAAACAGACAGGACAACGCTGGACTTACAACTGAAGTTTATTGTAAAACATTCCACAAATCTCCGCCACGCATGCGCATACAACCAAGAACAATAACAAGGTTTGTAGTCAATTATCAACAAAAGTTCTACACGTACACAAAAGCGTAGTCACACCCCTTCTCAACAAAGGCGACAACACGTGGATTAACATGATAAGTTTAGAAATTGCAGTTCTTTATCATTGATATGAACCGAAGGTTCACTCACACATGTATGCGCGCCCAACTTTTTCATCTATTTCACTTTTTCATGCATCTTCAGTTGTGTATCGCATACCTCTCTCATGCGCACTGTCTTATATCGCCAGACAGGTCGTTGCATTAATGACCACATGCGCGAGCATCGCTATTTGCTATGTACAGGTAAAGGAGGGAACTTGCCATTGCATTGCAAAAATCACGAATTGCAACCACTTTTTCATAATCTATCGATAGTGAAGGAAGAGCGCAGCAAACTGGAAAGAGAAATTAGCGAAGCGTTCCGCATGAAAAAGTTGGGCGCGCATACATGTGTGAGTGAACCTTCGGTTCATATCAATGATAAAGAACTGAAATTTCTAAATTTGTCATGTCAATTCACGTGTTGTTGCCTTTGTCGAGAAGGGGTGTGACTACGCTTTTGTGTACGTGTAGAACTTTTGTTGATAATTGACTAGAAACCTTGTTATTGTTCTTGGTTGTATGCGCATGCGTGGCGGCGATTTGTGGATTGTTTTCACAATAAACTTCAGTTGTAAGTCCAGCGTTGTTCTGTCTGTGTCTACTTCTTGTGCTCGCGTCCATACTTGCTGGAAGCCATTATACTTTCATAGTATCATCACTTTTCTAAAGCATTTGACAGGGTGTCCCATCCAAAATTCATTGACACTACGAAGACTATCGCGATTGATATTAACGTAGTACACTGGATAACCGCTCATCTCTCATATCGCAGTCAGTACGTCAAAATAGATGACACTGCACCTAAAAAGTTAGATGTCTCCTCTGCCGTTCCACAAGGGTTTGTGCTGAGTCGAATTCTTTTTCTAATATTTGTTAACAACATTCACTCTTATGTTGAACTTGGTGCAACAGTAAGGCTGTTTGCAGATGGCTGCGTCATCTAGACCAATTTACGAACGATTAACGAGCAGATACGACTTAATTCCTCCTTAATAAACATTTCCAGATGGCTTCAAGAATGGGGAATGGAACTTAGCGTTCCAAAAACTATATCCATGTATTTAACTCGAAAAAGGGTACCGTTAAAATTTGCGTATCATCTAATGGGATTGCATGTGACAGAAGCCGACACAGGTATATATTTGGGTGCTACCATCACAAACACATTAAAATGGATGTTCACATAAACCAGGCGTGCACAAAACCATATAGACAGTTGCGATATCTTCGCAGGAAACATGCACTGGCACCTGCCAAAGTTAGGTTAGCAAGTTATAACGCCCTTGTACGGCCAATCTTTGAATACGGCAGTTTTATCTGGAATCCGCACCAAACCTACCTTCTTAATCAACTGGATGTAATGCAAAATAAAGCTCTTCGGTTTGAGTGTTTGCAGTATTCACGTGACGTCAGCATAACCACCCTGTGCACTAGGGCAAACATTCAAAGTTTGTTGATTCGGCGACGCACTGCTGCCTTAAGGTTTCTTCACCTTCTTTATCATGACAGCATTCATATCAGCAAGCACGAGTACCTAAACCCACCATACCAGCTTTGAGTCAGAACAGACCACGACAAGAGTATCGGGCAATTTATCTCCCGCTGTAACACATTCAAATAATCCTTCTTTCCGTCAATCATAGAATTATGGAATAACTCCCACGTGGCATCATGTCCTCGGAATCTGTCAACAAATTTCCCGCCAAAAAAAAAACATCAACAAGTTGCGCCATTCCAGAAAAAAAAAATTTAAGAAACCTTCATTTATGGCCAATGGCCTAAAAGTGCTACTCGGGAGTGTTTGTTTTTCATGTGTGTGCCGTTCGCAGTTCTTATTCCGAACTCAGTGTATCTAATGTGCACCTTTCCCGCTCAGTCTGTAGTGTTTTTAAGCATGAAATACTTTTAGCTCCCGTTATTGGCGCCCTTCAAATGCGCATGAGCCAAAAGCCAGAGCCTTCATCCGGGCAAGTTGCGAAAATAAAACGAGATCATCCGGGAAACCAGTGAAAACTTAAGAGAATACTGTATCTGGCCCCCTACCCTTTACATACGTACCACTTTACATACGCTAGTTACTGCCCAAACAAGTTTTAAGAAATATTGCTTCCGACTTCTTCCTCGTGGTTGTTCACAATATAATTCAAGCTGTAACTTCCAGTGCGCTGTAGTTTTATTTGTCATTTCCAATAGCAACGTCAAAAGGCAGATACAGGGACCCTACACTTCACTGTCATCTCTTGTCGATGAGACAGGGTTGCCTGTGCTTGTTTGAACCCTAGCGGTCCGTGAGTTCCACCGCACGGGTTTTGCGCTGCCCCGAGAGATGGCGCCACGCTGCGTGGCACCTCCTTCAAGTGATTTTCTTCTTTGGCTTGGCAGTGGACTCTGTGTTCTTTCGCTGCCTGTCGTGCCGCCTTCAGCCAATTTTCTTCTTATAGCTGGGCAGTGTTCATATGGACCAGTGCGCAGTAAGGTGCTGTGCAGTGCGGTGTGCCGTTGCGAACATGCACTACACCCTTTTTAAGATTTTGACTAGTACATCTCCAACGAATCTGCTTTGCCGGTTGTCATTTCATGCTTACATCTACTCTCGATTGCGAGAGAGCCAGCTATTCTTCTATTTTGTGATTTTTTTATTTTTTGGTCAACTTTTTGTTTTTCTTTTTTGTGCTGTATTGCTAAGCATTGTGTACTTTTTGTTATCTTTATTCCTCCACCTGTAAGAGCCTGTCAAATCTTACAGTAATTATAAATTAATAATAAACATAAAATGAAAAGTTGGCAACTCTCGTCGTGAGAGTTGGGACGGCAGTGTGGGCCCTCTTAGCCTCCGTGTGAAGCCCCGGTAACGTAGGACAGCTACCCGTTTCGAGACGCACCGGTGGCGTAAGCTAGGGAGCGACCCTCAGAATCACGCCTGGCTCCATGACCCGGACCCCGCATCCTACAGGTTGCACGCTTTCGCTACGGGAATCTGCAGCGCATCTCTTGTCGTAATGCGCGAACTATCGGTTACAACGATATCAACGCAAATTTGCTTAGGCCGGTATTTTTACATTTGCAAGCGATATTTGCGAAGAGTATTTGGGGGACAGGGCTTACATTCAGTAGTACAACGTAAGAAAACCACTGCTGTATCGCTGCTGCCTTATAATTCAACTACATTTACCCGCTGCTCATCGCGACCGCACTGCTCGAAAACATAGATGTGCGTATGCTTTATATTCTGGCTTCACTACCCTCAACCCTCCCCCCCTCTCCGAAACAGGTGTCAACCTATAATTCACGCTTTTCTAGCATCCCGTGTGTTTGCTCTTGAAAAGAAAACAAAAATGTATTTGCTGTCACTCTCGCGTTCTTTTTCTCTTTCACACTTTATCCGCGGCTATAAAAGGTGTTTTCAAGAGGAGGGCACAATCTCTCGAAGCAATAACCCAGACGCTCCTCGCGATACGCCCAGCGGGGCGGATCGCACAGGCGGCCAGTTTCGTCACCAAAAGCGAGGCCGGGCGGAGAAGGTCCTCCTGCGCCGGCGATCTCGGCGAGATCTCGCGAAGTACGCCTTGCGCGCAAGCTGCCTCTTTATTTCTGTTTTTAATTTTCCCCGTCGCTTATTTTTTGTCATCCTTCTACAAGTGTGATTACTATTTTTTCTTAAAAGGTGTATGGAGACGTGCGCTCTCCATCGTCGCTACACGCGTCTCTGGAGCCGAGAGCCGCTCTCTCTCTCTCTCTCTCTCTCTCAAACGGACAAACGCGTGCGCAGAAGAACCTGGAATGGATTGGGAGCAAGCAATCCGGCAACGGGCTTCTCTCTCCTGCGAGGATCAAGCTCTCGCAGAGACACAGGGACAACTGGACGGACGGCCGGCCAAACCCAGGGCTCGGGGCTGGCTGACGAGAATTGAAAAGCTGCAATCTTGGCGGGCAGGCCGGTTGCCGAAAGCGTCGGCTATGGCGGTGCCCTGCTAAACATTTTTTTTTCTTTCTTTTTTTTCGCTGCGGGCGACGAGGAGGGGATGCGCTCTAGAGATCCCTCTGCTCGGTCAGAGCCTCGTCAGCTCAAGGAGGCTGAGGAACGCAGCGAGGTGAAAGGGGACGAGGAAAGGACGTTTCGAAGAAGAAGCGCCGCTCCGGCAACCATCCTTCTGTGTATGATCGCTGCAGCGTGAAGGCGGCTTGGTTGTCTTCATTCTTTTTTTTTTCGCAAAGACACGTTTACTCTCGACGCTGCTACTTCCCGTTTATTTGGTCCCGTGATCTCGCCTTTCCATCGGCCCCCTTCCTTTATTTATTTTTTTGTTCCTTCGACCCTTCCGTTTCCCTCAGTCCTCGGCAATCAGTGGTGATGCGGGTCTGCGTGTTGCAGCGTTGATGTCGCACGGCCTAGCTTCCGCTAGCTTGCGAGGCGTCTACACAGACGACGGAGACTCGAAGAGCGCGCGTGTGTATGTGTGCCAAGCGGAGAGACAAGTGACGGAGAGGTGGAGGTAGTGAGGGAGTCGGGGGTTAAGGGCTCGATGGAGGGAGGGATGTGTGGCGCCGGGGGCGGGGAGGCAGTTGCGCGCAGGAACCGAGGCGGGAAAGGGAAAGGCGCGAGCAAAGCCTTCGTAATTGAAGGGAACACTTCTTAATCGAGATGGTCCTCCGGGGCCTCTTCGATCAGCGGGCACGGCGACGGAGACAGACTGCAGCCGCGTGATGGGCGCAGCTCCCGGGCTTCTTCGACGACGCAGAGCCGTCGCTGAAAAGGGGAGCACGGAGGGCCGCGAGCTCCGAAAGAGGTGTTTGCTCCGTTCACGCGAGCCCCGGTAACGCCAGTGCTGGCGCCCGGACTCCGCCGCTCCCGCATCCTTTGCTATATCCTGGATTCCTTCGGTTCGGAGTGGGCCAATTTGTTATGGCCTGCAGCTTACGCTCTGCAGGCGTACTGTCTGCACAACTACACGCGCATACGCCGCTATGAAAAGGTCTAACGGCAAGTTAGGCCTTTTCCAGTAAATTACCTTAAGAGGTCGACACTACTGGCACAACAAATCGCACTGTCTAGGTAGTTAAGCAAATGTTTTCCTGATTAGCTTTTTTTAGCGAGCAAAATGGCAACAAAGAACGCTAAACGCGAAGTCAGAGAGGCTGAGACAATCTCCTGGGTGGCGGCGATGCAAAATAATCCTAATATGAGTAATTAACTCAGAGGTAAAAACGAAACCAGGAAAGAAACAATTTATGATATATCTTAGGGAAGCCTTTTTAGAAGCGAGATCAGGATGCCTTAAACGGGTAGTCATAAAAGGAGGTAGACCAAGGAAGAAGAAGCATGTACTTTATGTCCTAAAGCTAACAAAACAATGCAACACGTTTCATTACAATGTGAAGCTATGTACCCGACTGTAACATAAGGCTCCGCTGGCCTCCTTGAAGCACCTTGGTTCAGCGATAGCTGGGGGAAAGTAGACATGTCCACAATAGAAAGAGAAAGGCAAACGAAAGACAAAGAGGTTAACGAGCGATTATATGCGGTTGGCTACCCTGCACAAGGGACGGAGAAAGTGATGCGATAGACAAGAGAAAAAGAATAGAAAAAGAAAATGAAAAAAACACCACATACAGAGTACGGAACTGCTTCTGTCGGCTGTCACGCAGTCTGCGAAGGTGTCACATTGTGCCACACAGTGTCAACGTCACACTAGTACATTCTGTGTCACACAATGTAGAGTCACAATTTGTCACAAAGTCAGGTTCCTTTTATAGATAACGCAGCATCGCCTTCATAGCGGCTCGCACTTGTGTTCGTGTAGGCCAATTTCCAAGAACGTTGTTTTCCGTTTGTGGGCGCTTGCCCAGTTGTTCTAGTGTGGCTGAGAGGGCTGCTCTTTGCGGGTTGAAACTAGGAAACTCGCAAAGAATGTGCATGTTCGATTCGCTTCAGCAGCGGAACTCGCAAGATGGGGTATAGGTCATTCCGATAAAGAAAGAAGTATGCATTTGAAGATGCTACTCCAAGCCATAGACGGAGTATAAGCGTGCAGTCACGTCGTGGAAGGTCCGGCGGAATACGGAGAGCTCTGTATATTTGGTTTTGGGTCTGAAGGCGAGCCCTTGTGAAATCGGATGAATTCCATTGAAGCAACATTAGGTTACGCGCAAGCGTGGAAAGCTATTTCGAGGTGTCGGCTCTCGAAAGAGAAATTGCAACGCAGTTGACGCCGTCACGGGCAGATCGGACAAACGCGTCCGCTTGATCATTGTAATGTATGCCACAGTGGCTAGGCAACCACTGATATAGTATGCCATGGCCTTCGTCAACTACTCGATGGTAGACTTGTCTGATCCCTGCGACGAACTGCTCATGTGATTCATTGCGCAGCGTTGAGAGTAAACTCTGAAGGCCCGCCTTAGAATCACAGAAGATTGGCCATGGACGGGGTGGTTCCTCCTGGCCATTCAGTGCAGCTACACGTTCAGCAGCTGTCGTTAATGATACATATGACGTTTTTAGCTGCATTTTGACAAACCTTACTGGAATCACTACCGCGGCAACTGAACTTGCAGGTATGATGCATATCGATTGATGCAAACACGTACGCGGCCACTGGGCTCCTCATGTAAAATTCTTAATGTGTCCTGTTTCAGGGCCAACGACATGTTAGCTTTCTTCGTGATTCCTGGGATGGTGTGGCATATTTTAGGTTTGTGCAGGCACCATAAAGGTGAGGCGGTCGGAGGTCTAGTGGCAGAAAAATAGGGAGAATGTATACAACGGAGGCGTAAAAAATGAATTTCGTAATAATGTCTCAGAAAGTTTGAAGCTGGGAACATTTTCTCCGTCCGTCCATCCGTCCACCCACCCACTAGGGTCCCTAGATTAAATTTAGGGACTTGCGCATCACGAGCCGTTGAACACGCTGCCTGTTTCTGCAGTACCGTAAAAGTTGTCATGCCTTCCCTATCGATGACACATTCATGGCGCGCGCCTGGGAAGTTAGCCTCCAGAGACACGGAGTGCGCTTGATTACAGACGCCAGCGCTACGGTCAATCACTCCTTCCAAACACAGCATATCATTGACACGGTTACCCAACAGGTCACTCAGAATATTAAGATATAAATACAGACTAACCCGCGGCTCTTTCGCCACCTTGGCCTCACAGTTATCCAACAGGTAACTGACAATATTAACACATGGATACAGAGTAACCCACGCTTCTTTCGCCACTCCGGCCCCGTGTGTGAGGTTGGGCGTCCTACCAAATTCCCACGCACAACGGAGGATGACAGACACGAAGAGTTTGCAGACTCACTCGATACCATGCAGAGTACCAGCACGGTTCCCTTGGTGAGTCCGCCTGACACCAGCACACCTCAAAAAACAAATTAATCATGCCTACAATGGGGCAAAGAAAGTATAAAAAGTCCGAATCCATCTTCATAATACAATGGAATTGTAGAGCCTTCATGGATAGGCGCAAATGAACCCACTTGCGCCTCTACCTTGAAACTCTGGAATAGCTCGTCGCTGGGGCTGCTTTGCAGGAACCCGGTGCCCAAGCCAAAATTGCGGGATATAATACTACGCAACGAGACCCGGCTACTTGTTTGTTGGTGCACAAGTCGTACACGGCCCAGGAGGTTGACCTCGACCTCAACATACAGGGTGTTCAGTTAGACTTCCCGGGTTTAAAAAAAAATACAAGGGGAGTACACAGAAGCCATTTGTCTACCTAAGTTATGCGGCCAGCCGGTTGCAAACTATGAGGATAGTTGTCGTCGTAATGTTAGTACTTATGTACATTCGATAATTAACTTTTTATTTACTGCTGTTAGCATGTACGTTTATATTGTAAACTCGGAGGAGGTGCCATTTGCAGACTATTCCATTTTGTGCAATTTTAGTAACGCGCATGTGTCCCGAGATATGCACCTCTGAAATGTTAGCCCAAGCCATCTAATTACTCATGCGAGATAGCGGCACCCGATATGAGGCCCCTCCCTAGTGTGACGCAGCTGTTGCGGATGGCTCTCCATCTGATAAGAATGCGGAGTGACAGGCGAGGGTGATTACTTTTTGTTCTTGGCCACCATTTTCATTCGTGGTCAGCGAAACCGAAGGATGAGGGCCAACTCCTCATCAGATTTGGAGAAATTCTAGATTATTATAAAGATAGTCATCGCCGATACTCTATGCCCGCTAAGAGGCTCGAGAGGGTGAACGAACATATGCTCCTGAGACGTTCGACTAACACGATGTTATACCCGGCTATTATGAAACGCTCTGACCCTATGGTGACCGGCAGGTACCTCTACTGTGGCGAGGTAGCAGATACCTACCACATTGTATGGGCCTGCCAGCGAAATTCAGCCTTAACCCCCAACCCCCAACCCTACACGAGAGGACTGCGAAGCGGCCCTGCTAGGCTGCTCAGACCTTCAGGCCCAAAAGGCCTTGGTCCAGAGAGCCAGGACGGCGGCTTCGACCGATGGGGTCCCAAACTAGGGACACCACCTAGTATGTGGGTTCTCACTAGTGGGTTCACACCTCTCTTTATTATGCAATAAAAGCTTTTCACCACCACAACCAATCACCTCTCGAGGCGGAACACCATTTGCGGCTGCAGTACACTGTAGCCGCAGCCTCGAAAGAGGTGGTGAGCGTTTGGTTTCCTAAACTCCAATGAGAAGTGGACACTCCGTCAACGTTACGTTCAATCAGCTCAGGCCGAAACAGACAGGTTGCGCCCGCAGTATCGTGGGTGTATTGAAAACGTGTTCTGTATCGTGTTATACTGAAATGTCATGCAAAAAGCAAAACCTTCAGACTCCCAACCGATTCGGCAAGCTCGAGATACCGAGCGACAACGCCTAGCCCGCATATTAGAAGATATTAGAAAGTTTTCGAATAGGGGGTCCCTATCTTTGCTGCCCAGAGAGCTTTACACACACAGCCTTTGCATCACGCGAGAGCAATGTGTCTTAGAGTAAGGTTTAGCGCTCGCTCTTTGCGTCTTGCTCTTGCAGCACTTAGGGGAGCGAAAACGGAAGCTTCAACAAAAAGTAATTTAAACCACAGCAAAATAATTTCTCTTTCGATGCGTATTTCATTAATAATAACAAGTCCGTGGACCAATGTGCAGTTGTGTCATGTTAAGCTCTGAATACAATATCGGCCGACTGGGAAACGAGACGGGTAACTCCCTTGTTTTTAAGATGAAATAAGTGAAACTGAAAACCTACGGTATCGTTCATTGCTTTTGATGGCTGAAGGTGAACTGAGGCTGAGTGTCGTACAAGGCGAGAGCTCTCGCCACAACGGATGCGGCCATGTTCGTTTGGGGCCCTATCCTACAATTTTCTACTATCTTACACCATGGGTGCACCCTGGGCCCCCACCAAAGGTTACACCTTAATATTCGCGTTACGTACTCGTAACCATCTTGTGAATTTTTCTTATAGACGGTGGCCTTTAGACTAGGGTCTGAATTCGTAATAGAAGCTTCCAAGATCGTCGAAACCGTTGATGTTTTTACCACAATTGTGCGAAACTGATCACTATATAGACTCAGTATTGATTGAAAGTTTTAGCCCTTAGAAACTGTGGTAACGACTACTAATGATTCGTTTTAAATCCGTTACCTTTCTCGTTATTTTTCTTTTAGGGTTTTATTTGCAGCCCATCGCGACCACCTCACGTGTATGCTCAAGGAAAACAAGCACTACTGGCGCGCAGCGAGTCATGGACGGAACGTACGCAGCGATAAATTTTCGCGGCCGAACTTTTTCGAGGTTGCATCTGACGTATGAAACGGAGTCTAAGCAACGCAGTGAGCTAAACCTAATTTTTTGTATCGTCAGGCTTACCGTAGACACAGAGATGCAAGTACCAACTGCCGTTCGATGCGTTTGTTTGTAGAAGGTACTGTTGTATGTGAATCAGGTGTTCTTTAGAGAGAAGCGAAGCATAGCGCAGACATATGTTGCGTCAAAAGAAGTCCATTGTCTTTACGTCGACTTGTTTGATAGTCCCGTCCAAGATTTGACACGAGGACGAGGAGGAAAAAATATTTATGGAAAAAAATTTCGACAGAACCCTTCTCACGATGACTGCCGACGGTAATGCGTTATCATTGAATCAATATAGGGATACAGCGCATTATCACCATCGAAACGAGTTATGTATGAAGCGTGTACTGTAATGGGACTCCTCTTTAGCGCTTCCCTAAGAACACTCGGCGTCATTCAACGCCGCCCCTGCGATGTCTGCGCGTGACCTCCGAAATGCATGACGCGCTGGTGCGTGCGAACGCCGAGAGATGCGTCACGAGGCAACAGGGTTCCACTAGCGCTTCTCTCTCGTCACGCTACGCCATCTAGTGACACTGTCGAGAAGTCTGCTCTTGTCCTCCGAGACCAAGAGCGTGGCGCGCCGATTTCGCGAACGCTGAGAATTGTTCTCACGCTTGCCGCACACTCCATGGCTTATATTCAGTGACTCAAGCTGGCGGAATGTTCATTGAAGAGCTGCACATACCCAGTGCATTCATGACGCAGCTCGGTAAAGCGTTGGCATGAAAGACGTTCTTTTAAAAGCGATGCATGCCCAGTGCATTTGTGGCGTAGGCTGCTGATGCGTCGGGTTGCTCTAATTAAGAAACTCTTGGGACGCGAGTTCAATTTCACTCAGAATCGAATAAATTTTAAGAGACCTTCTTCGTGACCCAAGTTGGGCATCAAAGAGGCTCCTTGAAGACGAGTGCATACCGATAAACACATATCCAGGGCTCCAAGTGGCAGTCGAACAATTAATTCGAAAAGTGGTACCTGCGCAGTCCCGCATCTTACAGGGACCCATGTAGGCGTGAAAGAGGTTCGTTGAAGAGGGGCACGTATGTAAACATTGCCACATACTCAGTGAACCAAGCTGGTATGAGGGTAATTTTCAACCCTGTAACCTCAGCTCTATTCGCTACTCATTCGGCCACGAACTACTCAGTGACCCAGGTAGACGGAAAACGGTTAGATAGACACGTACATACATAGACAGAAACAAACAAACAAACAAAAATGTACATATAGTCCCTGAAAAGTGCATAGCTTAAGAATGCTAACGCATTAAAAGATCATAAAACAAGAAGCAAAATGTCTTCTTGCTTAAGCTTCAATAATTAAAACAGCGTTTTCTTTAAAAAGGTAACTGGAACGCCAATGTATTTCGTCGGATACCTTGAAAATATTCTCGAAACTGGTGCAGTCACGAGAAAAAGTTAAGGATGCGAACGCGGTTTACTGTGGATATTTCTCTGTCGTCGAGGGTGAGTGTGATGTGAGGTATTAAGTTTTCGTCGGGATTTCTATCGTACGACTAATAGTTCTGACATCTCGGGGACACTTCTGTGCCACCTGTGGCTTGGCGTAGTATTCACGAACGCCCTGCTTGTGACAACTGTGGCTGCGAGGAGATGATCAAGTGCCTCCTCCGCGTCTGTCCCCGCCACACTGTGGCAAGTGCCCGTGAGCTCGAAAAACTTGACAATCACCCCTTCACAGAGGAAAAAGTTCTAGGATACTTGTCCAGGTGGGTTTCGGTACTCATGGCCTTAGGAACTCTGCTCAAGTTAAGGGCTTGTGAATTGTGCGACAGACTTTGAAAGTTGTAGCGCGTAGCGTAACGTCATTGTACGCATTTCCCCCCTTCACTCTTCTTTGTTTATTTTACCTTTTATTTCTTTTAGCCCTTCCCCACCACAGGGTAGCCAGCCGGCACTTACACAGGCTAACCTCCCTATCTTCAATTCTATTTTGTCTCTCTCTCTCCCTTCTAGGGGGAGTACGGAAGACTGCGTGCTTTTGAATATTGCTGTACGACGTCGGTCGCTTGTTGGATCACGACTGCTTCTCGCCTTCAAGACTAGTTGTATTAGAGATAGTGATATCATTGGCGTATATTACGTGCCTCATTCCGCTGATTGCGCCGAGTTTTCATGCTAGTTTCATAACAACGATGGTAGAAAGTGTAAGTGATAGAACAGTACTTTGTGGAGTACTTTTGTTGTGGGTAGGTAGCGCCGGTGTTATGAGTGAACCAATGCCTATTGTGTCCGTTCGTTTGGGTAGAAAGGTGCGTATGTAGTTATAAGTGTTACGACCACGGTAGGTGATACTCAGCTTTGTAAGGATGGTGTGGTGAGATGCGTTCAGGAACTTCTTCCTTCAACTGCAGGAGGATGTAGTGGGTGAAAGATGGGGCCGTAATTCGGGAAGAAAGTCGTTAGATTCTAGGAAGGGTTGAAGACAGTTCAGAATGACGTGTTCCAGGAGCTTCCCTAGGCACGAGGTCAGGGATATTGGTCTCATATTTTCTAAGCTGGGGTGTTTACCTGGCTTTAGAGTGAGGATGATGTCCGCGTGCTTACAATAAGCTATTAGCCTATCGCTTCCCAGTGATGATTAAAGAGGTCGGTAACAGTTTCAATGGTGCCGTCATTAAGACTGCACAGGAGTTATTGAATTTTTCCTTGCCTGGATAAGTATATTACTTGAATGCATAGATCACTTGTTGGAACTCAGACATAGTAATTGAATTGAACTGAATTGAATTGAATCGCCGGGTCCTACATGCAGAAATCGACGTTAACTGTGAGGTTTTACTGTCACAATGATCCGTGCTTGCGTGTGCAGTTGCGACAATTCCATTTCCCGATTAGGAGTGTGTTTTTGTTCCTGTAATTGTTCTTGCTACTTATCCTGTCTTGCGCGGGCACCGGCAGGATGTCAATGATGTAGTTCCTGTTGCGCCATTGTTTTCATCTTCTTACGCCATTGCTCTTTTGCGTGCCGTGCTTTTTCGATTGCATTTGCCAGCTGCTGGATGCTTTGTTGCTTGGCCAGAATCTGCTATGGCAGTGCATCGTCTTTATCCTTGACGTGTGCGATTTCTGTCGTGTGTTCTTGCTGATTCCGCTAGAAGCATGGGTTCAGAAATTTCCGAAGATGATGGCGAACAGGGTGTGCTTATTGGTGTGGACTCTTGACTGGCGGCACATTTGGCGTATAGTTCTGCAATGCGTGTGCGAAGTTTGTTGTTTTACTCGTGGAGGCGTTTGTTCTTCTCTCTGGGGGTCTTTAGTTAAAATTTGCTTTTGAATATTGTGTATGGCGAAAGAATTGTGGGGTGTAAATGCTGGGCGTAGGTGTGGTGAAAGGGTGCTGTTTTGGGGGACTGTGTGAATGTGTGAAGGGAAGAGCCGTGCTGACCAGCGCACCGTTCATGACCCCTGTGCAGAAGGTCCGCTGGGGCTCCGGGTCGCTCCCAATTGGTTCCGTGAGCAGGAGCGGGGCCTGTATCGGGAACGCTTGCGCAGCAGGTCCGTGCGTGACCGGGACCTCAGTGGTGAGGGGTCCGGGCGGCTGGTCCTTTGTCACGTTGGGAGTGTATTCTTCAGTTGATCAGGGCACTCCCTGGAAGCCGTAGGATGGGGTCCGTGGCATAGGCCGCAAAGGGGTTGACTGGGGTGGTCCTGAATGTGGTTCCATTCAGCACACTGGGGCACGTGTCGGCTTCTAGGGTTAGGCATACATCAGTCCAATACGGCAAACTTGTGTGGTTGGCCGGTATGGTTTTACTTTCCCGCTGTTATATCGCACGTATCGCACGTATCACAGCTTTACCTGTGATAGTGATCACTTGCCAGTGTAAAAGTAGAACATGTACCTTCTTGCCAGTGAATGATCACAGTGGTTTGTCCGAGCATCCGGGCGTGGAAGATTTCTCAGACAGATTCGTAGAGCCCTTTCAGAAAAAAATATGAGAATTTTTACGGGATTGCAGTGAATGTCCAATTTGTCGGCACTGTAAGGAGCCGCCACATATACCGTAACCACAAGTTCCCGACCACCCAGGTGAATAGTGGTGACGTGACGGATGGTCATAGCAGACCTATTCGTTCGGTCTGCTAGAAATAACTTTTTTATTTTATTTGGTTGATTCATACAGTAATGGTTTGTAAGTGCTCAGTGGTGGGGTGCTGACATACTGTCTTGATGCCTTCAGCCCTTGTGACATGGCCCAGGTGGCAAGGATGAGACTCTTTTGGAGGCGGATGTTGACTCTGAGATCATTTCGGGTCAGCAGAGAGAGTTGGGGTAGTTGGGAGACCGATGAGCATCCAGGTTTTAGAGGCGGATTAGTGGCAGACGGTGTTTTCTTCCGTCCGTACACAACAGTGAGCAAGTCTCAGCCGAAAGTGTCATCAAGAACAGGGATGTGTTCGTGCTCGAGATGCATCTCGGTACGGCCATTGGTGATAATTGGTGTACGCCGCACTGGGTCAAGGTCTTCGGCTACACCGCTGGGGATCTAAGCCTAACTTCGCCTAGGCCTAGCTCTAGAGTGCGGCAAAAGGTGACGTAATCTATACTTTTGGTTAGGGTTGGTGGGGCGCACACCTTTTATGATGTTTAGAGTCCGGTAATTAGTAGAGCAAGAGACTGACAGTACCGATTTGGGTGTCCACGTGTTCTGCTCGACGTAAGAAGTGGATTGGTGCTGGTTGTGGCAGCGTTGATTGCAGTTATCTGGGGGTTTAGTGATACAGATGCCCTTGCGCGGTATCACCGCTCCGGTGACCTCGTGGTGGCCGCTTCAACACTCAATAGCAAGGATATCTGATACACTGTAATTACAGAACATGCGTCAAAAAATGCAAGTAGGTGATCGTCTTGCATGCCTGCATAAAAGTGCACCAAATAATAACCCGACAAATCAGACGGCACGAAAATGCGATGAATCTGCATCAATGACTACACAGCACTGCTTTCGCATTCTGATAGCATGCTCTGAAGGCGAAACTTTCGCATGCAAAATAATATGTCAACCTTTTTTGTCCGTACCTTGCACGCCCTTGTCGACTTAGTCAACTGAAAAGTTGGCACTCCTGTTAACCTGTTCCTGTTTCTCTAAAGCATTCGTCTCATGCCAGGTCCATCTCAGGACGATATTAACTGCAATGACAACGTATTTTTATGAGGTTTCTGGGAGGAATATTTCGATATTGGCGCTAGCCTGAAGATTTCTGGAATGGAGCGATTGCATTATTCATTACTCATCAGTTTCAATTTTTTTTTTAATTTCAACATATGCACGAAAGGGAATAATGAAAACCTCGATTAGTTAATATATTTAGTTGGCTGCATGGACATTGCGATTTGCCGTGAAAGAAGTGCAAGCGCCAGGAAGTAAACAACCTGAAGAGGCCGGATTGTATTATCTTTCAGACATCATTTCCTCTAAATCTATTCGAGCCGACGAATGAACAGAGTAGGTGTTTAGCACGATATTTGACTTCGACGATGGTGGCGGCATTTTATTTTCATTTTTGTCATGGTGTAGGTTGGTCGGTTTCTTAAAGTTTAGAAAATATCAGATGTTCTTTAGATAATAGATTTCTTTACTGCCTGTCGCAGATAGCAAAATTTTAATCCTTAAACAGATTGCATGAAGACCTGGACATTACTTGTACAACAAATCAAACTTGTGCGCGTAGTTGTCTACTCTTTTTGCTCCCGCTATAAGCCTGTTTGTTTAGAAACGTGAATGCAACATTCACTTAGTAAAAAAAAATATTAATTATACTTCTAGCTAAATATTTTACTGCATGTATTGCAATTTACAATATGTCCCCGGTGAGCTTTCAAGCCATATCCACTTGGGACGAAATTTGAGGACGGCCCCAATTTCTGGATGTGCGCTTTAGAGTTTGCGATAAAAGCTTCTAAGGTAAACTTGGAGCAAATAGAAGTACAAGAAAGGATACCTGGGACGCAGATGTATTGTGTTATACTTTGGAAATGTATATCAAAACTGATGCCATCCTCAGAATTTGTTCCATGTGGATACGCTCTGTGAACTCAAGCAGCTCCGTTGGCAGATAATTCAGAGAACACAGCATGCTTACATTCAGAAAAGAATGTTTTCTGGTTTTCTCTGACAAACGATTTGAGAACATTAATTGTTCGCAAGCCAAAGTTTTCTTGGTATTGCTGCTGTATTTTTTTTTATTTGTGGAGGCTATAGTTTCACCCCAGTGCTCCTCTGTTTGGAGGAGTTGCTACAAAACCCTTCCACCAAATATTGCAAATTCTTTACCCATACCGTCCGCGATGAACTTTTATAAGAACTAAAACCGGGGCTCCGGTTGGGTCTGCCTGCTTTGGGGGAAAGACGAGTATAATATTTCCAGTCACCGGAATTCTTAGCATAACGATAGAAAAGTCAGCGACTCCTGTGCGTTTTTTTTTTATGTACACGGAGGTTGCATGGAATTACGGCCAGCTTTCTTCGTCGCTATCTTATACACCCGAAAACTTTTTTTTATCCTCCAGATGTACACTGAGCATGCGGTACTTAAAAAAATGCATAACAATAAAGAACGAAACAACTGAACAAGGAAGCCATCGTGTGTTCGTTTATCCCAGCTTCCTCAAGAAGCCGGATTTGAAAGAGCACGCAGTTTGTCCTAAGAATGAAAGAAAAAAAACTAAGATGCACCATTGCTTCCGCTTGAATCCTTTGGACCCTGCCCAGCGAAAGAGCAACGGCAGAAAGAAGAAAAATGGAGCAAAGAGTGGATGAAAAGAAGAAATACGCTGAACTACGCATGAGAAACGCGCGGACCAAATCAAGACGCTTTATTTTTATTATCACCGCAGCAGATCCCTAACTTCATATGCGTCGAGCAGATCTGTCCGACGAGTAATCCGAAGGGGGCTCTGGTGAATGTGCAATTTTCCGCCACAGAAAGCCCATGGATGGGAAGAAAGCGAGATCTCTGGCTCCGAGGGACCCGACGCGGCCACTGCTGCCGCGCGAATATTGTTCACGCTTGTCGCTTCGCGAAGGATGCGTTTTTTTTTTACCCATCTTTCTAAATGCTTTCTGTTCTTATCTTCCTTCTGCATCTTCGTCGCTTTTTCCCCCCGTTATCTTTCTCTCCCTTTTCGTGGTGCTCACAGTCGTGCTCACGCAACGGAGCACCGCGCTCACTACGCTCGAAAGGCAACCGCCCCTTTTACAACGTTCTCGACTTCTGTCGATGACGTTTCCCGTTCTTCTGTCGTTGCGCGGGTGTCTCGTTTTGTTTCGTTCGGCTTCTGTCGTTACGAGACAGCGCGAGCTCGAAATTCTCGCCTCTGGCTTCTCTTACAGGCTCGGCGACGTACGAGAAGTGCTGCGGCACGCCGCGGGAGAAGAATGCACGGCAAGGGTGCCAACTTGCCGGGGCGAGAAACGCGGCGGCGACGACGGGATGAATTCGGGAGAGTGTCAGACTGGGCGGCTCTCTCTCTCTCTCCCGGCGCCTTCCTCGTGCGCAGTGGCGTGCTCCTCCTGCCAGCGCCGCTGTCTCCTCCTGCGCCTCCGGCTTCACCGCTACGCCTTGGAGGCTCGCGGGCAGGGAGCATGAAACGCGTCATATTTCGCGGCGTCCCATTCTTTTCGTGTCCTGCGACGCTTAAAGTCGAGAGAGACTCGTCGGCGCATAACAGCGAGAGCGGCGCGTGCCTACAGATATTGTATTTCAAAATCTGGTTTCTACAGCGCCGCTTTCATACGCTATGCGATGTCTCGCTCAGCGACTGCAATTCTTTGGCACAATTATGCACAACCGCGGTGTGCCACGCTCTCCGCATGCTTGGCGCGCAACGCGTAGACTCCGCTCGCAAACCAGCGTTTCGTGCCACTGCTGGTGGCACACGTGATTTCGTTTATCCAAACGTGTAGTCGGTTTTACGACAAGCTGTTTACTTCTGTTAGTCCGGCGCATAACAGCAGGAAAAAGCGCCACAATGCTCTAATGACAAATCGGTAATGCTCCTATGGATTGCTATTTTGTATGAGAAGTCGGCCAAGAACATTACGTGAGTATACTAATATCGTTTGCAAGATCTGGCAGTAGCGCCATGAATCGGCAAGTGTGGGAATCTTTTTGTTGAAAGAGACGCTCCCCGCCGCTTCAATCCTTGCCGTCGAACGGGAAAAAAACTCACCACTAAGCTTACTAAAATTCGCCCGATAACAGAGAAGCTAGCCCAGCCGAAGCCGTTCTCGCCAAGCCTCTGAATTGAAACGGGTTAAAGTCACGGTTTTCGAGCAGGCATGCTTTTTTTTTCTGTTCTTGTGCACATATGACAGTTAGAAGAACTGTTTATCTGCAAAATTGAAAGCACCGTAACGTCTTAGCTTCAACACTGACCCTTTAAATATTTCGCATTTTTCCAAAGCGTAAAAAGAACTGCTGCAACGTTTTGCTGCTGATTTTGCTTCCAAGTAGCCGCGCAGGTGGGTACCGAAACTTCATATTTCTGGTCAAAATACGGTATAACAAAATTTCCCACAAAAACGTAAGTGCAAATTGATGGAGGACGTGATGGTAGAGCAGATAACATTACAGCGGATAAGCAGGCCTTCCGACATCATGCAGCATGCGTGTTTATTTTCCCTACGCTCCTGAAATTTTGGCAAAGTTTATTCTCACAATTGCAATGCCCTCTGCATTTTCTGGTACACGTTGTACCGCAAAGTCTACTTCAGTAGTTAATTATTCATATCGTTTATATTCGCCAGCGTAACCTCTTGAACACCTGCCACGCTGACGAACAACGTGCAGTGGCGAGTTACCTACAATAGGCTACCGTCCGGCTTCACACTTGTTCAGTTGCATTACTGCGTTTCAGATAAGTACAGCAAAGAAAAAACAAAAATAAAGTAAAATGTAAACTAAAAAATTAAATCATGGGGTTTTACGTGCCAAAACCACTTTCTGATTATGAGGCACGCCGTAGTGGAGGACTCCGCAAATTTCGACCCCCTGGGGTTTTTTAACGTGCACCTAAATCTAAGTACACGGGTATTTTCGCATTTCGCCCCCATCGAAATGTGGCTGCCGTGGCCGGGATTCGATCCCGCGACTTCGTGCTCAGCAGCCCAACACCATAGCCACTGAGCAACCGCGGCGGGTAAAATGTAAACTCAAACTACATGTCAACGCCTTTAACACCAGTTTGGCGCATGCTAAGCAGCAGGGCGCATGTTGCTGCTTTTAAAATTTGATATTTTGGCTATGTCTTACAATGAACTTTTTGAGTGAGCAACATAGCAAGTCGAACTTCGGTTCGAAGTTCTCATACAAACCCTTCCTCTTTCCCGCAAGAAAGAATATGGAGAAAAGTATGAAATACTCGAACAGTAAATTTTCTATGCCAGTAAGTGTTGTAGTCGACATTCCCTTTGGTCAGGTAAAATCATTGTTGGAAAAGAAGCAGGTCACTGATCACAGTCAAGACAAAACGACACTTCAAGATCCGTACGGATCCACTGGTGACAATGTCTGTGAACGACGGATCCATACGCACCTCGAAACGTTCTCTTGTTTCGGCTATGATCAGTGAGCTGCTTCTTCTATAACAGGTAACTGTTGGTATAGCACACATTTCACTGTAATGTGAGTAGCCCTCACACGCCGTCTGGTGAAGTACATATCTTGTCGTGTTATGCCTTGCTTGTAGCCGTATTCATTACATTACATGATGCAGGCAGCAGATAATCCATGGTTTTATTGAAAAGCGCATGAAAGCCACCCATTTCAGAAAGTGCTGGGCTGCAATGGCAAAATTTTTCACATTAAAAAGCTATTGTTGCGAACACACATAGTTTTCGTTTGTTTGTTTGTTTGTTTGTTTGTTTGTTTGTTTGTTTGTTTGTTTGTGTGCTAAAAGTGACGTTAGCCCTAAGCAATATCTAGACTTGTCTCACAGGCTTCAGTACTATGTCGTTAAGCTTTCAGCAAATTACCAAATTGAAATTACTAAATCAAACCCAAAGTGCAGCCATCGCACGAGGCCTTCGCTGAGCGCCAATATAAGGGCATATGCGACAGGAGAAACTGGTGTAACTGTTGAGAACGGGGCCACTGGGAGGCTATGAGACGACGTTTTCTCGGGGCTATCTATCTATCTATCCATCTATCCATCTATCCATCTATCTATCTATCTATCTATCTATCTATCTATCTATCTATCTATCTATCTATCTATCTATCTATCTATCTATCTATCTATCTATCTATCTATCTATCTATCTATCTATCTATCATCATCATCATCGTCATCATCATCATCTATCTATCATCTATCTATCATCTATCTATCATCTATCTATCATCTATCTATCTATCTATCTATCTAACGCACGACGCGACAGCTTGTTTTCGGCTGTGTGCTGGTACCACCGCTGATTCGACACCTCTGCTCGCAAGTGCACCCGTCTGTGCTCCTGGTCAGGGAATGCTGCGACCGGCCACTGACGGCAGCAAGTGGTACTTGTCGAAGGACATGCCGCCTATTCTGCGTTTCTGACACGATCAGTGGCGCTCGTTTACTTCTCCACACAGGAGCCCAGGTCAGCGTCATACCGGCCTCTTGTGCAGAACGCCGTCGCAAAGAACAGACCTGCCCGCTCCAAGCGATAAACAACTCCGCCATCCACACATACGGCCAACGGTCTCTTACACTTAACCTTGAATGCGCCATACGTTTCGCTGGATTTTGATTATTACTGATGTCTCGCAAGCTGTTCCCGGCGCTAACTTACTCAGTTTTTTCAACCTTGCGGTAGACATTCATGCTCATCGCCTCATCGATCTCAGCACGCGTCTCTCCATCAACGGTGTACTCTGCACCACCTCGCCGACGGGACTTCGAACTCCAGCACCCGCTTCGCCGTACGCAGAAACTCTCGCTGATTTTCCTAATCTTGCGAAGCCGCATACGAGAGTCACCACTGAAGCACTCGATCACTCACCCCATTTTGACCACTGGACTTTACTCGGCCCCGGCGACTGTCTGGACCCCGCCTCGCCATCACTCACCGCGAGTTTGAGCACATGCTTGAACTCGGCATATTGCTGCCTTCCTCAAGCAACTGGGCATTGCAGCTCCACATGGTGCCAAGAAAGATGCTGGCGACTGGAAACCACGCGGGGATTACCGCGCTACATTACACCTTACCAGTAAGGATTACACCTTACCAGACCGCTATCCACTTCCTCACATACAAGACTTCACACCGAATTTGGCATGGTGCACGATCTTCTGTAAAATTTATTCAGTGAAAGCTTAACATGCCAACTTGGGTCACCGGATTTGCACCACTCGGTCTGTGCTGGCCTTCAATGAACCTCCTCGATGACATCTTGGGTCACTGGGTATGTGCCATTATGTGCGTTCCACTGAGCGGAATCGAACACATGTAGCAAGGGTTCCCCAAGCACATCAACCATACGCATTTGCAGGCTGCGCCACAAACTGACTGGGTATGTACAGCTTTTCACAATGAACGCCTTTCACGGCAACGCCTCTCACGACTTCTCGGCAGCGCTACTGGATGGCGCAGCGGGTTCAGAATGAAGCTCGATAGAGGAGCCCAGTTGTCGCATGACGCATTTCTCAGCGTTAGCCCGCATCGGCGCGCCACGTATTTCCGAAGTCAGGCGCAGGCTTCGCGGCGGCGGCGGTAGATGGCGCCAAGTGTTCTTAAGGAAACGCGAAAGAGGAGTCCCACTGCAGTACAAACCTGATACATAACTCGTTTCGACCGGGGCAATATCTTGTTCCCCTATATTGATTCAACGATAACGCATTACCGTCGACAGTCATCATGATATGGGTGATACGTGGTTTTCATGTGGATTTCGAATATATAATCAGTTTTATAGTGAGTTGCACGGCTTTTGTTGTGTGCCATGAGAACGTGTAAAATGTAGGTCAGTTTGCTCCCCCGCCCCTTTTCTATCACTAAACTTCCATAACTACGGATCACTCGTATTCCTTCGCATCAAATGTAGAATGCCGAAAACTAACTAAGAAGTGCCTATAAAATGTGTTAATACAGGTGTAAAGTTAGAACCTGGAAAGTATTAAATTTAATGTTCATACATTAGAAAGTGGTACTTGAACTTTCTTACGTATTAACGTTACATTAAGTTTAAATGAGATAATGGCACTCCCCTCACATACTAAACAAAATCTGGGCGAAGTTTAATCCAGATCTGAGCATCAGAACAAAACAAGATAGGCAAACTCAATAAATTTGGCAAAAATTGCATTTTGAGAAAAACGCATTTTAGAGTTTAATACCCAGACGCAGCGTTCGAAAAACACTGCGAAGGCATGTTTTTTTTTATTTCTTGCTTCGTGGCAGCTCGCGCAAGCGTAGTTTTTAGAGAATGCAGCTTGGTTGAACAGCTCATGCGATCCACAATGGTGAGTGCCTGCGCTGTGTCCGCGGAGGGACGCTAAAGATATAGCGCACTTTCGGGCTTTTACCGGCCACGTTGTGCTCTTTAAATGTGATTTTAAAGCATTTTTATTTTGACTTTAGCTTCGATTTTTATCGTCATGAAATTATCGAAACTGAACTGGACAAAACAAGTAAAAACACAAATACGGTATTTTCTGAGAAGGAAACGTGTTTTTCGACTATCACAACCCCCTTAACGACCGTCGTTTACAACTCCCGAACTTAACTTCAGTGCGTCATTTTTACGTGCAAGATTTGTGTTCACGTGTTCTTGCGGACTGTGAAACTTCTTGATGTAAAAATTTTATGTGTGTTTGAAGCAACCTTGAAACATTTATTAGAACGCAATTCCTGGGATTCGACAATCTAGCGGAGAGTGATGCGGTCATCGAATTTGGTCGCTGACAACTGACTGCAAACTAATGCTATATTCCCGATATTATCGCCATGTTACTTGTGGCTATCTAATGAATGGATTGTAGTTAATATCGTAACTCAGGAACGTTGTCAATATACAACCCATACGCGGTGAAATACGAAAATATACTGACATCGGGAGAGGGCTGTGGAGAAAATTCTTAGTGTACAGTCATGCAGTTGTCAAAATAAGTTGAAGGAGAGAACTGTGTCATGCTTACCTAGTATCTAGTAATCTTACCAAACCATTCAATTGTTCAAGTGATCATTCTAACCAGTCCGCTTTCAAAGTAAAAATTCAGGGGTTTTACGGCCCGAAATCCTGAAACGATTATGAGGCACGCCGTAGTAGGAGACTCCGGAATAATGCTCACCACCTGAGGTTTATTAACCTTCGCCTGAATCAAAGTGCACGAGCACATCTTGAATTTCGACCCCCTTGAAATGCGGCCGTCACAACTGGGATCGAACTCGCCCCCTGAATTTTAGCAGCGCAACACCACAGTAGCTACCACGGCGAATTGCTTGCATAGATAAGGTAAATGGTGGCCAACATTTTACCATCTCTACGCTGCCAAATCAGCCATCTGCTAAGTCAGCATAGTTGCCCAAACACTGCTTGTCGCATTACCTTGTTGATACAGTAGTGTGCACACGACCTGTGTCACGACCCCTAGCACCACCATCAGCTTCGTCTCACGACGTGTGACGGGCTCCATGTGCAAACGTAGTTTCGCTCACCTGAACGTAAGCGAAGAGCCGTTAGCTCTGATCGTTAATTACCGGCATGAATATTTACAAGCTCCGAGTTCAAATTCCAGTTCAGCAGCACAGAGTAACGGGCTTCGTTTTCGTATGAATGAGAAGGGATCGAATTATAGTAATGCGACACCGTATAGTAACACCACAGTAGCAGTGGTGGCCGACTATAGCAATAACGCAATGGTACTAGAATTAAGTGCCCGTTAAAAAAGAGTCCAAAATTCTTCGTGGTGTCGGTAAGTAAAACTTCGATTTTTTTATTATTTTTTCTATGGGAATCTACAGCATTTTCTCTGACTGCGACGACGATGACTTCCAGCTAAACCAGATCTGCCTGCTTCCTCCTTGTCCTGCAATGACGTGATCTGGTACTAAGGAAGTTCTCTCGAAGGGAAGTTTGCCATCAGTTAATTATAGTAATGCGCCGACTATAGAAACGGCCGCCGCCTGCAAGGCGGCGGCCGTTTCTACAGTCGGCGACTACCTAAGAAAAACGAAGAAGCTCCACCCGCAATACGCAGTGGACCTGCTCTTCACCTCTGAAAGACAGCGCAACCAGCTGGAGTCCGTTCACAGGTTAACAACCCCGGTCGGCTACTGTGAATGCTAGGCTAATTATAAAATTAAAGATAGTTGTCTCATGCTAAAATATTACCTCTGGCTGAGCAGTGGCACCAGGACGCCCTATAAAATCTGCCTAGATGTTCAGGTTGCATCCTGGAACCAGTGAGACAAAGACCGAGCAGTACAGAAAACATTTGTTTCAAACTCGCGAAATTGACTGACCTCAGGTAAATAAGCGAATATAATTGACTGACGCATCCATGCAAATTTTGTTTTAGTTGGTCAGGGTAAATATAACCTTGTAATTTTTACGTTTTCACCGACTAAAGGTGTGTACGGACTCCTTTCAAGGTACCTGGAAAAACGGTGGAAACTTCTGGGTCAAATTGCATGTACCGATCATCTCCATCAGTATGTCACAGGGAAAGTATACAAAGACATTGTGGAATCAACTTATTTATCAACACCAGCCCATACTTGTTTTATTCTCCCCAATCATCCACAGGTTAGTGGAGAAGGGGCCACCGATTGGCGCTAAATACAGACAGGGGTATTCCCCCATCTAAAATTGCTGAACATCATGTATCCACTCACTATAGAGGCAACTGCCATCGATGCGGTGGAATACCCACCTTAATACATGCAACCTGGGAGTGCATTAAGCGCCCTCATAGGCTAAATAGCAATAACACAATGGTACTAGAATTAAGTGCCCGTTAAAAAAGAGTGTCCAAAATTCTCCGTTGTGTCGGTAAGTAAAACTTCGATTTTTTTTATTATTTTTTCTATGGGAATCTACAGCATTTTCTCTGACTGCGACGACGACGACTTCCAGCTAAACCAGATCTGCCTGCTTCCTCCTTGTCCTGCAATGACGTGATCTGGTACTAAGGAAGCTCTCTCGAAGGGAAGTTTGCCATCAGCGTTAAATATTCGAAATACTCTTACGTGAGTAGGGCTTCCTGTCAGCCTAGTTGGCAGGTGTTCATTTTCGAAAATGTACAAGCACAAGAGGACACATACTGGTCGAATACAGGACAAGGTGCCCGTAACAACATTGTTACTCTGAAGGCGGTGCAAGAATTATATATTCCCCTACCCTGCCAGTGAAAGCGCACTGTGTCAGTGCTTAAGGCAACCATCACAACATACAAAACTTTCCCAACATACCACATCTCAGACGCATACAGAGAATGTGATAGCGGTGTGGTACTCGCAGATTTGCCTCCTTTTTTTCTTTATAAAGAAAATCTCCTAGTATCTCACGTGCGACAGTGCCCCTGCTCTTTCTAAAATTTGCAGCTCACACGTGTGCAGCTGTTGCTCAAGGCCACACCGAGAGGCATGCAAAACATGCGTTTGATGTTAAGAATAAACACGGTGCGCATTTAAGTGCGCGTCTCTCGGCATGTGGATGTAAACTACGGCTGTGCGAGCTACAAATTCAGGGAAAGAGCAGGGGACACTATTGCGCGCGAGGTGCTAGAAGCGTTTTGAGATAGCACAAGCACTAAAGTAACAACGACTTGTTCGTCCGTGATGCACCTGGGGAGCTATTCTGTAAGAGCCCACTTAGTGGACACGTCCATTTCGTCTGCTGTTGAAGTTCTGATTGGCTGGGCTGGGCTGCGCATCAGCAGCAGCGAGGTGCCACAGCCAATCAGCACTTAAGTAGCAGACGAAATGGACGAGTCCACTAGGTGGGCTCTTACAGAATACCTCCTCTGAACACCAGGCGAGCACCGTCGACATTCTGTGCGGCGGCCACAAGACGGCCAGCACTTAGCTGGTCTTCCTGGGGCGGACACGTAGAACGTTAAGCTGCCTGGCTGCAGCTGACGAAGTGGCAGCATCGAGAAAACTTGCCTAAAGTCGCAACTACGCGCACAGTCCGTGCCTTAATCATTACCTGTTTCGACGGGAGACACTGCAGCCACCACACTGGCGCCGATTTCGCGAAGCAGTTTTGCTGCCGAAGTCGTCCGGCATTAAATCCAAGGAAGCGGGAGGGCCGACTTGCAAACGGCCGCCGTCTTTCCCGTTGAAGCCCGGAGTGGACGTAGCCGAAATCCTTCAAATTGGGGATAAGCCTGCGAGCCAGACGCGCTGCTGACTAGTTCCTATACGCCTCGAATCGGCTGCCTGCAGCAGCTAAGTCTGAGATAATTAGAAGGATTACGTCGCGGCCAAGTTACTTTCTTTTATCAATGTGGTCGTTGCGTGCCATTTCAATTTCCGAAGCCGAATGCCAGTAGTTTTTTTTTTCTCTTCGCACTTTCCGAAGCTACGTTTCTAGCTTTCCTGGGGTGTTCTAATTTTTTCATTTTGACTTCTGTGGAAGAAAAACACCAAAAGTAGTTATATTCTCTATTTTCGCCGTATGTGAGAAAAGTGGATATCGACGAAGCATTAATAAAGCTCTGTCTCCCCCATTCCTTCGATGATGATTTTGATTTCAACCTAGGATTTAGGAATTGGTACTTTCAAATCTCGTAGCTTGACAGTAATGATCTATTAATTAAAATTTTATTCATACGTGCACGTGTAGGCCGGCTGTGAACAAAGTGTATAGTTTTTCTTTTTTTTTAAGACTAGTGTCTCGACTAGCGGGACGGAAATTGGGACGGGAATAGCGGGACGGGATTGAAAATTTGCGCAGTGTGAATGGAGAAAAAAAGGGAGACAAGGAGAAATGACCAGGGGCGGCTTGCACGAACATCTAATAACGAAAATAATAATGACTTTAAGAACGCGTTCTTAAATGTTCCATAGACAACGCCTAGTCCGCACAAGAACGCCTTCTTGAATTCGTTATTATTTTCGTTATTAGATGTTCGTGCAAGCCGCCCCAAGCACGCGAATGCGCACACCCAACTTTAGGTGCAGCGAAAGCGTATACGCTCTCTCTTGTACAAGCCACAGTCGCTTTATTCTGCTCGTTGCAAGCGACCATCAGAAAAATTTTATTGAAAGAATATGTTAACCTACCCACAAATTATAAGAAAAAGTTAGTTCACTCTTGTATAGGGGATAGGGACAGAGTTTACTGGTGCATATATCTGAGATGCGCTGTACGCGAAAAGCCTCAGCTGCTTCCACTTGTGCAATTTCGCCTCATCGTTCATCCAAATGTAAAAGACAGGGAAAAGGACACGAGAAGAAAAGCAGGTAAGTTTAACTACACATGTACAATGAAATTATTTTTGACTATTTAGGCTGCTTGCTCGAGTCTTTAGCTTTTCATGCAGCCATAAAAACGCTATTAAGAACCACCAGTGGCATATAGGCAACAGAGGCATGCCGGTCCCGTTCATGAGCGTGCGTAGCTTGGTCGGAGGTGTCCCTTACCGACGTTGCCGCAACACTTCTGAAGCCGCTAAACTATGTCGTGTTCATACTCGACGGTACAGTGGACTGTGCCTCATTTCATACACCATCTGCTCGTGGTGACTGTTACGCAGACCGAAATGAAAACATTGCAACACTGCACGGTAAATGAACCCCAGAGAACGACTCTTTGACAACAACGTTGCTGAGCTTTCCAACAGAAGCAAGAGCTGCAAAGTTGAGAGCCCGTCGATATTGCAATGTGAGACAACACTACGAAATATTTGACGGGGTGATTGCAGGCGCAGATGACACGGCCGAATTGCCTGCGAAAAGGCGTTCGCGGTCGTTACGGGAATCACAAAGCCGAAATAACGTCGTTTGCTGTGGCTAAATCGTCCCCGACTCGTTCTTCAACAACCATGTCACCTCCGTGCATGCGAGTTTTCGAGGAACACGGCTCAAAGCAAGCCTCTTGAAGTGATGGTCCCGCAGCTCTACAGCAATAGCAATATTGCCTACTATCGCGTTTCTCTAGTTCGATGGAGTAATTCACGAGCATGACGTGAATCTGGGCCCCCGACATGGACGACCACGCGCGGAAGGCTACATGCTTGGCTATCATGGCGGACAGAGCGGGCGCCAGGACAACAAAGACTTTCCCTGTCGTCTGCGCAGTTCACATTGCTGTTAAGGAAGCACTGACTAGATTTACCACGTGCCGCCTATTGACTGTCAGGGCAGCAGCCAGCCTCTTACGTGCAGCGCATTGGAATGGCCGACAACGCTCTCTCCAATGCCTGTCTTTGCGAGGAGACGCTGGAACACATTCTGTGCGACTGTCCTGAATATAATGTTCAGAGACACTCCATGGCGTCCGTTCTAGCGCACCTTGACAATAGACCGTTGTCAGTTGCAACCATTTTCACATATCGCCGACAGAAGACATCATAGCTGAAGGCGACGAAGGGAGTACTTCGGTTTATGAAGGAGACGGGCTTGAACAAGCGGCTGTGACAGTGATGTCACGTACCGTGCAAGAGTGATAGACTGTAACCAACGATGTGTGTGCCGTGTTATGTGCTCTCTATCTCTTCTCCCCATCTTTCATCCCCCCCATCCCGCTCCCATGTGTAGGGTAGCAAACCGGTTAGGCTAAACTGGTTAACCTCCGTGCCTTCCTTCTCCACTTTTTCCTTCCTTCCTTGCCACAGCTCGTCATTGCGGAGAAGGACTCATCCTGTACAGTGTGTTATACGGGACACGACAAGACTCTGCTTTTGCTGACCTTTTAGCTGTAACTGGCGACCGAAGATATGTCAATACACTGCACAGTAGTGTAGAACGGTGCCTGCGCTACAAACCACAGGTCCATGGTGAAGTCACGGGTGTGTCCACACTTATCATAGAGGTAATTTGTACGTGCTCTGCACTTATGTTCTGTTTAAGAGTGGGACACACTGCACCTTCGTACGAGCAAAGGAGCTGAAGTAATGGAGAGTTGACATTCGTTCATATCAAAATCATGATTACAAAGTACAGACTAGGAAAAACAACTGCAACCAGCGCACATCCCCGCAAAGGTTAGCTTGTATAACCACATGAATATAAGTAAACGCGCCACAGCGCTTCCTGAAGACAGTGAAAGTGACACCAAACTAACCGCACAATTAGAAGATTTATTTTCCGCGAAGCAAATTTTAAGAGTTTGGTATAATGCCCACCGTTTTTTGAAAGAAACATCTTTCGGGCCCACTCCCCTCCGTGTTGACGTACTTACACTGAGTGCTAAGCTTTATGTATGAAGCTCTCGTTTCTCTCTCTCTCTCTCTTCTGAGTAACCTTAACTGCGTTTTCGTGGTAGCTATGTGTTACATAGAGCTATACACGCAGTTTGCCTTTTGCAGACTAGTCAGCAGCAGTAGCAGCGTCACAAGCAGTGATGCCACGGCTGCTGATTTGTCAGTAGATCTACTGATTTTTAAAATTTTCTGCTGATTCAGTGATAAAGCGCTTGAATCTGCTGATTTTCTTGCTTTTCTACTGAAACGAAAGCGAAATCTGCAACTTTTTCAGTACAGGGGATGGATGGATGGGTGGATGGATGGATGGTCATAAAGGTTACAGAGGTTATATTAATGTGATGCCACCTAGCGAGTACAAAAAAAACGTGGTTGGCTCCGAGGTTAACATACAATCCTGCGTTTCCAGACTCTCAAACGTGGCGCTACCTCTGTCTTTGAGCAAAGTGGGGAAAAGGCATAGAGTTTCTATGCTCTATGGGAAACGGTGAATTTGTGAAAGTGGGTGCACTACCGAACTCCACAACTATGAAACGACCATTATCATCATCATGACCAACCTATTTTTATGTGCACTGCAGCATGGAGGCCTCTCCCAGCGATCTCTAATTACCCCTGTCTGGAAGATACTATACTCTAAAGCTTTCAGGTATTAACTACCGTCTGACGCCTTTGATAGGCCATCGGAGGGCTTCGCTGGTTTTAAATTCGTGCTTGACAATGGCTCTCTGGATCCCCGGGTTTTTCAAAAGTATCGCTAAGAATCTCGGGGTGAATTTTTGTACTATTTCCTGGAAGCTACAATACTTCAACAGAGTACTAATATAAGCGCTGAATTCGTGGGCTCATAAACTGAGTGCAAAAATTGAAATTAAAAATCTACTGATTTCTACTGATTTTTCGCAAAAAAATCTACTACTATTTTTTAATGTGTCGTGGCAACACTGGTCACAAGCATAATCAGGTCCACGGCAGCACAAAAGACATGCCCTGGCATTTGACTTCTCATAAGGTGTATGCGCATATTCAATTTTACCGGTGTCAATGGCATTTCTCTTCCCTGCATAGGGCGTATGCAGCCCGATTCAGAACTCAGGTTGGCTTTGCAGAAAAGAAAAATAAAATTTAAACGTCATTTAACACCCGTCCGCAATTTGAATGAACGTCTCGTTTCAAGATCTAGCGCAGTGTCGCCATCTGTTAGACATCTCGTGAAACGTTGCTCCCGTCGCGCGGTTTTCATCTCGGTATTGTCATGGTCCCTAGAATATATACTCTGTTTTATACATTGGGTGCAGCTTTTTGAAGGCTACAGAAACTTTTTTTTTATTGGCTGCGTCCGCCCTAAGAAATAGTGCGGCGTGTTTGCGAGCAAATATACGAAACTGTTCTTTATTTAGGCTCATTATTAAATACCATAGTTTTGATTCCTGAAAGGGGCGAAACTGTTATACAACTGATAATACGTTGTTTAAATCAATTTGATTCACGCTGTTTTCATTTTGGAGCTCTTTATTTGTATAATGCCGCAGCAGCCTCGCATACTTGCATGTCACCTCGCCAGGATTCATTATACGGACCTAGCGGAACACTCCTTGCCCGCTCACCCAGATGACACAATGCTCTGTAAAAATTCCAACAGATCCTGGTGACAACGTATGTCTGCACAAAGCTGGTCCCGCCTTGAGTCCATAGATGGAATGGGTAGATTCACGCAGGGGTCACATGATGGAGGAAAGCTGATGGAATGTGATACATTGTTGGGCACTGTTAAGTGCCCGTATAGTATGGCGCAAATGTCTTCTGTGACATCAATATCTGGTCGCTGTTGGAAGAGTGCCAGATCCTTAAATGGAGAACTCTACACGGGGGAGGGGAGGGGGAAGGGGCTGAGGCCTCTTACCGTCCTCGATAGGGGCGATAAGGACTTAAGATGGTCTAGCGATTCACATAAAACCGAACATCTTTGTGATTCCACCTTATCTAACCAGCATTGAATTCTCTTGTATGCGTCTAGCAGTCCGTAAATACTAGTCATGGGATACAATCCAAAGAGTGGACTGGCCCAAATTCCACTTTGTCAAGTGTAGACCTATGTCGAAGCAATTTATTGCATAATTTGAAGACACAATCAGGAACACAGTGCAAAATAATATGTGTAATCTCATGTGCATTGCGAAATTCACCGAATCCGTTATAGGACTAGAGCGATTTCGAGCGAACCGGTGACGTGCCGAACGTAGATACCGACTCACAAAGTCAATGGAGGATCTGTGTGTTTGGCGAGTCTCAGCAATAGCAAGGCAGCTAGAAATCACGTGTGGACATCCCAGGCATATGGGAATACCTATAGGAGTATCTCGAGTCGCGCTATGTGCTGGAAAGGTCTCGTAAAATTTACACGGAGTATGCTACATTTTGTCGAATTAAGGCATTGTGAACGTTGAGAATTGTTGATAGTGATGCTCCCCATGATGCACCAGCAATACTGCCAAGTACATTCACTATCACGTTGACCTTAATTTTTATGTGTGAATCCCGGCATAGCTGCCAAGAAATCAGCTCTATGCGACATTTATTAAAGGCTGTCCTTACAGATTGAGACAAATTTTTCACCTGCTTAGTAGCTATGGTGTTGGGCTGCTAAGCACGAGGCAACGGGATGAAATCCCAGCCACTGCGGCCGCATTTCGATGGAGGCGAAATGAGAAAACACCAGTTTACTTAGACTTAGGTGTACGTTAAAGAACCCCAGGTGGTCCAAATTTCCGGAGTCACCCATTACGTTGTGCCTCATAACCATATTCGTGGTACTGGCACGTAAATTCCCACAATTTCCAAGCCAATCCTCTCTCTATTAAAGAGTGGTTCACAATATTTAAGCCTTCTTGCAATGCCATCTCAATAAGGAAGGAAGGAAAAAGTGGAGAAGGAAAGGTAGGGAGCTTAACCAGTTTGGCTTAACCGGTTTGCTACCCTACACATGGGAGAGGGATGGGGGAGATTAAAGATGGAGAAGGGGGAGAGGGAGAGAGAGCACATAGCACAGCACACACACATCGTCCGTTGGAGTCCATCAATCTGGCATGGTACGCGACATCACTCTCACAGCCGCTTGTCCAATCCCGTCTCTTTCAAAAACCGAAGTAGTCCCTTTGTCGCCTTCACCAATAAAATACGCGTTTGCCCCAGGTGCCCAAATTCACGCATCATCTGCGTAAAGTGAGAATCGTAACCCAGACGGCAGTCTTTTTGCTAAATCTGCCATGACGAAGTTAAAAAGGAAAGGACTGCACGCTGCCATGTGGTAATCCCTGTTGGACGTGTTCTCATTCTTCCCTTCGGTCGTATCAGCGAATATTTCGCTTTGCACCAGTTGTAGTTTCGAAAGGACCCGTTCGTATAGGTGAATTGAGTTTGAAGACAGACGGAGAGAGGGAAGGAATCAAACAAAAGGACGTTATCTTGAAGTTGATGAAAAGGGGCAAACTGACCTGAGTTGCTAGTACTTTATCTTCAAAAAATTCTGGCAGACAGTAATGCGACCAGCATTCAAGCACTGTAGCGATCCACCTTATTGCTCGAAGTACATTTATTTAGAATCCGTATTTGTCGTTCTGCTGCTTCGGCTGTTTGTGACATACACTGTCTCAGGTGTCCGCCCACTTTGCTGTGACACTCGCTTGCCAAAGTCGGCCATGCGCATGATGGCTTGACGATGACTGTATGACGACGATGCAGTTACGAAGATCGATAGAATGAGGAAGGATGTCGATGAAATGACGAACGCGGTACGACGATGATGCGATGCCGACAATGAGATGACGATTCTGAAATGATGATGATGGTATAAGAACAACAGCGTGACTACCATGGCGCGAGAAAAATGAGAAGACGACGAGTGTACGCCGACGATGGCGTCGACGACGGCATGACGACGGTATGAGAACGGACGCATGACGATGACTGCCTGGCGACTACCCAACGATGACGATGGCATGGCAAAAGTGGCATAATCCCGATTGTATGACGGCAGCACGTCTGCGATAGGATGATGAAGAAGGAATGACGTCATGACTACAATAAGACAGCATTTCTGAAGTGATGACCATGATAAGACGACAGCATGATGACCACGGCATGACGAAATGGTACGATGACAATGGCGTGACATCGGTGGCATTACTAGCGTCGGATAAAAAAGTTAGAATGATGACGATGTGACGGCGTCACGATGGTTGTGTGACAACAAATCTATGATGACGACTTTATGACGCCGACGCAGTGCGACGGTGCCATGACAACGGTATCAGGGCAACGAGATGACGACGAGGGTACGCAGACGATAGCGTGAAGACCATTGTATGGCGACGACGCCGTGATTGCAACGGCATGACGGGAATTGGATGACGAAGCAGGAGTGACGACAATGGAGCAACCACAACGCTGACACGACGACGGTAAGACGACGAATGCATGACGACTGTTTGATGACGATGGCGGGACAATAGCATGGCGAGAATCGAATGACAAAGCTGGGGTTATGACAATTCAACGACCACGACGGCATCAGGTTGAAGTCAAAACAACAAATACATAACGATTTTATTTTGACGATGGCATGACGATGACGACATTAGAAGAGTCGGATGGCGAAGCTGGAATGACGACGATGCAACGAACGCGACGGCATCACGATCATGACAGACAGACAGACAGACAGACAGACAGACAGACAGACAGACAGACAGACGAGGAAGAGAGAAAAGACGCATGCGCTCTTTAAAACCCTTAACTAGACAGTCAAGTTTGCTATCCTAAAATCGCACGTTGAGTCAATGAGAGCCGAGTGTGCAGGCAGTGAGAGCTAGAGAATATAGTGTACTTGTGCCCATCTGCTGGACCACCCCATTAGCTCTGCAATAAACTTATACCCCGGCGAAAATGGTGAACGAACCGGTCACTATAGCCCCAGGTAGTACCTCCATTTTTACGTTCGTTCCACGTAAGTACTGTTACCTAAGCGAAATATTTGTGCATATCTGCGGCTTAATCGTGAAACGACATAAGATATTCCACATATTTAATCGGACTTATGCGGCAAGAAATAACAGTGTTATCTTCCAGTGGCAAGAAGCTAAACTGAAGGAAGAGCCGTCACTCACGAACAGTCATGTTAACTCGTCTAGTTAGCGCAGCTGCTTGTCAAATATGCACTTCCACCAACTCGCGCAAGCTTCGCTACTATTTCAATGACGCTTGTTGCACGTAGATTCCGTTATATAGCCAGAACGTTTTTTTTTTTTTTGCACATAGTTGCGCTTACTTAGCGGCACCTATGTGATACGAGATAAAGAGTGAAGGCGCCCGTTCACTGCGCCATGTGCGTCGATTAGTGCCCATAGTCTTTAGGTTGTGCAACTTTACACAGTCGCGCCATATTTCGTAATTATACTAATTCAAGACACTCACCGGATGTGAAGAAGGCACGGCTCGAAAGTGTGGCGCGGCGCACAATCCCTCATGCAGCCTATAGACATGCACGCCACTCGTGTCTTCTGCCATGTCCACAAAAGTTTTGAGGTGTCGAAGAACTACAGGGACCACGTGGCACTTGCACCGAGCACGACCTTGCTGCGTCGTGTAAGCCGCTCCAGCTCACTCTGCAGTTCGTCAGAGATAACTGAGATATCCCCGTGGCTCTAATGGTATCTTCGACTGGTCGCCTGTATGCCCCGAAGCAGAGTCGGGTGGATCGGTCGTTTCCCGAGCTTAAAGGTAGATGACAAGAGCGCAAGCCGAACGTGCGACTCGCTCTCGGAGGAGGAAATCGCTGATGCGAAACCACGTGACTACTGCCAACGTCCCATGTTTCGCCTATCCAAAGCTCCCGGCGCTGCCGGAAAACCAGCGGACGTGCCGGCGGGACGAACGTTCGTCGAAACGCCAGCATGCAGTGGCCTAGGTTGCCAAGGTTACGGTGGGCCGTCGCCAACAGCAGCGACGCGGCGCTGCGATGACGTTTCAATCTCGATGACTGCTCCGACGACAGGGCTCGGAGCGCCTCAGAGCGCTCCGAGATAGAGGAGAGCAATCGAGAAGAACCAGCCGAACGCAGGGCGCGCACCCTCTTTCAACCAGCCGAAGACAACGCCGCTCGCCAGAGCGCTCCAGAGCGCTCAGAAACGACCAGCCGAAGATAGCATAAGACTGTTAAAATGGAGGTAACAGGCACGCAACCACTGCTTGTCATCCTACTTTCCGAGTAGCTTGAAGTATACGGTCGACGAATAAACGCTTGCAGTGCACCATGGATATGCCTCTCTTTCCAGTAGCAGTAAATGCGCAAGCCGCGCATTGTACGACGCGGTCGATATCTGCGGGCCGCATTCTTGGAAGGTCACATGCGAGGACGCCACTATACTATCGCTTTCGTGAGATTTAGCGTGACTAGAACCAACCGGACGCGCCAGCATCGATGGGCGACAGCGTTCCCTGCGTTGCGATATCTCAGCACACAGCCAGTATAGTACCAAATCCCGACCGCGGCGGCCGCATTTCTGTGGGGGTGGAAAGCCAAAAGCACCCGTGCGCAGCCAATTGGGTGTACGCTAACGAACCCCAGGTGGTGAAACTTACTCCGGAGTCCACCACTACGGCGTGCCTCGTAATCAGATCGTGATTCTGGCAAGTAAAACCTCGAAATAGAACAGCCTGTAGTACTTGCCCATTGTGCTGAAAACTCTGTCGCCAGAAGACGCCGGTGCATCCGGTGCTGTCACGCGACACCTTGCGAAACTGTCCCCGCGTGTGATTGATCTAGACTATAGGTTGGCCGGCGGTTTCGTCACTCACATAGCAGTATGGGCTAATATCCCGGACAACTTTGTGTGGCGATGAAGGCGAATACACAGAGGCAAGTAAGAGCGCTCCTGAAAAATTTCCACATTCTCACCCGCGTTATTATTCGGTGGGTAATGAAGGCGGGACTATAGCCCGGCGTAACGCAGATCCGCGCCAAGCGCGGCTCAGTTACGCTACGTCCGCGCAAAGCGGACGCTCTAGCGTCACCGCCCAGTCATCGTGACTGGCTTCGTTTGGCGCGCTTTGGCATGGCCAGCGCGGGGATGGAAAATATCCTCTCACGCAGAGCCGCTATACCGGAGTGCATCACGCGCTAGCTTGGCTGGCCGGCCTACAGCTCGAGTGCAATGAACAGATTGTCCTGAGTTAGCGTCTTGGCCAAACGAAAAAGCGCTCGCTCGCCGCGCCCGTGTGCGCTTGCGCAGCTCATCGCCGTGCTGCTGTGGGCCACGCTCAACGTGATGAATTACACAGGGGTCAAAATTTACGGCGATCCTGGCGTCACCTGCGTGATGCATCCGACAACGCCGGCCGCTACCTAGCACCCTGAAAACGCATCACTGTATCCGAGCGTTAAGGGTAAACATATATATCTTGCTTACAACAAGAAAACGAGACAAAATACGTTTCTGGAGGTATATCTTGGCTTATTTTTTGTATTTCTCATTCAGGCAAATGCGACACTGTCACACGTAGAGTCTACGCCGTCACTCAGCCACTGAGTATGTGTTCGAAGAAAGCAAAAGGGCTGTGAAACTCTGCCGGAATACATGACGCAGTGACAGATGTGCAAAAGCTGCGCATTCATAGCTTTCCTTTCATTGCCACAAGAAGTGCGCGCCGAACATGCACCGAGTGACACGCTTGGCAAAGCCGATTGGGCGTCTAATGGTGACGTGGGGCATCGTTGACTGCTTTTCCAGTCTACAAATGCGATCGAGCGAACAGGCCCTGTAAAGTGCCGTAGTCTTCACGCATGATATTTCCCTTTCCATATTTCACCTTCGACAATCTACCATCCACGGTAAAGGTAGCGCATAGCTACAAGGACGCAGAAGAAGAAGGGACACGACAAGCGTTTCCTCGCAGCTATAGCTCTATTCTTTTTCTCAGTCCTTGTTGCTTGGCGCTACCTTCACTTTGCCATGGATCCATAACAACTTGCTCAAATGTTAACCCTGATGCAATCTACTACAAGGAACAAAGGTAGGCACGCCACATATACACGCAAGCGAGCGTGCGCTCGAATGTCATCGTTGCCTCACCAGGCAGCGTGGCAATCATGTTCCGAAACCATGACTGCCATGACTGCAGGCGTGTGCACTTTGTGGATGCAGGGGTGATCATCTGAGAACGGCAGCATAACGACGCACACGAGAATCTTGGCGCAGCGCCTCGTCGGCCCACTAAGCTATGAAGGCACTTATGTCTCTCTTGAGGGCGACTGGCCTATGTAAACGCCTTTGACTCGCCCAGGCCCTCCGCGTGCGTGCACGAACTCACCGAGCTTTCATCCCCCTCCCCTCTCTCTCTCTTTCTACTCGCTCTTTCCCGTCCCCCAGAGTAGGGTAGGTAACCAGACGCATTTCTGGTTAACATCCCTGCCACCTCTTTTTATTTCCTCCTCCTTCCTTGGCGCACCGCCACAATGGCCAACATCAGCGCACGGCGAATACTAACATCTGCCAGCCACCCCGACGGACACATGTATGTACACAGTCTCGAAAAGACAGTATCGGGCCACCAAGTGACGCACCGATGCAGTTTCGGCGTTGCTTCTGGCGTGTTGGAAGCCTTGTGCCATCGGAAGTGCGCCTCGTGCTCATTTAGCCATAGGTACCCGTGGGAACTCTGGCGATGCGCTCGTTCGGCTGCTATCGAATAGACGGTTAATTCATGTGTTTGTCTGATCTTTGCGCTAGTGGTTTCAGACGTTCTTTTGGTCTAAATTTTATAGGGGAGAACATCTTGGTACCATGGCCTTGCTCATCTGCGATGTATATCGCCACGAAAGCACTGGTATTGTTCTTCCACAGCACCAGTCTCTATGACCGCTTGTGACGATGAACGCTTCACTGCAATGTGTGAACTTCTCTCTTCCTTCTCATCCTTTAGTCACCCTTCTCCATCGCAGGGTAGCCTACCGGGTTCAGCCTGCTTAACTTCCCTGCATTTTTTTAAGGGCTCTCTCTCTCTCTCTCTTTCTCTCTCTCTCTGTATTTGCTTTTATTGGCATAAATTTCTAAGAAATACCTTTTTTTTCTTAAGCTAAACAGGCAATGAGAGGCGCTCACATGCATAAGCACTGCGATATGTTAAAATTATCACGCAATGTTTTGGTGAAGATAGTCAGTTTGCAAAGTCACAAAGCCGTGTGAAGCAACCATGGCGATGTGTTGGAATGTGTGGAATGTCAGGGCTGATATGCACGTACACTTTGACATGTGTCGGTTAATCAGGGGCTAAATGAAAATTGTTGTACACTCGTTTCCCGCCCGCCATAAAGGAATTATGTCAAACGATAACAATGTTTCCTGCGTCCCTTTGGGGACCAAAAATGGTTGAGATTTCATATTTGAAGAAAATCAAGGCCACTCTAAACGTGACTGGTACTGTATGTTTGACGTGTACAGGATAACTATGTGCTTTCGAATTTATTCTCACACTTTTCGTACGTTATGCGAAGCATGTATTTGGTTCTCCCGGTCTCGGTGAACTGTGCGAGCGATGCCGTCTATACATTTCGTTGAAGTAGGAAGCATGTTGCGAGTGAGGAACTATAAAAGTTCAATATATGCAGGTTAATTTCATTCCTTGTAGAAAATTACTTATTCAAGCGCTCCAAATTGTCACGCTGCCGTTATTCGCAATGTTTATTACAGTCCCGAAACAACTGTACGAAACACCAAGATCAAAGCTGGTGAAAAGGAGTGACATTTAAGTGCAATTTAAGGAGAAACTTTTATTTTGCTGGTCTAATTAGAAGCGTTGTAAATAGTTACTGCACCACCGCTTCTTTTTCCCTCGATTATCAAGCGCCATACGAAGTTTGCAGTAGGTTCCCCAATGCCCTTCGTGAACTAAACAAGGCACCTTGTTTACGGACATGTTAAATTACGGGCATGTTATGGGCAATGTGTAGGCGAAAAGCAAACTCTGTGCAATAATCAAAATATCTGGATAGTTATGTGCACGTATACAAAATATCTGGATAGTTATGGGTGAGTTTTACGAACAACGCAGAATTCCTTCCGCTGCCTTGGGCGACTGCGAACGCAACCTAAATCAATGTAAGCGGAAAAGTTGCTAATATGGCCAATTTTGTGGCTAAGTAAAATGTGCGTGGATAAACTACTGCATTTGTGAAAATTCGTTAGCAAGTTTTCGAAAGCGTTATAAACGGGCACGCTTTCAAACGAAGCAGTCATATACGGTGAATATTTTAAACTATGTGATTTAATTACAAGTGCCTGAAATTTTTATTACAACTTCTCTAAAAAAATACTTTCGCTGGAAATTGGAACGCACTAGTCTGCTGCAACCTTTGAAGAATTTGTCATGATTTGTCTCCACTCTTGTGTATCGCGTATGTCTGTTTCTAACCTCCATTTCTAGCTTCCTAATCCGAAGATAGTGGTCTAAAATAAGACAGAACTAGGGATTATTATTATTATTATTATTATTATTATTATTATTATTATTATTATTATTATTATTATTATTATTATTATTATTATTATTATTATTATTGTTATTATTATTATTATTATTATTATTATTATTATTATTATTATTATTATTATTATTATTATTATTATTATTATTATTATTATTATTATTGTGTTGATGATGATCCACATAATTCATTATAAACCATACTGATGGTGCCTAGGATGACGATAACTTAAGACAAAACGTTGCAAGGCGATCCAACTTGTAGATGACGTCGATCGAACGTCGTAGTTCCAGCGCGGCTTTCATGATAAATTGTACGATTTATAACTTCACATAGCCCACTCTCACCACGAACTCACCTAGGAAAACACTGTCTTTCATGGAGTTCACCTAGAGGTTGAATCGTCTTCCACCTTTTTCTACAAAGACATGCAAACATCATCGTCGCATGGCTATTTTCGGCATCCTTTAGTAGCAAGCGTTCAGCAGCACAATATTCGGAGCATATTACCTTGGATTTGGAGTTCTTTGATTAAAGGATATAAATAAAGCTTAAACTCTTTATTTTCGAGTTTTAGATCTTTAAGAATACCAGACCCATTGCATGAAATACTTCATGCAATGGGTCTAAGGCGCTCTTCCGCAATGAACTGGGAATATCTACGTGGTTGTTCCAAGTACTGTTCATTTCTAAGGAAAGCTCACATACCTTCTGATAACATATGGCTGTAGACCTTGTCGACTGCTTTCGGCCAACTCTGCCACGTCATTTCACAAACCATTCTGAGCTCCTCGTCTTTCTTAGTTTCTTTGACTACTTCTTTAGCTGTCAGCGGCATCTCCGGAATAGGTGAAAAATATTTCACGGCTTCCGCAGTAGACGACCGAGGCAAAGGTAACCTTGGCAACCCGTCGGCATTTCCAATCAAGCCATTCTTCAGGTACCCAATAGCATACTGATAACTGGCAAGCAAATTTGACCAGCGGTGCATTCTTGCTGCTGCAACGGAACTTGCATGGTTCTTTGGGTCGAAAATGTAGGTGGGCGGTTGATGGTCCGTCGAGGTAGTAAACTGTCGGCCATATAGATATTTATGACATTTCTGTACGCCAAACACGACTGCAAGCGCTTCTCCTTCAATGCGCGCATATTTTCTTCTGCAATTACCGTTCGAGAAGCATATGCCACCGGTCTTTCTTAGCCGTTGACAACATGAGAGATAACGGTAGCTACGCCGCGTGCTTACGCGTCACATGTTAGTTCCAGTGGCTTTGCTGCATCGTACAGCTCGAGTATCGCATCGCTACAGAGAAGCTTTTTGCAACACTGAAAGCTTTCTTTGCATTCTTGGGACCCGTCTCCCTATCCCCCAACCCCAGTATAGGGTAGCAAACCGAAGACTGATATCTGGTTAACCTCCCTGCCTTTCCTCTCTTTCCCTTCGCTCCCCTCCCCCCCACCCACCCCCCACCCCCGCGGGTGCGTGGGTTCCGCTGGTGAACTTTTCCAGGCACTTCTGGTCGAAGCCTTCTACGTAACGTTGGTCGTGCTGTGTCCTGGTGTAAATGAGCCAATCCGGTACAGGAGGTTGGGGGAGGCGGACTATTCCTCGCATCGCCGTCTCGACGCTTGGTCTCCCACCAGCAGGCATCGTACCTAGGGAGCTTCACACGCACGCTTCGCAATGAATGAATGAATGTGTGTTGTTTAGTGGCGCAAGGGCCAGGTATGGCCACGCACGCTTCGTATCATGAGGCGATTTAAACACTCATTGATGTTCACAAACACACAAACGTGTGAGAACGCTCCTATAAATTTTTCTCGATTCATAAACGTAATCTTGGTAATTGGCTCAGACGAGGCGGGGGGCTAGAAACACCTCTATGTGTTTCATCTACGATTTCTTACTTTTTAGGCCATAATTTGGTTTAAGGGTATGGAACGAGGCATCCACATTATCATCGTCTCATGCTTGCCCATTTTCAGCACTGCTGGTCGAACGAAGGAGATATAAAAAGAAAACACAAATGCAAGAAATGTTTCAATTGTTTTGCGGGTAAAATAATGTACTTATATCGCGCAGTTAGTTATATATGTCACACAATGGCCATATAAACATACCAAGAAGGAAACCAACAAGTTGACAAACCCCTGACGACAGTTTTGCGTACTGCAATTCAGCGTAGTTGCGTTGCGAGATTGCTTGCTGACAAGCTCCGTATTTTGTAGCTTTTGGCTTTTGGAGCGCATTCGCGGACTCACTCGAACTTGTTTTTTTTCTGTGACGGCACTTTATTGAATAGCTTGTAGTTCTTGGCGAGTGCGCGAATGAATAAAGAGCATCTAGTGATTTCAAAGTACGCACAGTATGCGTCTACAGTCACTCATTGGTTGCTCGTGGACGTGAAAATCTTGCACTTCCCGGCAGGGACAGAGCCGTGCGAGCTTGCAATATATATAGTAAAGCACGTCACGATACGTCAGGCTCCTTGCGTACATAAGAAGCGCGACTACATTGGTACGCGGCTGGCTACATCCAGTCCAAATTCACATGTGCACAGCTGGCGTACTTCAAGACACCGCCTGGCCAACTACACGGTCGAGGCGCCACCATCGTTCGCACATTTAAGGCCGATTGTTGTTACTGTCATACGCATCGCGCTCTGGGTTTGACAGCTACTTACGTAGTCAAGGCGTCAAACGGTAGACGAATGAAAGCGTCACTGAATGCCATCATTTGACGCTTCACTGCACGAACCAGAAATCAAACAAAAAAGACTCGGAAGGCGTTTTCACGGCAAATTTAACCGTCAAGGAAAGTTGTCGAGCCCTAAACTGTGTTCATGAAAAGCCGTTAGCGACGGCAGCCAAATACATAAAGGGAATCGCATAAAACGCCAAAGATTGGGACGCCAATGTTGCCAAGAAAAAAAACCCTGCGAAGGGAAATGGTTGCACGGCGCGCTTCCAGGCAGCTCTTATGGCGCGGGGCAGTGCAGTCGATGAAAGTGGGATGGTGTGCCGAGGAGGTGCATCTGAGGGGGGTCGCTTAGGCGACTCGCTTCCTTTAATGACAGCACAGACTCGTCCCTCGCTCGCGGCGCGCACTTTTCGTGCCGCCAACGAACGGCGACGCCATTTCTCATTCACGGCCGCTTCTCCTCGATGAAAAGGCCGCTCCACGACGCCGGCTGAGTCGGGCACGTCGGGCTATGCTCTGCAAGCGCGAGCGATCCTTCCATGGCTATTTTTTTTTTTCCCCGCCCACCACCGCCACCGCCGGTGCAGAAAGAAGGACCGCGTCCGCGCGCAGACGGTGACGTAGGGCGCGTAGAACCGAAGAAAGTATGGATGGGTGCGTGAAGTCTCTGGAAAAAAAAAGAAATCACTCCTCCGGCTGCCTACGGAGGCGGAAAAGGCCTCAGTGATCGGCGCGTCAGCGCCGCACCCACGTGACTCTTGCCGGATCGTGCGCGCGCTGGCCACTTCTCCTTTAGAGCAAGCCTCGGAGAGGGCCGCGGTAAATCGTGGCGAGAAAGAGGGAGCAGACGCGCACGAATGCAAAAAAGCACGAAGCGGTGCCAGTGGGCCAAAAGAAGACGTCTTGTCGCCAGCGGCGGGAGACGAGGCGTTGGAGCGAGCCGCTAAAAAGCGCGCGAGGAGCGCGGGGGCCCGCGCATGGCTACGTCGCTTCCGCGTCCCCGGGAAGCGAATTCATTATCGAATTTCGATAGAAGGAACATCCCTGGGCCGGCACCTAACTGGGACGGCGACGGCCAGCCCGGCCACCCTCCCATCTTCTCGCACGGCGGCCTTCAATCTTCTCGCCGGAGAAGAAGGAAGCCAGGCGGTGGTGCGGCGGCCTGGCGTGTCCCGCCGCATTACTGCGGCGCTTAGGGGTCGTTTCCATTTTTTCCAGCTCAGGGCCGAAAAGGAACCGAGACTAACGGGCTCCGCGGGGCCTGTCAAAGCCGCCCGTCTCTTGCACACTATTTTTACTAGCTTTTTGTATCACTCTTTCTTTCCAGGTTGTTAACGGTGTCCGCGTCGACGGAGGAGGTTAAAAAAAAAAACATCGAGGAAAAAAATACGGACGAAAGAAACGAGAAGCTGCTGGCTCTCCGGGCCTCTTTTGTTTCTTCCCTTCTCCGCCTCCCCTTTCCAGCCAATCTCGTCACTAGTCGGTGTCCTCTCCCTCGAAGGGTTTGACCCTCTCTTTGGAGCCCCAGCTCCGGGCCGCGGTCCTTACCTGTGCTCTACGCCGGGCTGCCTTGCGCCTGGAGGTAGTTACCAAACGCCCCATGTTGCGTGAAACAATCGATGCTGCGATGAGGCGGAGGGGGAAGAGCTAAAGAGGGGATGGAATGAGGGGGTGAATAGGGGGTGGTGGTCGGCCCAAGAATCGGCCCGTTTAAGGGGGCCCAAACCATGGCACCGTCTGTCAAGTTCGATGCAGCGCGGATAGTGCACCTCTGCACTATCCACACAGTGCGCACGAATACATGTTTCTTTCTTTTTTTTTCTTTTCTTGCGTTTGTTTCCTACAACAGTAAGTGATAACTTGAACATGACGGTGAAGCTCATTCTTTCCAATAACAGCAGCCTCAGGTGCGCGAATGTTGGTGAGCGGTCCAGTAGTATTTCGCTTTCGCAGGGAGTTGTGACGGTGATAAATCTATAGGTGGTTCATTTGCTACAATACAACTGTCTGTTCCAACAAAGTATCTACCTTTAAGCACTGTTCAGCTCATTGGCGACTGCCATAGGTTCTTTTCAGTACTCCTTTGTTTTTTTAATCCCTCTAGAGATACTTGCAGTGTATCTACGTCATTTATTCAATGCGCAACACACTAGCATCAGCCTAGGAATCGGTTTCTATTGCGATCGCGGCTTAGTGGCACTCTTTTTTCTTCTGCTCAGCGTAAGTTTTACTACGTGCTTAAGAAATGATTACTTGGATGACATCCTGCCTGGTCGGGAACTAAATTCATATTAGGAACAGAAAGAGAGAATGACGACCAAAGTTGTGTTGTCAAACGGTTCGACGCTTTGATTTACACGTGGAATGCTTTTTACATCTGTAAACCAGACTGAGCAAGGCTCTCGTCTGGAAGCCGAAACGTCAACCCTTTTCACAGCGTCCCTTTGCTCAGCGTTATGCTTTTCTCTTCCTGTAGTACATGCTTATACGTATACTCATACTTATATGCTTATACGTATAAGTACATGCTTATACAGGGACAAAGTTAGAAGAAACATGCACAAGGCACGCGCGCGTGTGTGTTCGTGCGTGCATGTTTAAGTCACTGACGCCGCACTGATCGCCGTTTACGGCGACATTGCACGCCACCTTGCGGAAACGGTGGTGCGCGTGCCTCGTTATTAAGCCCGGAACCCGAACGGTACTGCACGCAAGTGTGTGGACGAGTCGAGCGGCCACAGCCGCTCGAAGACAAAAAGCCAGCGCTGCGAGAAGCGGGCCAGCTGGCGCGACGGGGGCTTGAGCCGCGCTTGTCAGAGGGCCGCCTGCCAACGGAACGCGCCATTTATGTATTTTTTTTCTTTCCCCCCTCTTGTTCTTCTGCTCCTCTTTCGGACCGTAGTGGCGCGGTGCGAGAGAGCCGCTTTTATACAAGGCAGGCCTCCTTTCAAGTCAGCGCCGAGAGCACGTTTGGTTGTCCCCTCCTACGGACAAGTGCCGAGCAGTCAACTTGTTCGGGGGCGTCATGGTCGGCACGCCCCACGACAATGCCTTCTTCTTCTTCTTCTTCTTCTTTTGCCACTCCTGCGACCATCTTTATCTGTTATCTGCACGGCAAGTGCTCCCGCAGCTTGCTTCTGCTTGGAAGTGGGCTATATTTTTACCTGGCGGTGTACTCTCCTTCGAACATATATGGTAGCTGCCCTTTCGAGGTGTTCGAGTCGGTAATGAATCCTTGATTCCCTAAAGTTGGCGTCAGGAAGCCGTTGCTTCGCGGGTAGCTATATAAGGAGTAGCTTGCCCAGAGTGACTTGTACTCCAGCCCGAAGGGTTGTTGCAGTACCTCAAGTTGACAGTCCTTGGCGACCGTGTGTAGACTCGGTACGAACCTTCAAGTGTGTGCGAAACTGTGCTCTCTTTATCTCCTTTCTATCTCTCTTTTCTTCCCTATTTTCTTTCCCCTAGGGCAGGGTAGCAAACCGGACGTGCCTTTGGTTAACCTCCCTGCCTATCCTCTAGTCTCTCTTTCTCTCTCTCTGTCTGTCTGTCTCTCTCTCTCTCTCTCTCTCTCTCTCTCTCTCCGGCCCTGAGTAACACCTCGCTTCTCAAGACGGTCTTCAGCCTGCCTACCAACGCAATTACTCCTCTATTTATTTTCTGTAATGACAGCACACTACCTGCAAAAAAAAAAAAAAACTGAGAACGCACGAAAGTATTGTTTGTTTCCCTCTATTTTCTTGTGCCAGCTGGGCCCTCACTGGCGCCTTTGCTTCCAAGCCACTTCGGCGAGCTTGCTGCATTTAGAATACGCCAGAGAAGCGGAGCACGCATTGTACTGACTTAGCTGCAACTGATGACGATGGAGTCAACCGCATGCCTCGGCTAGTTATAAGGAAGTGTCACGAGGTACTCTTAGTCGCATAAATGCTTCCTTCACTGGTTATCAGCGGTTGCATGGACGCTAAGTAGAAATATCTTGCACAAGCCCAATGACATTGACTGCTGAAGTAAATCATTGTTGGTAAAGCAATGAATGACGTTTTAACTTACGCCACAGTAAGTGCCGCCATGCGACATGTACCAGATGGAAGGAGGTGTTTGCCTTTAAGGAGCTTGCTTGCTTTCAACGGCTAGCGTCTTGTATCTTGCAGACTTTCCTTCATATATGTAATGGGTTGATCAACGTGAATTCCTGCCACCATGTTTTTGCACTGTCAAAAGGCGCAACAGTCCCACGGCAATGCCTCCGTGGAAACATTTTCGTCGACGTCGTGTTTGGCGTGCTACGAATACGTCATCCAAATAATGATTCAGTGCGGTACATCAGGGTGCCTATTGTGGTACGCCCCTTAAAACTAAACTAAACTATTCTATGAAATGGGCAATTCGTAGACAAAGAGCCCTGTATAGAACTTAATTGAAATGCCGCTAGTTTAGTAAGGACTTTGCACCTACAATCTACCATAAAGGAAAATAAAATGCGAACAAGAGTTGACACGATTGAGTGAGATTGGTGTTAGAGGTTTTCCTGTTTGACAACGTTTCATAAGATGCTGTAACTCAGGATTAAACATGGAAATGTCTAGCTATGTAAAGCATCTTTAGAACTCGGCTGCACTGGTGATATAAAATTTAAGTTTTCGCGAGTAAAAGCTCTTTCTATAGGTTTATTTATTTCTGTTCGCGTGTGGATTATGCTGATTTGCTTAAACTTTCTGGCAGCATGTTTGCTGTAGTTGCCCTACTCTTATTGGCGTAAACGTGACTTTCTGACTTTCTCTTCAATTTACTGAAAGGTACTGCGACAATGACTGCGCTCGTGAAATGGCAATATGAAATTATTCATGTAGACATTGGCGGGTACGATGAAAGCTGGTCAAGCAAGCACGACTAACTAAAGCCAGCAGTTATTTGAAAGGCGTGGTTCCTATAAAGAGACGTGTCCAAGGTAAGTTCATTATCAGTGAATACAATGGGCTCTTTCGAGGAGTTGAGCGAAAGGCTACTCTCCAAAAATAAGAAAAGTAAACGGGAACATCCTAAAGGCGAAATATGAAGACTCATGGAGGCATGTCATACGAGTGACTTGGGTGCCCTAAATGGGTTTCAACAGAACCAAATTCAGTTTCTTTTGTTTCTTTTCCTTTAGCCTACGTTTCGCTTTTATCTTATTTTTACTTACTTTTTCACCGTCGGCTTTCTAATTGGCTCCTTCTTTTGCAAAAGGAGAAGGTTGGCCCCGAAAAGAAAGCCTAATACGTATGATATGCACGCATTAATGGCACCGCGGAACGAAAGGCTAATATATATTCAATATTGGTCGCGTCTCCTTGTGAACCATCAAAAACGCGTGCGGCATAGCCCATGTCGAAGCATGTTCCCTAGACGGTACTATTCAGTGCTACGTGCGTCACAATGCTGCAACAGGGTTGTTTGCCCAAGCAACGGAATCACTCCGTCCTATACTGTCCCAGCTCTCACGGGCCAAGAGACAATCTAATCAGGGTTTCCGACAATGTTTCATTCTCATTGTGCCTTGCATTGACTATAGTAGCACAGTCCATTAGCGCTTTGGGGGGATTTCTTTTCGGCGTTTTGTTTTCCTCATATGTTCCACTACACGTCGGCGGGGCCGAAGTGGATATTCCCTGCGATTGGAGCGTCAAGTAGATTTAGTTTCTCGGCGCCAGAACCCCTACCTTACCCTATATACCCTACCTAACTAACACGACTGCTAAGCAATAATAAACTACCCGCCGGCGCATCTCACGGCTGGTCGTGTTAGAATGAATGCTCTCAGAGCGCAGCCATTAATTGCACCTTTTCTTTGGCTCTGGCGTTACAGCGCACAAAGCAGCGCGCAGAACACGGCTGCCCTAATAGTGTCGGCGTGCAGTTTGCGGCAGATACATAATTCCTGGATTTGCTAACGTTCACCGGGAGCGTATCCAGGTCTACAAAACGAAGCGCACGATCTTCTGAGACGGGGGCAAGAAGTGCAACTTCCGCGAAACAGCTCGCGTACTCTGCCTAGGCGTGTTGTCCTTCTGCACAGCCGTTCAGCACTGCTCTTACGGGGTGGGTCAAAGAGAAAAGGGATTCCGAGAGAACTAAGGAAAAAAACCTTAAAGAAAAGCGATGGAAGAAAGGCCGGTCTTGATTTCTTCGAAAGGATGAACAAAGAGCGGCGGGCCTGATCCGAATAAAATGGCTTCCCTCGGCAATCGTTTTCAAGCTGGAACACCCCCTTCATTCTGGCATTCCGGGATAAAAGAAGAAAACGGTAAAAAACAACGGTTCGAGGAGAAAATCTGGCTTTGATTCTGACGTGCCGGACTGTATGGCGAGTTCCAAAGAGGATCCGCTCTCTTACTTCTCCTTGCTCCTCCATTTTCGCGCTATTGTAAGACCGAGAAGAAAAACAAAACACAAAGCCCTCCTTGGGGCGAGTTGAGCGCACAGTCGGCGCGATTCCAGAAAGGCGGCTGATTTTCGGCGCCGCGTTGAACAAAGAAATCTCCTTGAACGCGCTAGACGTCTTTGTTGCGGGTATTGTTATCCACGACGTGACTAATATATGCTGGAGCACTCAGAAAAGCGCATTCGGCTAGTGGCACATAATCATTCATATGTTTTGCTGGATTGGGATCTTTTTTTTTCTTTTTTTGGTGTTGCAAAAAAGCCTTTAGGCGCGTTAAATTGAGTGAACTTCTTGGCAAGTGATTTACGCCTAATTGCTCCTTGCTCTCTTACTTATCCGACAGCTGCTGATTAAAACGAATGCGGTCGAAAAGCCCGCATTAGGACGTGGCATAAAGAACAGCCGTTTCCGGTTATTGGTGACGGCGTTCACTTTGTTCAGTTGTGGCGAAAAATTAGAAAGTTTTACACCAGTCGCTAACGTGAAAAAGTAATCTTGTAGAAGATGAAAAAGCAGCAGAAGCGAAAGAGATTAGTTCGAGGGTATGGGCTGCGTAAGTACAACCCTGAGCCGCTCCTTGGCATAGCCAAGGCATTCCTTCGATTTCCCATAACAAAGTTAGCCGAAACGGACCACATGATTTCCAACAGTGGATTTAGCAAACTGCATGGTGCGTCCAGGCAAGAGGTGGTCGTATTTTTAGGGTTGTGTTAGTGGCTTGCAACTTTTTTGTCGACACGCCTAAAGAGTTGTTACTGTATTCTTTTCCGATCAAGCAACCAAACGCACATTTTCTATAATGTCTGTTTCTTGTCGTTTCCTGAAGAACTAATGGTTTCATTTAACCTCAGATTAAGAACTGTTAGCAATGTCATTTTGAGGCTTACCTAGATTTGACTTTCTTGTAAGCATTTTCTATCATGTCTGTTTCTTCTCGTTTCCCGAAGAACTGGTGGTTTATTTAACCTAAGCTTAAAAACTACTGACAATGTCTGTTTGATACTTACCTTTGACTTTCTTTGTTTCTGTGGGAGACGACGACGAAGTTCTTGCGTTCGGTTGGTGGTTTGTCTTTGATGCTGAAGCTCGTTTTCTAATTTTGTGCTTCGTCGTGCATCAGAAACATTCAGTTCTGTTTGTATTGGCCCTCAAGGCTCCTGCTTTGCTGGGAGACATTCCCAGCAAAGCTTGCAATGGAGGAGATGGTGGTGGACCGGTCTGGAGGCAAGAACAGGCCTCCCTTTACACAGAAGCGTCTCAGCTCTTCACTGGCATCAGAAGCTGGCGATTCTGAGTATGATGCAAGGTCGGATGGCTCGGTTACCTTCATACCTGCTAGGCATCGGAGTCCAAGACGGAAGTCCTCGACATCGCCCTCAAGTGAAGCGACCATCATATACAACAGGATCGTGGCTACGACAGTGGCCTTCGTGCCTGTGGACGTCATGGTAAGCTTGAATGACATCTCCAAAAATAAATTTCATGACTTTTTCTTCGAACTGGCCTCTTGTCTTATTCAAAAGGGTTGAGTGAACCCATAGAAAAATATCACTGCCGTAGACACAACAGATGAGAATACGGTGTAAACTCTACTTGGCCTGTCTCAACTCTGTGGTGACAACACGCAGACTTATATACCACAGGGCACGAATGTAACAGCTGATGCCATATCTGATGTTGAGCTAGAATTTGAAGACAACATTTTGAAAAGAATGTTCGTTTGCACGCCACCATGCAACTTCATCAGCGCTCGAAGCCTCGGCTTGTCAAAGTCTGTGAAAATATTCTCTGGTTGTGAAAAGCTACCCAACCATATAAAGGGTGGACTGGTGCGATAGCCAGTTCGACCTTTTGTACCAAGGCCTTTGCAGTGCCGTAAATGTCTAAAGATTGGTCATGTACAGGGTTACTGCAAAAGTGTTGTGGTCCTTGCCAAATGTCACAAAAATCACGACGTAAATTCTTGCGACAGTCCCACATCTCGCTGCCCTAACTGTGAAGGTGAACACTTGGCAACAGACAAAGGCTGTCCCACACTGAAGGAAAGCTAAAAGCCCCGAAAAAGAAAGCTAAAAAGAAGGCATCAGGAGTGAATACACACAGCCATAGCGCCCGTCCAGGGGCTTTAAGGGCCAAAACGGAGTATGTACCCGCAATTTCGAAGAATAGCGCAGACATCGCGCATCGGAGGGAAGGAGGAAGGCGGAACTTCTGCCTCTCAGTGACATCGTGGCAGGAGCTTCCATCGAAAACATCGGAACCTTTCTCTGTCAAGATCATGCCTCCGAAAGCGTCCGAACCAGCTTCTGTCTACAGCAGAAAAGGGTGCCCAAAACGGTCTCAGTCAACGCCGATGCCCAGTTTATCAACCTTCTTAATGTGCTTGCCAACATCATTAGGTCTCTGATTGCCGGTCGTCAGACACCAGCAGCCAAAGTCGCCGAGCAACTTCTCGAGGCTCTTGTCCCAATTCTCTACGGCCTTCACTAGAAACAATATGAACACTTGTCGAAAGCCTCGTCTATTTCTTCTGTAATGGAATGTCAGGTCCCTACGACAGCGGCATGCTGATCTAGCCCTTCGGCTCCTCGCAATGAGCACCCCGCCAGATGTTATAGCGCTTCAGGAAACCAATGTAAGGACAGAATTCAGACTTACAGGCTTCGTAGGCGTTCACAGCAACACTCGATGCACATTGCCAGCATGCGCTACTTTCCAGTGCACGGACGTCACGCAAATACGAAATGCTTCAAAAGCCTCATTATACGTAAGAGCTGACCTACATTTCACAGTTATTGACGCTAGTGACATCTGCGATGCCGATATTGAGCTGAAACGACGCTGTAAGTCTCAAAGATATAACGATGACTGTGGCAAGCATATATTATCGACCGACGCGGTTTTCAGACACCACATTACTGGAGTGCTTAGTCTCTCGTTGCGGCCCATCATTCTTGCTGTGCGGAGACTACTTCCCTTCCTCGCTGGTCTTCTCCTCCACAAGACAGTCGTGGCGTGGAGATCAATGAACTCATTGTTAGACATGATCTACAAACCCTCAATGATGGCTCACCTTCATTTGTCGGCAGAGGAAAGGAACAATTCACCATCGACCTTGGGATATCAACGACAGATGTGTGCCTGGCCTGGTCATGTGAAGCTGACTCATGGGGCTAAGGTCACCTACCAATTTTGTTGGTTTCACAAGATGCTCCTAGCCGCCAGACTGCCGCCTACACTGTGACAAATAGGAACAAGTTCCGTCAGCTGATTTCAAAAGCGCCATCACACGACAAGCTGTTCAAACTGGTGAGTGAATGTATACAACAAGCTACGGTACGACGATGGTGGCGCATAGGTAAGCCAAACCCTGCTTTTAAGCTCTTGAGGCTGCATGCCTGTCAACGCCGCGCTTACAGCACGGTGCATGCTCTCTAAACGAAGCTCTTATTGGACGGTATATAGCTGCCTAGATGCAGCTATAAGGCGACACAGAAACAACTTCGTCGGAAGAGCTGGGCCGCACTTTGTAGTTCACTGCATACGGCAAGCGGTTTCTAAATGTATGGCGCATACTGAAGGCTCTCCGAGCTCCTGAGATCTGCACCAATCCAACTGCTGCTTTGTGCATAACGACCGGCCGGTCGCCGAAAGTTCTCGCGGAAGCATTTGCCGACCTTTTCGTATCTGCTGTGTCAGAACACAACACAAACAGCGCCCTTAATTCTCTGACAACTCACGGTACCATAACCACTTGCTATATTTATTTTTTATTTATTTCAATACCTTAAAGGTCCATTAGGGACATTAAATCACTATGGTCCTGCTTGCGAGATGGATGAGGCAGACTTTAATCTCGAGGAGCTACGCTATGCTCTTAGCCTTTCTAAACGCCGCACTGCCCCAGGCGAAGAAAGTGTCCCGTACCAAGCCTTACGAATCATCGATGAGGCCTTTCATCAGCTTATCTTGGACAAATAGAGCGTAGCGAACGAGTCTGATCCCCAACGAATGTAAATCATCGGTGATGTTACCTGCTTTAAAGTCCAGGTGCCCTGCAAAACACCACAAGTCATACCGGCCAATATCACTAACATCTAATATTATCAAGCTGATGGAACGAATGATACTGTTTCGTCTAGATAGCAGATTACAGGAACTGAATTTCTCTCCTGATGTCATAAGCGGCTTTCGTCACCATCGTTCAGCCTTCGGCAGCATTGCAGACCTTGTATCATGGCTTGAATATGCTCGAGATAACAAGCACTCTCATATATACTATTCCTAGACATACAGCAAGCATTTGATTCGGTACCACATGGGGCGATTGTTATCGTACTTGGAAATTTCGTGTAATTTGCTTCGCTTTGTGGGCCATATTATATCGGAGTCCAAAATGAAAGTGCACGTTGGAGGAGCAACAAGTGAATCTCGCACAGTTGCGTGTGGTGTTCCTCAAGGCAGCGTCTTATAGCGGCTTCTCTTCAACAGCGCACTTGTTGAACTTCCACGCCGACTGCCTCAAAAAAGTGACTTTTCAATAAGAATAGCAATGCATGCCGATGACATCGCACTGTCATCAGCGGCCCTTCGCACCGCGGTGCACGTTTTCGCGGAATCTTGCAGAGAGCTCTGAATGCCACATCAGAGTACATGGATGACTGTGGTCTGCAGATTTCACTTGCTAAGTCAGCCGCAATTGCATATCATCCTAGACAACGCGCTCCTCGAACCATGAACCGGCTATGCCTCGGAGATACCCCGATTTGGTACAGCAACACCACTACCTGGGCGTAATTATCGATGATCGTTCATCGTGGCGCCCTCCTGTCACCTCTGTGCGGCGCACATCGCCGTCTCTACTCAGATATGTGGCCACCTTGACTGCTAGGGGCGACGACTGTGATCAGATGACAGCACTACAGGTATATCAATCATCTTCACTTTTTGTCTTGATGTATGCCTTGCCAGTGTTGAATGTGCCGCCTAGTTTGATGTCTCGATTGGAACGGGACCATCGTATTGCCCTCCGAGTCATTATAGGCTTAAATCGTGAGGCGCAGTCTGTTCCACTACTCATTGAAGTACACTAGCTGCCCCTGAGACTGCAAGCAGACCAGGGAGCTTTAGATCACGTAGAGCATCTGAACCGAGTATACGATGGGCAAGCACTTCTTAACCGGCTGACCGAGCGACCATTCTCCCGCACGGGGAAAATGACGGCATTGCTCTCTGCCATTCCTGGCACTTCAGAGGATACTACTTCACCGACAACTCCGAAGGAACACAGCAAATGGCCCTTCCCTACTTATCTTTCGATTACCGAGATTCTCAAAAAGTATGACCAGCCTCTTTCGGCACTATTCCAGTTGGCCCACCTGCACTTATATGAAAAATGTGGAGGTCATCTTAAAGTATTTATGGTCGTATCGGCAAGCAGCCGCGCTCAAGGCGCTGCAGTAGTTTTCTTCTGCCCTTCGACTGACATAAGAAGGATGTTTCGGATACCTCATCCATGCTCCTAAAAAACTGCTGAGCTGGCAGCGATTGATGATGTTCTGAAGTACGTACAGGAAGAAATAAGCATATCGAAGGTCATCATCCTTACACACTTCTGTGCTGCCCTTAGAAAGCTGTTGAGAAATGATGCCAATAGCCCAATTCCATGCAGTATAATAGAGTCCGCCGACAAACATTTCTTCTCATTGCCCAGTGGGTACCTTCGCACGTGGGTATAGCTGGAAATGAAAAAGACTGATCGCCTCGCTTCAACTTGTGCTCAAAATGGGAGCGACTGCCCAGAAATGTCTTGGATGATTGACAGTGCACGTATGTTAATCCGCCGGTGTCTCCTAAAGCAGCACCCAGACCACCGTGTTGCAAACGGCTCGTTCCCTCACCGTGTTCGTGGTCGTGGCTTGCCTCGTAGTGCCAGAGCACTGTTAGTGAAATCAAGAGTCGGCTCTGTGTTGGTGCGCGAACGCTTGTTTCGTCAACGACGTGCGGGCAGTCTATCGTGTACGTCATGTGGCTCCTGGGTGACACTTGAACACCTTGTATTAGAGTGTCCCGCATTCGGCACACAACGTGCACTGCTAATTAAGGAACATGGACTGATTGGAATCAAGTGTACGACCCTTGACGATTGCCTGTTTCCGAGAGGAAGTGTTACTGAACGCGACCAAGCACTTTGAGCCTCGCTAACGTTCATGCAGAAAACTGATTTGGCCTCAAGTTTATAGACATTTTCTTCCGTGTTCCTACTTTCTTTTGTCCGTCTTTTGGTCATTTGTTTATTTCCAATTTTCTTTCCTATTTCGTTGTTTCCTACCTTCTCTTTTCATTCGCTCCTCCCGAAAGAGTAGGCAGGCACTGTGACACTCTCGGATGTTTCCATATCAAATAATAATAATAATAATAATAATAATAATAATAATAATAATAATAATAATAATAATAATAATAATAATAATAATCACGCATAGACTTGATTATTATTATTATTACAACAACAACAACAAATAAAAACACTCTCATTTTGTTGATGTGATGGTAACTTTGGCCTTTTTTATTCAACGTTATCTTCAATCGCATACGCTCGCATAGCTCTACTAAATCTTCCTCTTATATATGCTTTACAGCCCGTACCCATCTGGTACTTCTCATCTCGGATGTGTTGTCATGATTTGTCATGATGGCCGTCACGGTATCATTGATGTATCTTATTGGAAAGGAAGGCTAACACTCTGATAAAGTGTGGCCATAGCAGTACGGGATACAGGACGAATACACTCTACTTCCAATAGTGGACAGCAGTGGCCCTGCAATGCACAATTTGGCCCAATAGTGATCCTGTTTACAGCTGTATTTGGTGAGAAGTGCTCGGAAGAACATTACATCCCACTGTTTTCCAAACAAACTGAAGGGTTCGCTGGAAACTTAAGCTGTACGCAATTGGTCAGCAGTGTCGTCTGGCGCGATCTCATAAGCCTTGACCTGTGGTGTTCACGCAGGACGAGTCAAACGCATCGGAGGTCGATGGCTTATCGCCGTCATCCTCCACGTTTACTCGTCCGCACCAGATTCAATAGTAGATGCAAGCAACTGGAATCCAGGAAAGAGAAACTTGTCGCTCCCGGATTTCGCAGTCTCAATGGATGAATGTTGTCAAGGTTTACCTTTGAAACGAACTGGCAGTAGCCACCACCAAGGTAGTTCTTTCGATCACTATATAGGGACGCCCGTTTTTTCCCCTAAAATCGTATAAGAAAAGGAACTTACCTTTTCATTCTTGTTGATCACATTTCGCAGCAAGATCGCATTTTACCATTCAAATCGTTTAATGTAGCACTCGACAATGTTACTCGGCTGGTGTTTAAGCAAAAAAAAAAATGTGCCACGTTTCCTTTGTTGCTTCTCTCGGATGCAACCCCGAGTGATTAATGAAGACCGATCTCGAAGGTCATACTTTACGGTATTGCATACAACAAAAGTGGCATAGCCGTCCTATTTTAGACATCACTTACTGCAAGCGGGTCAGAAGTCAAATTTTCTTGGCATGCGAGGCATGTCTTGCCATGTAACAGTGACAAGCGTTCAACTGAACTATTAGGAGCATAAAATTCTAATAATATTTGGGGTTTTACGTGCCAAAACCACTTTCTGATTATGAGGCACGCCGTAGTGGGGGACTCCGGAAATTTTGACCACCTGGGGTTCTTTAACGTGCACCTAAATCTAAGCACACGGGTGTTTTCGCATTTCGCCCCCATCGAAATGCGGCCGCCGTGGCCGGGATTCGATCCCGCGACCTCGTGCTCAGCAGCCCAACACCATAGCCCATAAAATTCTGTATTTTCTGGGAATTTGGGCAAGAACAGAACAGCACGTGGTAAGAACGAAATTTCTTTTCTACGTTTTCACGAGAGGAAAGGCACGTCCCTTTACTGCGTGTTATCTCGGCTCCCAAGATCAGTTGAACGGCGCAATTACTAGATCACTCGATGCTCACGCAACAACGCCTACGTCTTTATATTTTCTACGATAACCAATTATACGAAACATTCTTGCCAATGTCGGCATGCGCTACCACACAAAAAAAGAAAGAACTGATGTGCCAACCCCCCCCCCCCCCCCCGCGGAAGTAACTACAACACGTTGCTTAGCTAACGTCTAGCACTGGTCACAAGTTGGTGCTCGAAGCGATGAGTAAACATTCCCTTCGTGAAAGAACAAGCAAACAAACATGTTTATTACATTGCTCTACAAAACCACACGAGAGGCGTTCACGGCCACTGTGAATTTTTTCAAAGTACACTAGCAACAATCGCCTACCAAACTTTTATGCGGACAACTAGGAATACAGCTGTCACGGACACGAACGACAACAAAACACAAAATCGCGATGTCGAACCTCGATGTCCTAAACACTTCGGATGCCTGTCTTCCTATTGCAGCGCGGTACTGTAAGTACCTCACGCAAGAAAATGCAGAGAAGTCCTGTGCTGTCTTTGAGGGTGCTCGCGCTCAAAAGAAAAAATGGCGCGTGTAACGTGGAACATCATGATATGTCTCAAAACAACACAGATATGACGGAGCACGTATGCCTCACTCGAATATGGCGTAAAATAGTTCTGACGTAATTCACAAGCACAAACTAAATAACCTGCGTTTTGCGTCCGAAGCGTACGTTTAGGTAAAGCCCATAAGCTGCTCGGCCCAGAGAAGGCAAACGCATCGATTTTTTTTCACCCCCGTCGACTCTCCATTCACGCTAGGACAACCATACAAGACAGTGACATAGTATTTCGAGCTTCAAAGCGGCAGTTTCTAGTATGCCTCAAGTGGCACCATTCTTAAACGTAAACGCCTTGATGCGCTCTGTGCTTCTGACTAGGCTCTTAGCCTTACTCCTTAAAAATACGCACTGCGATTAGATTAGCTTTAGCACTGTGATGAGTGGCCCTTGGGAAGGTGTAAATGAGCGGTTGTACATTCATATGTCGTTCTTCCGCGCATACCTTTGTATTATGTGAAAGACTGAGCGTCCACCATGTCTGCCACCCAAGTGAATATCTCGTCATTTGTTAGATGTCCTGCAGTTTCCCTGACACTAAGACGTAGTCCATAACAACGGTGCTTGTCGTGGCATCTTACGAAAGCATTTTTTTTTTCGTGAGAATTTGTTGGAAATGTTATTGCACCATACGTTTCTTTTAGGAGATGTAGTGCCGCACTATGAAGACGTAGTCTCGAGAAATGTGTTACTCAAGCAGTTAAATCTTTTGCAAATAGAAACTGTTAGAGTCTGCTTACTATTCTGCGTCTGCTAAATGAAGTATCACAAATTATCAAAAGTAAAACAAGCAAAAAAATTTCGAATCAAAGGAGAAACAAAATGGGTAATGCAAGGTTTGTTTTCGTTTTCGTGGCAGAAGCCTACATGACAACCTGTAATTCCTGCTTGCAGGGTGTTTAGTATTTCCCCAAGCCTAGTCGTTTACCAGTTTTATCTATTGCGCTACAAGTGATGTTTTCTTACAACGACCCCTATTACATACGCAGCGCGTAAGTCTTCCAGCAGCATTTTTTTTTTCCCTCCAACTTCTGATCTTTTTTCGGCAACCACTTATTTAGCATTTTCGGAAACCTAGTCACACAGCAGCCATTCATTCTCGGAAATCTTATTTGCAAGCAGACTCTAAAGATGTGGAGAGGCTATTCGTGCAGCTTTTTTTATGACAATCTTATACTTAAAACTAATCATGATTGTCCCTGGTAGTTCTTCCTTTTTCTTCGCTGGTCAGTACGAGAGTGGCGCCTAATTATACCAGAATAATTGCTGTTGCTGTAAATATATGCGTCTACATTTCACTATTTATTATTCGATCTGATGTTGGCTACTTACCATCTTTATTCAATTCGTATTCGACAAAGTTTATATTGGTTCACCTCTGTCTATTAGTGCTAAAGTAAGCATTTCTTTCAAAATTTCAATTTAATAGCAGCGATGTGGCTCAAACAAAAAAAAAGAGAAGAAACGTTTAACGAAAGTGCATAATTTTCCAGGAATAAATTGTGCAGCGGATCTTGCTACTGTGTCTTAAGAGGCTTCTGTGTTTGGAAATAAAGCAAGTCATTACTGTAGGAATCTGTTTTGGTGTCAAAATTGTATTAGTGACTCCTATTCGAACACTGCTTGTCGAGGATGCAAGTGATTGGCAATCTGTCTCAGCTTGCTCTTGCCAGACGTGACACGAGAAAATAACGACGAGGCATACGACTCAACATCATTTTAGTAGAACTTGTTGTTGGGCGAGTTGGTAGGTATTAGCGAACATTGTTTAACTGCGCGAGCAAACGAACCACAAAGACAGCGAGGGACAAGGACGGGCGCAGACTTGCAACTAAAGTTTATTCCACAAGGTACACATATAAATACACACCCGACATACATCACTGCGCGTGCGCGAAAAAAGGGGAAGGTAAAAGAAAAGTAAAACCTTGTATATGCGAAACGCGACCTACCTACGCTCGTCAATAAACCTAATCTCACTGGTATGTAAATAAACTGAGGTGTCACTGACACATTGTTGTCCCTTCTTTTTAATATGGTACGCCTCGAGTAGCTCTCTGGCTCGGCTATCTCGGCAGCGGCACAAAATCTTTGTTTCCTTCATGATCGGCTTGCACGTGCACGCCAGGCAGTGGACAGGCAGGTGCCCATTCGTTTTATTTCTAATAGATAATTCGTGTTCACGCAAGCGCACATTCACACACCTTCCTGTTTGGCCAATGTAAACTTTGCCGCATGATAGAGGTATCTGGTATACTACTCCAACACTGCAAGCTACGTGGGAAATGGAGTGCTTAGTTCCGCACCCTTGGAAGTTATTTTTACTTCTTTCTATGCGCGAGCATAGCCCAGCGAGCTTACCGGGAGCCGAGAACGCTACCTCAACTCCATACCGTTTCACAACCTTTTTTAAGTTGTGGGAAGTCTTGTGAACATAAGGTACAACTGTCCGTTTCTTATTTTTGCGCTCCCTTGTGTCTTGAGCAACATTGCCTTCCGTCTTTGTCTTCTTAAGCACTGCCTCCACTACTGCTGAAATGACTGATTGCGGGAAACCGGCTTCTTCCAGCCTTACAATCTGCTTGTCAAAGCTTTCCTGTATTTTGTGCGTGCAGGACTTCCTTAAGGCTGATAAGATGCACTGGGTGGCTATTGCCCGCTTTACCGTTTTTGAATGAGCCGAATCGTAGGGCAACAATTTCTTTTGGGATCTTGGGTTATATTTCCAGCACACATGGTCGTCACAGAAGCTTATAGCGTTGTCTAAAAACTGAATATTATTATCCTTTGTTAGCTCATGGGTGAATGTTAAACCTTTGCCAAGGCGCTGAAAAATGTGTAGTACACCTGCGATGGCGTCGTCATATGTGTAGCTGGCTTGCTTTTTTAAAAGTACAAGAAAATCGTCAACATAACGGAACACGGTAACAACCAGGTCACGATCGATCTCTTCGTTTACCGCTCTGTCAAATTCCGATAAGTAAATATTGCACAAAATTGGAGCAACGCAAGATCCTATACATATACCTTGTTTCTGTACGTAATAGTCTCCTTTAAACTGGATGAAGGTAGATTTTAGGTAAAACTCAAGCAACGCTAAAAACCTATTAACAGTCAAGCCGGTAGAATTCTGAAAAGACACTTCGCCATTAACTTCAATACATTTCTGAACAGCCTGAAACAATGCAGCGTGAGGGATAGAATAAAACAAATCTTCTATGTCAATGGAAAAAGCATGGCCAATATCGTCACTCAACTCTATAAAGCTAGTAACAGCTTCCGAGTTCCTTGTTTCAAACGGGTCGTGCAATTTCAGGTGCAATAAACATTTCTGCAAAAACTTGCTTACTTCGTTCTGCCAAGATCCTCTTTCACTCACGATAGACCGGAAAGGGATATCGTCTTTGTGCGTCTTGGCCGTAAAAAACACGAACAAGCCATCACCTTTACTTTTGTTGACTGAGGTAGCCAGTTTGTTCAGTTCCATCTCCTTGCACATAGAAACGGCCTTCGCCTTTGTCCTTGCGGCTTTCACTGGCACAGGCTTGAAGTTCTTTTTCACAGCAGCCGTCGCCTTCTCGTCGAAAAGCCCCGACGGCATTACCACAAAGCCTCCTTCTTTATCCTGTTGTAGCAGTCTGAGGTCGTTCTGTCTAAAGAGGATCTTGGCAGAACGAAGTAAGCAAGTTTTTGCAGAAATGTGTATTGCACCTGAAATTGCACGACCCGTTTGAAACAAGGAACTCGGAAGCTGTTACTAGCTTTATAGAGTTGAGTGACGATATTGGCCATGCTTTTTCCATTGACATAGAAGATTTGTTTTATTCTATCCCTCACGCTGCATTGTTTCAGGCTGTTCAGAAATGTATTGAAGTTAATGGCGAAGTGTCTTTTCAGAATTCTACCGGCTTGACTGTTAATAGGTTTTTAGCGTTGCTTGAGTTTTACCTAAAATCTACCTTCATCCAGTTTAAAGGAGACTATTACGTACAGAAACAAGGTATATGTATAGGATCTTGCGTTGCTCCAATTTTGTGCAATATTTACTTATCGGAATTTGACAGAGCGGTAAACGAAGAGATCGATCGTGACCTGGTTGTTACCGTGTTCCGTTATGTTGACGATTTTCTTGTACTTTTAAAAAAGCAAGCCAGCTACACATATGACGACGCCATCGCAGGTGTACTACACATTTTTCAGCGCCTTGGCAAAGGTTTAACATTCACCCATGAGCTAACAAAGGATAATAATATTCAGTTTTTAGACAACGCTATAAGCTTCTGTGACGACCATGTGTGCTGGAAATATAACCCAAGATCCCAAAAGAAATTGTTGCCCTACGATTCGGCTCATTCAAAAACGGTAAAGCGGGCAATAGCCACCCAGTGCATCTTATCAGCCTTAAGGAAGTCCTGCACGCACAAAATACAGGAAAGCTTTGACAAGCAGATTGTAAGGCTGGAAGAAGCCGGTTTCCCGCAATCAGTCATTTCAGCAGTAGTGGAGGCAGTGCTTAAGAAGACAAAGACGGAAGGCAATGTTGCTCAAGACACAAGGGAGCGCAAAAATAAGAAACGGACAGTTGTACCTTATGTTCACAAGACTTCCCACAACTTAAAAAAGGTTGTGAAACGGTATGGAGTTGAGGTAGCGTTCTCGGCTCCCGGTAAGCTCGCTGGGCTATGCTCGCGCATAGAAAGAAGTAAAAATAACTTCCAAGGGTGCGGAACTAAGCACTCCATTTCCCACGTAGCTTGCAGTGTTGGAGTAGTATACCAGATACCTCTATCATGCGGCAAAGTTTACATTGGCCAAACAGGAAGGTGTGTGAATGTGCGCTTGCGTGAGCACGAATTATCTATTAGAAATAAAACGAATGGGCACCTGCCTGTCCACTGCCTGGCGTGCACGTGCAAGCCGATCATGAAGGAAACAAAGATTTTGTGCCGCTGCCGAGATAGCCAAGCCAGAGAGCTACTCGAGGCGTACCATATTAAAAAGAAGGGACAACAATGTGTCAGTGACACCTCAGTTTATTTACATACCAGTGAGATTAGGTTTATTGACGAGCGTAGGTAGGTCGCGTTTCGCATATACAAGGTTTTACTTTTCTTTTACCTTCCCCTTTTTTCGCGCACGCGCAGTGATGTATGTCGGGTGTGTATTTATATGTGTACCTTGTGGAATAAACTTTAGTTGCAAGTCTGCGCCCGTCCTTGTCCCTCGCTGTCTTTGTGGTTCGTTTGCTCGCGCAGTTAAACAATGTTCGCTGACTCAACATCAATTTCAACTCGCTAAAAATGAATGTCCAAAAAAAAAAGAGCATAATTTTACGTATCATGCCCCGGAGCTTCAAGCCGGATACGAGCGAGAAAAACCTGAACATGACGGGAAAATGTTTTAGAACACGCATCATTACGTGCGAGTCATCGCAAGCGTAAACGCCTCGCTGGTGTAGCGTAAGCCGCTACACAGCTTCGACAGCTCCGTGAATGGCAGTTGAACGATGACACTGTTGCAGAACGAGCGTCTGGGCCTACTCTTTACCACCCGGAGGGCTCCGACCTCCGAACCCCCTTAGACGCGGCCTAAGTCTTCGCCGCTTAGGCTTAGGAGTCGTCGTTGTTGTCGTCGGTGTTTCCGTCGTCGTTGTCTCGTCTTCCTCGTACTCGTACTCCTCGTAGTCATCCGGCGCTTCGGTAGTGGTGGTGGTGGTGCTTGTCGTTTTCTTCTTGAGTGGCGACTGCTTCTTGCGTGGGGGCGGAGGAGGCCTGCGGATAGGAAGAGAGAGAGAGAGAAATATATCATCATCATCATCACAATCATCATCATCAGCCTCGTTACGCCCACTGCAGGGCAAAGGCCTCTCCCATACTTCTCCAACTACCCCGGTTATGTACTAATTGTAGCCATGTTGTCCCTGCAAACTTCTTAATCTCATCCGCCCACCTAACTTTCTGCCGCCCTCTGCTACGCCTTCTTTCCCTTGGGATCCATTTCGTAACCGTTAAGACCATCGGTTATCTTCCCTCCTCATTACATGTCCTGCCGATGCCCATTTATTTTTCTTGATTTCAACTAAGGTATCATTAACTCGCTTTTGTTCTCTCACCCAATCTGCTTTTTTCTTATCCCTTAACGTTACACCTATCATTCTTCTTTCCATGGCTCGTTGCGTCGTCCTCAATTTAAATAGAACCCTTTTCGCAAGCCTCCAGGTTTCTGCCCCGTAGGTGAGTACTGGTAAGACACAGCTGTTATAAACTTTTTTCTTGAGAGATAATGGCAACCTGCTGTTCATGATCTGAGAATGCCTGCTAAACGCACCCTAGCCCATTCTTATTCTTCTGATTATTTCAGTCTCATGATCCGGATCCGCAGTCACTACCACTTCCAGTGCCTCACTACCTATCGTAAACTACGGTTCTCTTCCGAGACTGTTAAACATTACTTTAGTTTTCTGCAGATTAATGTTTAGACCCACCCTTCGGCTTTGCCTCTCCAGGTCAGTGAGCATGCATTGCATTTGGTCTTAGTAATAAGTAGTAATACCTTAGTAACTTGCGAATCGCAAGTTACTAAGGTATTCTTCAATAACTCTTATCCCCAATTCTTCCCAATCCAGGTCTCTGAATACCTCATGTAAACACGCTGTGAATAGCATTGGAGGGATCGTATCTCCCTGCCTGACGCCTTTCTTTATTGGGATTTTGTTGCTTTTTTTATGGAGGAATACGGTGGCTGTGGAGCCGCTATAGATATCTTTCAGTATTTTTACATACGGCTCGTCTACACCCTGATTCCGCAATGCTTCTATGACTGCTGAGGTTTCGACTGAATCAAACGCTTTCTCGTAATCAATGAAAGCTATATATAAGGGTTGGTTAAATTCCGCCCATTTCTCTATCACCTGATTGATAGTGTGAATATGGTCTATTGTTGAGTAGCCTTTACGGAATCCTGCCTGGTCCTTTGGCTGACGGAAGTCTAAGCTGTTCCTGATTCTATTTGCAATTACCTTAGTAAATACTTTGTAGGCAACGGACAGTAAGCTGTACGGTCTATAACTTCTCATGTCTTTGGCGTCCCCTTTCTTATGGATTAAGATAAAGATTAAGAGAAAGATAGATAGAGAATTATTGTGAAACAAATAGAAAATATGAGAGGTTGGACTGAATCGGAGTTCTGAGCTGCTACTAAGCAGTGATGGAGCGTTGATGGTGAGGACGCAAATGAAACTTCGAATGAGCTTGAACAGTGAAGACCGTTCAAAGTCCCGAATTACGGACCACTCTCGTGCACGAATTTGATGCGAGCCTTTGGAGCATAGCGCGGACGATGGGGGACGAGCCAAGGTCCCAATATAACCATTTCAGGCAAAGGTTTATTCAAGCACTTTGACAAATAATCTGTCAGTGATTGTATTATTCACAGCATATCGGGGGCAGATGCACAAGACGTGTTCCGTAGTCTCGGGTATGTCGCACTCCTCCAGTCCGGACTGTCAGCACAGCCGATATATACAGAGGTACCGCTAGGTGAACGTCACACTTGTAGCCGTAACCTGTGCAGCAAGCCTGCATTACTTTTCTTGGTAGTGAGCGTAAACTTCAGTTATATCGCTGGGTCAATTGTTCTTGAAGACGGGGAGCGTTATTATTCATAATCATTAAAGCGCGACTGTGAACGAGGACAAACTGAAGAGAACGCAATAAAAAAAGAATGCTTGTTCTTGTCTGTTCTTCAGCTTATCCTCGGTAAGGGGGGCGCGCTCTTAGGTTTTGAATCACGGGTGAATTTGTTCGAAAAAAGAAAAGCTTAAATATTTTACTTCCATTTGCTCCATTTCAGGTACGCTTTAGCCCTTCGCGCACTTTAGCCCTGTCTTCAAGCTTGCAGCGACAACGGACGATATGCCAAATTCTGTAATCAGGCCTTGCCACACAGCTAACTTGCCCAAACTAAGATATCCGCGTTCCTGCGAGTAACACTTTTAAACCTGAGACACGCGTTTTCAAAGCTTGGATGGTGCGCAGGAGGGAATGCAGCAGGAAATGTGTCAGCAGCCCACATGTTGACACCCTGATTATGATTCTAACCCGAGGTCCGCCATCGTGGTTGGGCCAGACCAGGTGTGTGAGAAAGCCTGTTTACGAAACTTCGCATATTAGCTATTGCAGCGCGACGAATCCCAGCGACCTTTGGCTGTATACTACGCTCGACTACTCTCGGGATATTATGACACGCATGCACCATTTCAACAGACGTACAATGTAAACTGATATCTAGGGCCATTTGTTGCGGTGTAAATGAAGCGTGCCATAAAAACTCCTTTTCCTCCTTTTTTTTCACAAATCGATCATTCACGATATTGAATATGCAGATAACCTCTAAAAAGCTAGTATGTTCGCATATTGTATGTGATGCCAACGCATGATTATGAGCTTTCCAGAAACGTATTGTTCCGAGAATACTCTGCGACACCTTTAAAGTCGGAATCTGCATGAACTCATGTGTTCTTTCTAAGTGCTAAATATACAGGGTATTGCTGACTGGCATGTCGCTGCGCCCTCTCAACAAATTTAAACCGGTGCAAAGTGTGTTCTAAAATCATCTTTTCTTTGTGTCGCTCTTTTTTGCCTCCAAGTCAGCTCTCGTCACTGTGGGCCATACAACCACTCGCTCGTTAAAGACAAAGAAGAAATACGTTAAGCATGAAATGTTTTAGCTCCTGTTGTCGGCGACCTTCGAGTGACCTTGAGCCAAAATCCAGAGCCGTTATCCTGCGAGTTGCAAGAAGAAAACGAGATCTTCCGGGCAACCAGTCAAAAATTTAGAAAATGCAGCCTCTGGTCCCCAACCCTTTGTACAGGACCCCATTATATACGCTAGTTACCGCCCAAACAAGCTACAAAAAGTATTGCTTCCGAGTTCTTCCTAATGTTTTTTTACAGCATCCCTAAAGCTATAACTGCTAAAGAAGAGGTGAGGCGTGCAGACAGGACACGCCTCACCTCTTTTTTTGCATAATGAATCCTTACCAACTAGCTCAACTTTCTGTTGTTCCGACGCTGAAGTTTTATTTGTCATTTCCAAGAAGGGCGACGTTCAAAAGGCGCATACAGGGCACCATACAACCTGCTGTGGTTGCTCAGTGGCTATGGTGTTGGACTGCTGAGCACGAGATGGCGGGATCGAATCCTTGCCACGGCGGCCGCATTTCGATGGGGGCGAAATGCGAAAACACCCGTGCACTTAGATTTAGATGCACGTTAAAGAACCCCAGGTGGTCGAAATTTCCGGAGTCCTCCACTATGGCGTGCCTCATAATCAGAAAGTGGTTTTGTTACGTAAAATCCCATAATTTAATTTATAGGGCACCATACACTTTACGGTCACCTTTTGGCGCTGAGATAGGGTTGTTTGTGCTTTGTTGAACGCCAGCGTTCCATGAGTTCCACGGCGCGAGTTTTGCCTCGCGCCGTGGAACTAACCACCGCACCGCACTACTAAGCAACAAGGGAACAGTAACAATAGTAACGCATATCTATGCTGCAGTTATTTCTCAACGCTGCCAACGTTCATGTATCAAGAGCGTCGCCGAAAAAGACGCCGATGCTCACCTAGGAGGCACGGTAGAAGGCGGCACCGTGGTAGTCTCCTTGTAAAGCGCTTCGTTGCGGTCGTAGTGCTTCTCGGACTTCTCGCACTCAACCGTGTTGATGAATCGGCACGTGAAGGTGGTCTGGTCGTACAGCGTGTAGTTCGGGCACAGGAAGTCGTAACGCAGACCCCCGTAGCAGTAATGGAACAACTGCAATGAAGTATATGGGCAGCAGTTAAAAAATATGCAGATGCAACGTGCATGATGGAATCTATAGGAAGCGAAACCTTCGTGAAGCAGTCAATAAATGCTATAAAAGTGCTATGCACCTTTATATTAGTTCGATGTAACGCGCAATGTGATGCAATATTTAGCTACTGCACAAGTCACCATCTTGATCTAGCACAATGGTTATGTTTATGCACTGCATCATTCAAAAGCTATGCTGAAATCTAAAGAGATATGGGTGAATACTGTGAGAGGTAGATGCAGTGATTCCATGAGGACGTAGACGATGTTCAATGTTTTTCGAGGAAATAATGGTGACGACACGTGTGTGCCGAGATAAGCGTGTTACATACGTAAATACATTCAGGGCTTGTGTAACCCTTACGTCACAATGCCACGTTACCGTTTTCGGGATACTAGCCAAGAATGTGCACATACCCGGAGGCCCAAGAATGGGGCTGGCTAATTACAAGAAAACGAAAAAGGAAGGCCTCTAAATATCGTGCGCAATTTCATTAAGAGGTCGGTGTGCTTGCGAAATGCCAAAGAGGCTAGGTTATACCCATAGGTCGGTATATATAACAGCGGTGCGCTGATTCGCACTACTTTAGCGGTCAACATGCAGTGCTTACATAGGCTGGTGATGATATGTATATCCACAAATATATCCGGCGAGATAGTGTCCAATCATGGGACACCACACCGTGATGGGCTAAGCAATCAAAGGTTCGCTTTAATGTCGAGTGCAGTTGGCTTCAAATTCTTTCACGCCATGTAACAGCCTGTTTTTCTCCGTTATTTATTGTATCAGTGGCATTTCCGTTGATACCCTCGTTCGCTATACGCCCGACAATTTCATATACTACTTTATGTTATTTTACCTATTATTGGAGCTGCATTTCATGCAGGTCAAAGAACGACAAGTAAATTGAGAAAAGGAAGTAATTTGGGCCACCATGTGTGACTTTCAACGGTCGCCTATAGCCGGCAGATAAAAACTGTTGGGGAGAATCACCAATGATGACGCACTGACCATTAAACTTTGGAGTGTCCTCCTTGAGTGAAACCGATACTCTGTCAGCGGCACTGACTTGCCCACCAACCCTCAGCCATAACACATCACTTCACTTCCTCATTCGTCATTGTGTATAGCTAAATTCAGCGACCATCAGCACTAAAATTATGTCGCTTATAACAAAAGACAGTTTGTGGTTCCTCTCTGTAAAAACAATCCGGCGGCTGTTGCGATATAAGCCCAGATAGAAACAAACGCCATCGAAAAAAAGATGTTTTTTTCAATAATGAGGTGCTTACGTGCTGCAGTCAGCTTAGTCTTTCTTTCTCTCTTCTCTGTATTCTCCTGTTCCCCTTTCCCACCGTAGGGTAGCCAACGAGACGCTTTCTGGCTAACATGCAGATACAAGCAAATGTTGGAGGCATGACGACAGCACCAAACAGATAAATCATTATTTTTAGCGAAATATGTCATTAAAGAAAGTGTTCAACCACAAATAACATCTAAAGATATGGCAAGGAAATACAAAATTTCTCGGAAGTGATACCACGGCCTGGTGTACAGACGATAACACAGCTTAGAGGTGAAGAACGGTGGCACCCCAGGCCATTCACAGTACGAAATGATGAAGCTATGCTACTATTAATATTAATTATTATTCGCGGAAGCTTACAAGCGCATCCTCAAGTGTCAATATACAGAGAAATAGAATCACGCTAGCAATTGACTCAAGAAAGGGCCACCACGCCCGCGGACTTGAAGAGGAGGAAGAAAGAAGAGAAAGAGAAAGATGGCGCAACAAATCACGTCACAACACACACAGACAGAGTATTAGCACTTCACCAAAGTCCAGTCGCATCGCTGAGAAGAATTGTGAGAGAGCTTCGTGAGCGTCGTGCCGAGTTGTAGCTCGACCTTTTGGGAACGAGAAAACGCTGATACACCAGCCTCTCTTACCAATGCTGGCGTTACCTCTGTTACCTACACAGCAAACAGGTACTTGGTTACAGGAAAGCCTTTCCAGGCTAAAAGGCCAGAGACTGCGTCCACAACCGCAGTGTTTGCTTAAAGCGGTTTGAGGAGGTGCTTCACGTCGACGCCTATGTGTGCGTCAACACTTGTGGTTCAGAAGTGATGAGCGCTTTGCGAGAACAGTGCGTGACACACATACGCTTGCACCTGAACTAGTTTGTTGTGAGTGCTCGTTGAGGCTGCTGAACAACTTCCAGTAACGTGGTCTTTCAGGAACTTCCCTCTCGATTACATTTTTGTTTACATGCGGTCTAGGTTCCAATCTTACAAGGTCGAAAGAGATGTTTGTTCTTTTCAGCCAAGGGGGCCTCGACTCTCATCTGCAGCACTCAGCTACGTGTCTTTGCATGGTGTGGTGCGTTGTGCTGTGTCGTTATCTTCTTATAAAGAAGAGGAAGTGTTTTCCCTTTCTTTTTCTCCTCTTCATGATGCTTTTGTGTCTCTTTCAGGAGAGAATTGTTAGCCAGTTTTTTTTTTAACATTAGCTTTTCTTAGCTCTGTTTTCACTTTCGTGTCATTGGCAACATCTGCCGACAGCGAGATAGAGCAGGTGATTCCGTGATGCTTAGTTTCGTGCCTTTGGTGCCACTCGCGGGCGCTGACCTTTGCAGTGTGCCAGAAGGCGCTTCCGTTGCTCGAAGCGTGCGTTTCCACCAGTGAGAGGGCACAGAAACTGGGACATTGAATTAGGACTTTGCGCCACCGTAACCGAACTCGGTTACAGTGGCGCAAAGTCCTAATTCAAGGTCCCAGTTTCTTTGAATACACCCAGATGCTATCACCTTCCGCACGATGTGGACGATCAATCAATCCCCCATATTGGTTGCGAGCCATTCATGAAGGCAAACCAACCTATTGCGCCCACAGTGTGTTCGAGTTTCATGGATAAAGCAGGACCCTCGGGCATCCAAACGATTCGTCGAGCTCGAGATCAAGATTGGCAACACCTAGTCCGTCAGAACACAACTCTTCTTTGCGTGTCACGGAGGCAGCAGCATAGCAGCCTAAGTGGGATGACTCTTCGGTTCAAGTCACTCAAGAAGAAGCAAATCGACATAGACGCGGTGACCCTGCAATCCGCGCCAGACAGAAAGAAGCACACCGTCTTAGACAGGCACTGCAATCGGCAAGAAAATATACCAATCAAGAGAGGGGCTGCCAACCAAGGAATTCACCAAACAGTTTCTGGACAACACCTTCGGCTACGACTGCTCGGTGCACTGCCGGTTGTGCTTCAAGAAAGATCTCTCTGCCTTACTTCTGCCTCACCAGGCGATACTCTCGTTGGAATTTTCTCTCCGTCCCAACTATCAATGTACGCTTCTTGGCCTCACAGGCACCCGACATTCACCGCAACTGCGTTGTCGGGCTCTGCTCCGTAGTTCGTCTCTCGGAGACCTGGATGCATCCTGAGGCGCCGCTACACGTGATAGGAAAGGTATGTACTGCTGCGGATACCGACATCAACACGACAATCGAACGGGTGGTGTTGCCGCTTACCGCCGAGACAACGTGCACGCTTAACGTAACACTTTGATTCGTTCGATGACAACTACACGAACGTTTTTGAGGATGCAACTAGACAATCAACACGCCTTCGCAGTAGCTTACTTTAAATCCAAAGCACTGTCTCCCGGGTTGTGCCCTACCTCACCAACACATTGCTGCCGTAGAAGAGGTCTGGTCCAATGCTTCTCGCGAGAAACTGAAACATAACCCTAATTTTCTGAAAGGTATCCACAATCTTTGATGCTACAAATCTAGAGGAGCGTGCATCCACCTCGTCTTTCACAACAGCAATTTGATCCAAGGCATTGGGCATAACAATACTCACTTTAGTGATCACACAGCCGTCATCGCTACATTAAAATAAATAAACGTGACAGAACTCAGCACGTCTACACAGTGTTCTTTCATCTAACACCGCAGCAAACGCTTAAACATTCGCGTTACACACTAGCAACCTCCAGTCAGTTTTCTTTTCATTTCACCCATATATGATAAGCAAAGTGATAGTAGGTGACAATCTTAATAGAAATACTTGTAATACTGCCTTCTTCTTGGCCGATCCGCCGTCCTGGGTGTGAGTCATTGTACGGACACAAAAATCCCAAAAAAAGTCGCGCTGCATAGAAAACGTTTATGTAGAGGTGGTTCATTAGCACGTGGCCTCTGGTGATGGCACAGGCATCTTGCCTGTGTCAATACCAGAGGTCGCGTAATTATCATACGCCATCTGTCCGACAAGGAAGTCGTTAAAGGCCAAATACACTTGCAAAATTTTTTATCACTGAACACCAGCCTTGAATCGTATTAAAACGGTATAATGCTGGAGATACGTAATGCGTGGTGTAAGAATTCAGCTAAATGATTGCACAATGTCGGAAGCTGCGTTGCGTATCAACAGTTACGCTCCGTCAAAAGGACTCTGAGATGCCGCCGGGCGACTTACATTACGCCAAAGCGATCGAGTGTGTTGCAAAGCTCTCACCAACTCATGTTCCAACAGAATTTTACCACGAGTGCGGTTACGATACATAGTCGCATTCGGACAGCTCTACAACATGCAGATATTTATTTATTCTTTTTTTTATTTTTTGCAAGGAATAAGGCACTCACTGGGTGGCCACATTTTTTCATCCCAGTTTTGTTTTAGCTGACAGATCAGTCATTTTCTCGCGTTTATGCACAAGCATCGTGTGCAGCAAGCACGTGGCAACAAAATAGGCCAAGGATTTCAGCGAAAGAATACTCATCTAAATTATCAGCAAG